>NC_091678.1:303030-606060 GCF_030179915.1 Drosophila takahashii | reverse complement strand
GACCAACTGGGATGAGATGACAATGTTGCCAAATTGCCAACGGCCGAGTGCCACTTAAAGTGCATCTTGCATCTGCGATTCCAAAAGGAGCGAGCTGAATTTGCATAAAGATGAAATTTATTGACGCTGGCCGGCCATAAAATTTAAATTCATTTTCATCCCCGTCAACGGACGCAGACGGGACATCATTTTGGCCTTTTTGAGCCACTCTTCTCTTTGTGTTAGGGCCCTACCGAAAACGAAAGACTCAGGCAACGAACTTGGAAAGGGGGCATTCCAAAAGAAGAAAGGGGGTTTTACGGAAAAAGATTTTGTATTTCATATTTTTATAACTATTCAATATTTCTATATTTTATTCAAACTCCATATCTGTTGAGTTCGGTGAAAGAGTGCGGATGCGAATCCAGATATAACCGCATACCACTCACAAACACACACTGTCAACTGACATTGGCTGCAATCCTTGGCCACAAACCCAAACCCAAACTCAAACACACACACGAAAGCAGAATGCAAACTGCCAATTTCATAGTTGAGAGCCCGAGGAATCCTCTGCGAGGCGAGGACGTTGGCATGCCCAGCCCGATCTTCAGATTCAGTCGAAGCTGCAACTCGCAGCGACTTCAAACTGCATACCAAATTCTTTGCTGAAGATGTTGTGGCAACTTCAACGCTCCCCTGCCTCTTGCCACGAAATTGATGCCAACCAGATTCGAAAATTTACGTGTTGTGTTCTTGGGCTCGGTGCTCTAACATTGTAACAGAAAGGCAAGAGTATACGCGAATAGTCAAGGGGTTTGGTAACAAAAATTGCTGTTCTATTTTCACTATAAAAAGGAAAGGTTTGTAAATCAATTAAAGGGGTCTCAAAAAGTATCCACATTGGTCCTTCGAGCTGGATTTTTATCAAATTCCTTGCCCCTGGGCTCTTAAAAGTATCTGCTTTGGTCCTTCGAGCCAGATATTTACTAGTATTTGATTTACATTTCTCCTACGCGTTTCCCTTTTCAGAGCAACAGAACTTCGACTCGATGAAAATCAAATTCCTCGCTCCTTTCTCGTTTGCTCTTTCCTGAACCCTCTCCTCTCGTTTCCCCCGCTTTTGTGTGTGCTTGTGGGCCTTTGGAGAACGCATATATATCTGTGGCCAATGCCAAAGACGTTGTCTGCTCGTTTTCCAAGTTTCAGTTCAGGCTCCGGAGCTGTGGAGCTCTGGGCTCCTCCATCCTCGAAACTCCATCCTCCTTGGCTGTCGTTCGATTCGTTTGTGTTAATGCAACGCGCGACGGCTACCTGAATTACTGAACACGCGTCTTGTGTCTGCTCCCCTGGCTCCTCGAATGCCCCTCTTCTGTATTCCTGAAATTGTTTGTTCGCCATGGAGGCGACGCGTTCCCTGCCTTTTTGTTCGTTTTATGTGCCATTTTTTGTGTTGCTCCGCTGTGTTGGTATTTTTATGTGTTTTGGCAGATCGCTTTGGCCAGAATGGAGGATGGTGGATGGAGGCTGAATCTTCTGCAGCCTCTTCTGCCGCTGCCGCTGCTGCTGCTGCTGATGATGATGAGCAGCTTTTAGAGCGGACTGGTTTATGTTTATTAGTTGTATTTTTCATGCCTTATCGCTGGCATTTGGCTACTCGGCTGCAAACTGGGTAACAAACTGGGTCCAAGAGCCCCATGGAGAGAAACGCAGACCAGGACTCACCTATGAGCACAGCCAGACCGAAGAGTTCGGTGTCCAGCATCCCTTGCGTGGCAAAGTGCAGACATGTCTGCGTGTAGACCTCGCGAACCCGACTCTTGGCATCGACTAGGAAGTACAAGGTTTTCGGCTGCTGCTGCCCCAGAAGTCTGCGAAAATTCCAACAACACAACACAGATTAGGCAATGAAATTTTGTAAATTAAACACCGAACACTCACCTCAGGGCCAGGAATCGCGAGCCTGGTGATAGTTGCTCGGCTGAGGACGCGCATACTTCCAAAGGCGCGCTGACGGTGCAAAATGCTCGCATGCTGCATCATTTTCCGTATACAGCGCGCGCGTTCGAAATACGTTGCTGTTTGGGATGAAAGAGAAGAAAAAAATAGTGGTAAATATCTCAGGATCTTGAGGATGAATACTACAATGGTAACAAAAATTCTATGTTCTGTTTTCACTACAAATTGAAGAGTTTGTAAATCAATTAACAGGATTTGAAAAAGTATGTTGGTCCTTTGAGCCTTATTTTCACATAATTTTGACTTTCTTTTTAGAGCAACAAAACTCCGACTTACTAACTTACTAGATCTTAAAAATGAAATAGTATACAAATTGGCAAGGACTTTTATTGATAGCTCAAGAAAATGAAATAATATACAAATTCGCAAGGACTTTTATTGATATCTCAAGATATTTAAGTATATTTAAGTATTAAGTATGTCTATAAAATAGATTCTATATATGGATAGAAAATATGTGAAGATTTGTAGGCTCTTTTTCGATAGGAAAGGATTCCACATTGATAAAAAAAAACCCTTACTTAGTACAAAATATCTTAGTAATAAAAGAAGAATTAAGAAAACATGTAAGGACTCATATTGAAAGGCCAGGATCTGATAAAGAGTTTAGTTTTACCTTGGCAAAAATCTGAATTAATGGTAGTTTTCTGAGTTTTTGATAAGCATTATTGATATTTCTGTAGACCTTTTGCCAGGTTAACCATTCCGCTATGAAATTTCATGGCATTCCAGGGTGAAATTGCCGCATCTCGAGCGTCATTTCTAACCGCATTTCTGGCTCATCAAATGCCGATAAAGCTGCCGCTCGATCGGCGCGGTTAGGCACCATTCTTTCAGGCAAATTGATGCCGCTGGAGCCACCCCAGACGGAATTGGAGACGAGAGATGGGAGGCGGAAGATGGCGATGGCGATGGCGCCCGCCTCTTTTGGGCTCACCGACTGCCGAACAATTTCACCAATCAATAACGAAAGACTTAGGCGACAAACTTGATTAGCGGGCAGGGGATATTGGTCTTGGACTTGGACAGAAAACTGAATAGTTAATAGTGAATAGTGAATAGTTGGGGACTCTAGGCGGTGCGTGCGTGGCAGCCAAACTCCCTCCCCCTCTCGATGCGTTGCGCATAAAATTATTAAAATTCAGTTAAAGAAAGTTCCAAAAGATAGAGAGAGAGAGGGATAGAGCAACCAAAACTGGCCTCGTGATGAAAGAAAAGTATTTTATGCATAAATTATAATCAAATCGAATCAAATCAACTTTTTTTGTGTAGAGCGCCGGCAGCGGCGACTCAACAGCGGTTTCTACCAACCCGGTGGAGACGACGCATAAATTTCAATATTGGCGCATTTTCTGTGTCTAATAAATTTCAACGTCCAATAAATTTATTCAGAGTCAAGAGTCGAGAGTGGAGAGAGAGACAGACCCTGACTTATAAATATATGATCCGATCGGTCCCATCGAAGGAAGGAATGCCTCTGCCCCTCCATCCGCCGAAAAGCGATCATCAATCAAAGCGCACATTTGACATAAATTAGAAACCAAAGAATATCTGGGAACAAAACAACTCCCCGCTTTTTAAAGGCCTCTCCAAAAGCAAGAGATTTTGAAAAGCAATTATATTTAAGCCGATTTCCATGCGCACCTTTGGACCCAGCCAGGTTGATCTGGAGAACAGGCTCAGAGACTCAGACTCGAACAGACACACTTTATGCCAGATCACCGACGATTACGAAACGAGAATCGAAATTCCAGGTCTCTAATGTGCTGCGATTGACTTATTACCGAGGAATTTATCGGATAAACATGAAAACACTGCATTGTTGAGCTCTCAAGAGGAACTGGATTAAGCGATCACTCAAGTCGCAGATGTTGAGTGAGTGATCAAGACTTTGGGGTTTCGAAAGGTGTATATGCTGTGATACTACATTTTATACTGCTTCCTTATCAATTAATAGAATTTTTCTAATTATTATAGAGTGCCTTATTATTAAGTAAGGCAAACAAACTATTTTTCTCGAGTTCCAGCGAAATTATCTTTGCCATTTAAATGTAATAACATGTTATTTACCCATCGACAATAAAAGGAAACAATAAATTGCCTTTGACAAAGGCATCCTATCAATTTTGATAACAATAAAAGGAAGACAATTAGAAGCTTTAATGAGAAAGAACGATTAAACGAAATGATCTTTCATGTACGACAAACAGATCTCCTGTTCGATAGGCGCGATTTCTCCGGAAGTAATGGGTGTGGGGTTGGAATGATTGATCGAACGACCTGATCAATGGGTACACGACGTTAGTGAGGCGATAATTTCGCTGAAGACTCGAAACCTCTCACAAGTATTTCTCTCGAATTCCGCGAGCTCCTCACAATGCCGGTCATTATGCAATCGCCAATGCCAAAAACCAAAACCGAAAACAAAATACATATGTGTGATCACGACTTCCTCGAGGATGAGTCAACCGAAAGGGGGGCTTTTAATTCGAAATGCAAACAAATTAAAAGCATTTAACAATTTCAATCATAGCAAATTATCCGCATTCCGTTGGCTAATGAGAGCGGGAAGCAAAGAAAGCCGTGGCGACGCTAATTATTAAAGACAAATGTGAGGAGGGGGCATACACGGAGAGAAAAACATATATACTAATTCGAAATGTTATTAAACAAGAGAGATATCCGTTACTCAAACTATAGAAAGTGCGAGGGAGAAGGAGATATGCAGTCGTCAAAGCTACTGGCTCCATCTAGCGGCCATTTCATTTTTGCTCATAACTTTTTAATGGATTGTCGGATTTTAGCGTTAAAATATACAACAAAAAGGCATTTTAGTATTTAAATCTTTCACCCTGCAAATCACTCGAACCAACGCAATTCCAGCAACTGCCACTGCTTTAGTAAAAAGTGATATCGAGCTACTTTTCTCCCAGTGCACTGTTGTGGGCAATTAAAAAACGCGGCAAAGAAGCGAGCCAAGTGGAGCTGAGCGAGCGCAAGAGACACGCTAATCAGCAATTAGCAAATGGCAATAAATATTTTGTTTATGATTAAGCGCGGGGCGAGGTTGTTCAGGGGGTGGTGTGTTCGGTTGTTTGGTTGTTCGGTTGCTCCGTTGCGAGTGGGTTGGCTGTTCGAGAGAGCTTGGAATGCAGACGCTGGTGGAGATTCGTGGAGAACTGGGTGAAAGAGGCAGGGAAAGGGGAGGGGGAAGGGGGTCTGGGGCAATAAAATCTCACGGGCTCTGCCGCGATCAAAGTCAATTAAATGGCGCAAGCGCCAGCAGTGAATGCTTTTCAGCTTTTCTGCTGGCTAAGCGAATGCCAAAGGGGTAAAGAGAGCAAAAAGCCAGAGAATTAAGTCAGCGGCTGAGAAGTGGAGAAACAGAGACGTTCCGCATACGCCACGTTGTGCTGCGACAGCAACTAAAAGGCAGAAAGCACTGGAAAAAGTTTAGTAACTTAAGGGGAATTGATAGAAAATATTTTACTACTAAATAAAATACACGCTTTATAAAAAGGAAAGATTGTAGAAGAAAGAAAGAAAGATTGTAGAAACCTAAAAATGAAAACGAAATTCTTCAAAGATTCGAAGATGCGTACTAAGATTTAATTGTTATTATAGTCAACCTCAAAATGAAACCGAAATTCTATAATAATTCGAATTACTAACTAAGATTGAATTAATATACTACTCAACCCCAAAATGCCCCAACTTTTAAGTTTAACATATAAGTATTATTATATTTATTTTTAAAGAAAACAAGCAGACTTTTGTAAGTCATAAAAAACGTTCCATTATATTTTTAGAATTCTTAGAATACAACGACACCTATTTGTACACACTTCTCTTTTCTTCCTGTGGATAAGCAACTGCTATGTCAACTGCACATGCCATTGCACTGAGCTCATTCGGGGCGTGTGTTTGTCAACCGAGTTCCAACAATCGCCAAAGTCGAACGATCGATCGATCGATCAGACCCCGAGAACTGAGAACTGAGAGCTGGGAACCAAGACCTCAGAGGGGTCCAAAGAACTGCCGGGAGCTGGGGGTTGGGGTTGCCGGAACCGCGAGACCTATAGAGCCGAGACTCTATAGCGATAAACGCTTTAATCGCATGTGCAGGCCCATTGAAATGCTGAACGAATCAGAAATTGAAAATATCCATATGGATTTCAGCGCGGAATGCGAGTGCGCATTGAGCAGATCAATAAACATGGCAGCGTAAACGGTCGTAAAAGCGAGCATTGAGGAATGCGAAACAAATTGGATCTAGACTTTAGATTCTATATTCTAGAGAGATCTCAGGGATCACTGAGCTGAAAGATAGCTCATAACTTAGAGAGAAAATTAGAACAATCTATACTATGCATATAATAAGTGTGGGAAACAATCAAGAATCTTAAAAAATCCTATGGTTATTTATAATATTTATAAGACTTGTATTATCCCATCAACATTTTATCTTTATTTACTAGTTAACTTAAATTGGGATATCTTATGATATACTTTCGATAGATCCTGCATTCTGAACTTCCGCTTAAGCTATAATATATACATAGATTCTCTCCAGCGAAAGCGTCTGAGAAGTCCCTACAACCCACACACAACCCACTCCACGGAGCGATTCTTCGGCATTCCTCACCTCTCTTCTGCGAGAAGAAATCGCCAAGCGACGATCTTTTGAGTCCGAGTTAAGTGCTCGAGTATCGAGTGGCTCTCAAACTGGATTCGCATTTTATTGAAAGTGTTTCGAGCGCTCTCAGCTCGCCAACTAATGAATGACGATCATCGTATTGGATCGCATTGGATCGGATCGGAACGGAACGGCGAGCGGTAACTTTTGACGTGGAATATTTTGCTCATGAGTGTTTGCCTGGCCCGACTCGCCACCGAGACCGGAATGGAAAAGACTGAAAAAACCGGAGCGGGTTCTACGTGAGTCTGGGCCTTTTAATTACCGATAGAACGGCAAAGCTGGCGTCAATGGGGCGGCCAGAAATAGTTCAGTTCGAATCTGTTTGGTGGCATTTTCACACGCTGGCCAACGCGGCGGATGCGCGTCATCGAGAACTGGGCGCACAAGTGTCATTTAAACAGAAAAAAAAAGGGGTGTGGCTGTCGGGTGTCGTCACGCAAATGGGTTTAGCCTCAGCCGATCTCTGACTAAAGGGGGAAAAGGTTCCCCAAAATTGGCTAGTTAGAACTAGCCTAATGATACATCTTTATAGCTAGCGTTCTAATTTTGTAATTTTAAATATTATTGGTTACTTTATATAACCGACTTAATGATGATCTTTACATCAATTGTTTTACTAACTAGCATTTGTATCGAATTGTAAATATTATTACAAATTTTATATTTTACCAGCACAAGCAATTATGAAAGCAATGTGGAACTAATTTTATTATGATGTTTTTCCATATATGCGGGTTTTAGTGTGCCATCAAATCGGCGAATAACTCGGCGTCTTTTTGCCAAACTACGAATTTCGAATAGGAGAAAACAGAAATCCGAAATCAGAAATGAGAAATGAGAGGAGGAAGCCGAAGAGAAACAAATGCCGAATTCCGAGCCACGGAATTCCACTTGTTGTGCCAGTTATGGCCAAACAATTTGGTGTCTTTGAAATGCGTGAAATGTCCCCGGCGATGATAATAATGAAAATGGTTGGATGGTTGGTTGTTTTGATGAGCAACCAACAGGGCGGAGTGGGCCAAAAGAAACCAGCGCACACGTCGTCGTCGCTCGGCTTCAGTTAACTTGGCACCACTCTCAACCACTCAAAACCACTCCGCACCACTGTGCACCACACCCCGCTCAAGCAAAATGCCCAACTGGGCGGAGGTGGTAACGGTGGAGGAGGCGATGGCCTCCGCAATGAGAGCAGCAAACAGCAAGACACAGAAAAAAAATAAAACAAAAAATAAGCAGCCGCAACGTGTGCCGCATGCCAAATCGAAGGCGTGCGAAACTATGCCTGCCGTAATACCCTGGAAAAAATAGCAGTGCTTTAAGGGAGTTTTGGTTTAATAAAGAAGACCCCAAAAAATTACAAAGAACAGGTGAAAAACCTTTATAATTCAGACCCCGAATACCAAAATATACAGCCAAAGTACTTAAGGTTATAAGAATTCCAATTCAAATTACCGTAATGCAGACTTTGAGATTGAAGAACCTTTTTAACTCAGACCCCGAGTACCAAAGAATAAATCCAAAGTACTTAAGAATATTTGAGTTCCAATTCAAATTACCGTAATGCAGATCTTGAGATTGATAAACCCCTCATATTTTTCTCCATAAAATTCAAATTAAAACCATGCTACTATCATAAATATTTAACAGGATTCATCTTTAGGTGTTCTATTTTTGTGTAGAGTCCATCAAAACCTGTTGAAGTATAAAATCTGGCATATCAGAAGCCCAGATCGCATAAAAGATCAGCATTGATTTATTTTATAGTTGTTTAAAGTTTATAGCTGCCATATTTCTTTCCATCAATATATGCAACAATCAGGCTTTCAAATTTTCGCCTCTTTCTAAATAACATGTTTGTCAAAACTCTATAAAGATAAGTTCAAGACAGCGTGAAATTCGAAGCTATAATTCCCCGAACTCGAGTGCCCCCTTAAAGGTCATTCATTAGTCTATCCCCGACTGAATGAACCGGCAACGCAGCGCTATATCTATATCTCTATAATATCTCTGTGCCAGCCTCGACTCCGATTGTCATTCAAAATTTGTTTAATTTGTTGTACATTTTAATTGCTTGAATTGTTCGGAACAACAACCGCACTTGTGGCTCTTTATGTACGTACGCATATTGACTGCGTGCAGGAATTTGGGTTTACGAAATTATTATTTTAAGTATTTATTATCATTGTTGTCGCCGTTGTCAGTTTCAATGCAAAAGCCCATTGCCTGAGGTCAAGTGCGCTGTGGATGTGGATGTTCAGATACTGTAGATTGTAGTTGGAAATAAAGATGGAGATGTAGATGTCTGTGCTCAATCGAAAAACCACAAGACTACAACTACGTACACGGGTACTGGGCGAGATATAGATACGTCTGTCCGCAGATACAGTTACCCATATGTATAATTGCCTGGTGGCACAACCGTTTAACGATTAGCGTTTAAGGTTTAACCGCTTAAAGCTTATCGTCGTCCGATACCCAAAGCGTGTGTTTCCAGTCATTTGTTTATCTTCCGCAGCTGATTTACATTCGAGATGTCTGATTCTCGCCTGCCGACTGAAATTCCAAACCCGGGACAAACAACATAAAAGCTATATCCCCATAAACGGGGACTTCAATTTCCACTTAATTGCTGCGCTGTCGATCGTTTTCAGACAACAGTTTAGGCACTGCCCCCCGATAATAGGAGTACTTAACCCACTAGAACTTGAACTTGAGATTATAACTATGGAAAAAGTGGTTCAAAATTTAAATGGAAAACTATTTTTCAGCTTTTAAAGCTCGAGTACCAAGGCTAGTTTATGTTGAAGTGATCTGCATAATATCAAAATGACCTTATCACCTTTTCAACTCAAAACAGACTACTTTTTGTCAATGATCTTTATAATATCAAAATGACCTTATAACCTTATCAACTCAAAACAGCTTCCCCTATACCAATATTGCCTTTGCAGAGTCTCAAATTTCGCAGATATTTGATATTCCATGGGGCGAAATGGGTTAATTGCACAATTTGCTGGATTTTCGACTCTTAGAGGGGCGTAAAAAAGTGGCGACAACAACGAAAAGTTAAACAATCGTTGGACGTTGGCGATTTTATGGTTGGCAGATAAGAAATTCGCTGGCATTTGTTTTGTTTGCCGTTTTCGGGGAGTCATTAAAATTCCGGGGAAATGGGCCCCATAAGGGTTATACTATATACTTTATATATATCTTTCCCTTTCTTACCTTAAGCCGCTGCAGTTGTCGGCATTGTTGTTGCTGTTTGTTGTTTCTGTTTCGCGTAATCCACAATAACTGAGTTTTCAATGGTAGTTTTGATTTTTTAGCTCACACTTTTGAACAATTTCTATCGATTTTGGCTATCGATAAATGCCTAACAGTAAAATTTTGTCGTTTCGTTGTTGTTATTTTCTGACCTCTTCCACGACGCGCGCTGCGACTGCGCAGTCAACAGCGAACGGGCCGCATTCCAGCGTCGTTGTATGGCGGGGGGGCGGGGGGTGGGGCGGTTGAGGGGAGGGGGCCGAGTGTGGGAGAGGGAGAGCGCACACTTTAATCAAAATTCACCAACACACACAGCAATCCAATGTGAGTATCTGTGTTTGCTCTCTCTCTCTCTTTGGAGTCGTTGTTGTTGCGCGAAAGAATGCCGTTTGCTGGGTTGTTGTTTTTGTTTTTTTGCTGCCTGCTTTATTTTTTGTAGTTGTAGTTGTAGTTTCCAGTGGCCAGTTGTTGTTGTAGCTGGATTTTTTATACTTTTTTTTTGACCAGCACCAACTTTTTGGAGTTTCAGCTTTTTTTCACTGCTAGTCGGAGTTATTTTCGTGGTTTTAAGGCGCGTTTCCCCGAATAAACAGCACTAGTTGCACCAGCACCAACACAAAAATCACGTTTTTTTTGTAATTTAAGCGAGTGCGAAAACGAAACGCGCTGTTTTTTGTTTCAGTGAAAACCGAACTTCACTTTTAAGCCACTGTATCTGTGTATCTCTGTCGGCGTGTGTGTGTGTGCATCCGTATCTGGCGCGCGATGGTGTGTGTGCGTATGCAATTGAAATCTGCAGATCAACTTTTCCGAAAGTTTCGGAATTCGAGTGAATTTAGTAAGCCGTATTCATAATTCCTAGTGTGAAAACCACATGCTTTTCCACATCCCGGCGATCCACTCTCGGTTACCGTCGACGTTCAGTGATATTCCCCTACTGATTTTGTCACTGCAACCCAAGCACCGAAAACCGAAGACCGAAATCCGAAAGACACGGACGCAACAATCGCGCTGCTGGAAGATCGAGAGACTGAGCGAGCGAGGTTGCTTAAATAGATTTTTTAAACGAAACGAAGCCGAGCCGAGCGCGGATGGCACAATGGGGCGAATGAGCAACATTTGTGGTCAAAGAAAATTAGGATTTATAGATAAGAAAAACATTCCTTTTTAAGGAATGCTTACATTATTTTATAAAATTAATAATTATGTTTTTATATAGACTAAAAAATAAACAAATTAAATACTACAAGACAATATTATAAAGATGCATATAAAGAATAAAGTAAAAGTATTTTTGAAGGAAAATCTCTATTCCTTCAGATCCGATATATGCGAAGATATCTGTTTTACAAAGTATTAACTAAAATTGTCTAGAAAAATATACTCCTTTGCCCATAGTACTTTGTTTGGATTCAAGTGAGCGAGAGAGAGAGAGAGCGACTAGAGAGAGCCCGAAGAGAGTTTCTGTATCTGAATAGTATTGTATCCGAGATTTGAGATTGGAATGTGAGCGAAAGAGAGAGAGATCGGCTCAAAATTAAAAAATAAAAAAACAGAAAAAACTCGCACACAGTTACAGTTACATCTATGGCCCCTATCTCAAAAAAAAAAAAAGAAAACACAAATCCAAGAGCAACAACAACAGCCACGAAAAATGTAAATAGCAATGAGCAATAAAAGAAAAATAAACTTCAAAGGAGAATCCCAGTAGCCAACTGCCTTTGTGTGTGTGTCATTTTGAGAGTGAGTGGAATTCCAATGGTTTATCTCGCGAGAAGACGAAGGAGCGATTGGGGGAGGGGTTTTGGCTTGGGAAGGGGGCAGCCGCAGCCACTGGAATGTGGAACCCTTCAGGAACAAAACCATGGAGCCAGCGATTCTCAAGGGCTTGAATACCCAGGATACCCTGTTAAAGTAGATAGTTCATATAGGGGTTCCATAGATTATCTCAGGAGAATTCGGACAAGATCCATCGATTCTTAAGAGCTGATATGGAACTATGTGAAACTTATAGATTTTAAAGTATATCAGAAAGATCCAATATAAAGAAAAAACCAATATCTTGATTTGTGAACCATCTAAAATTAATTTTCAGTCTATTTTGGTTAGTTCACTTTTCGTAAGGTAATCACCTAAAAATATTACCTTTTTCAAAGACCTGTAATAACAAGAAAGGCAGCCAAAAGGGACATATACTTGGTAATATACTAGTAAGTAAGCTTAGAAAATTTGACTTTTCCCACAAACTTGCAAAAAAGGTTTATTATATTCCGGATCATAGAACCCTTGATGGCCTGTTGAATTCAAATCTAACTTTCAGTATCCCTTCGCTCACTATTGATGCGGCTATCTGACAAACAAACTCCCTGGACAGAACCCCAGAGATACATAGATAGCAGATGGAAGAGGAGGGCGGGGAGAATCGGATCTTGAGGGTCTGCTGCCTCTGCCTCGGCCGGCGTCCTCTGCTGCTACGATATCGTCACTTGGGCGCATTCCTCAGCATAATGTGAGCTTGATTTGCTGGATTCTTTTTGCTCTCGCTCTCTCTCGCTTGCACTCGAAATTCTTTTTTCGTCGGTTTTGTTTTCCTTTTTTCCTTCTTCAGCCTCCTCCTCCTCCTCTTCTTCCTTTATATGCTTCAAATATGCGGCATACACACGCCCCACAAAAGGGGCGGGGAACAAGGGGAGGAATCAGGGGTCTAGTCAGGAACCTAAAGGATTTCAATGCCCTGGAAAGAAAAAACAAATTTTTTTTTTATTTTTTTTTAATTTTAAACTTTTCAAACTTTTAAGTAGCTAAATCTTAAAAGAGTTTTCATTTTTTGACCCCCCTTGTGTCCAGAACTGACTACGCTCTTGGAGTCTTGGCCACAAGAACTGGGAGTAAGACTCGGAACCGGAGAGTTGAGAACTGAGAACAGAGAGAGCACGTTCTTGACGGGTCGGGGGTCGGGTCGTCTTGCCATGGTCATAACTTGTTGACTGAAGTCAGGGAAGGCGGCGGCTTTTTGGAGCGGGACATTCCGGGGTGGCGGGGTAGCGATGGGAACTCGCCACATAGCCTTTGATTTTTTCGAGTGAACTTGGTCCCATGATAATATAAAATAAACAAATAATAAAAATACCTAAAAAATTTTGAAAATTTGAAATAGTTTTAGGTTGTCCGATTATCTTGATACGATAAGCCTGAACCACTCTGAAAAGGCATAGGTCCGATTATCCTGATAGGATAAGCCCGAACCACTCCGAAAAGGCATAGAGTACTTCCATCTTCGACTTCTTAAAGCCCAGCTTTTCATTCTTGTTTTCATTCTTTTTTTTTCTTTGCTGTTCGTTATTCTTTCGTCTTTGGTCGATCGCTGGTTCTCTAAGACCGGTTGTTGTTGTTGCTGTAAGCTGCCTTTTGGGCGCTACGTTCTTGGTCAATATTGTGTAGATATACGTTTTGTATGTATGTGTTTGGAGCCTGGTCGAGGCCGAAGTTTCGACCGCAGCGAGGAGAACTAAAAAAAAACAGAAAAAAATACAAGAAATGAGCAAAAATGTTTTATGCAATTCCTTGAAGTCGATTTCAGTCTCCGGGTCCAGAATCTCTTTTTCGGAATTGGCGCGCAATTTTTTGTTTCTTTTTTTTGGCGAGGTGATCTTTCAGCGGAGAGCAGCTGCCATTGATCCTCTTTCTATTCAAAATTCCTGGGGCTTTTTTGGTTTTCGAAGAGTCGCTGGCGATGATGATATGGCGAGGAGGCCAGGAATTTATTGAATAAGTTGGCATATGACGCGGGTACCAAACCCTCCGAGTGGAAGTGTATGTGTTGCTGTTTTCTGTTTTTATTCTGGTGTGTTTTCGTTACGCTTCATTGCTGTCGATGGTTCGTCGATATCACCGATTGTCGCATACTTTCTACCCTTTCTGTTGGTGACTAAAGCTTACTATAGCTTGGATCCAGAATTATTATCTACTATGTTAAGTATCTTTAAGACTATTTACTTCTTAAGCTCAGATTCCAAACTCCAGCTCGTAGAAATGCGATAGTATATTTTTAAGATATTTAATGTATAAGTAAGATAAGTAAGATAGGATATGAGGAAGTTTTGAATATGCAATTGTATAATAATTATTTTTACAATTCGATAATACATATTTAAGATAATAAAATACTTAGCATAACAGAATCAAGTCCTGAGCATGAACTCGCTTATATTCTTATCACTACCGATCTCGAGGGTATCGGTATCGTAGGCTTCGATGAGTTGACGATTAGGTTTCCGCTTCGATTCGCTGCTCGATTCGATTCGCTTTGCTTTGTATTCTTTTTATTATGGTCAAATATTTCTGCTGGCCACGATAATGTTAATGGAGAGCCCCTCTTTCACCACTTCGTGCTCGGGCCATCATCGATCGATCGATCGGTCGTACCTTCTGTCCCAGGTATTTTTATTTTTATTACCTTTGTTACACTAACTCACTTCCTATTCGGATCGTTGGAATTTACCAGAAAAAAAAAGTGGGGGAGGGGTATATGGGGAGGGGTTACTTGAATGGGCGAGGGTCTCAACTTTGACCTTTGACTGTGGAATACTGTGCACTGAAAGAAATTTTAAAAAATATCCCCCACTGTTCGTCTAGCGAACATTTACCGATCCAATCCAAAGAGTCTAATCTGCCTACCCTACTTTCACTCCATTTCCAGTCGGCATCGGCATCGCGACTCTTTGGCATCTCATTCGATTCAATTCGATTCGATTCAATTTATTCGAACCGATCTTTTCTCTCTCCTCTCTCTCTTTTGGATTTTCAGTTAGCGATCGGGGATCCGAATCCGAGTCCGAATCCGAATCCGACTAAACTGCAATGAAATTTCAGGCTGCCAATCGATTTTGCTGCCGCTGTAGCTTGGGATTTGCCTTTTTTGGGCCTTGGAATGCAGCATGTTGCTGCTGTATTGCCGCAACAACAGCAGCAGCAGCAGCGCAACAGCAACATACAACATCCAACGGCAGCAGCAACAATGTGTTCTAAATAAATTCCAGTGAAATGAAATTCAGGGAGCAGGGGTTCGAGGAGTCGCAGATGTATCTTGCAGATACAAATTCTGTA
The DNA here is from genome assembly GCF_030179915.1 of Drosophila takahashii. NCBI lineage: Eukaryota > Metazoa > Arthropoda > Insecta > Diptera > Drosophilidae > Drosophila > Drosophila takahashii. The sequence goes on along the minus strand of NC_091678.1, from coordinate 590,993 downwards.
CGCTGCGCGCAACGTGATTGCAATCTTTAGCATCGTCATCATCATCATCAACAGCCGCAGCAGCAGCAACAACACTCAGTAAAGAGCTCGACCTGAAGATACTAGGTAATTTTAAGGATAGAATTCGGAGAATTTGTAAAGAAATCTTCTCTTAATTTTATTTAAGCTGAAACTGAACTTTAACTTATTGAAGATATTCGTTTAGAACCCTGTAAACCTTAATTACCTTGTGTATCCCATGTACACACCATAAATCCCTGTTCAGATACCCTGTAAATACCGGCTAACAGCAAGAAGAAGAGCAACACGAGGCACGAGATTCGAGGCTGCCAAGGCCCCAAGGCCCCCAAAAAAAGGAAACAAAACACACACACTATTAAGGCAACCCAACGCTGCCGAGGACGTCGACGTCAACGTCGCGCGTGCGCATCTCGAACGGATGTATGCACTGAGAAAATATCAATATGATAATGTAATATGCTAATAAAAAATTATGATAAGATACATCAAATATGTATAAAACAACCAAGATTTAAAGAAGAGGTGTAATAGCCAACTTTTATTTAGGTTATTTCCATTTTTGAAGTCCTTTTCTCAGAATCCTTGTGTAGAAAATCATTTTCATAAAAACACTTGAAAATATGAAGTAAAAAAGAGTCCTTTAGCATTCATAGAGGTAAACAGATAAAAGTTTAATCTAATAATTTATTATACCCGTTACTCGTAGAGTAAAAGGGTATATTAGATTCGTGCAAAAGTATGTAACAGCTAGAAGGAAGCGTTTCCGACCCCATAAAGTATATATATTCTTGATCAGGATCACTAGCCGAGTCGATCTAGCCATGTCCGTCTGTCCGTCTGTCTGTCCGTCTGTCTGTCTGTCTGTCTGTCTGTCTGTCTGTCTGTCTGTATGAACGCTGAGATCTCGGAAACTATAAAAGCTAGAAGATTGACATTTTGCATGCAGACTCTAGGAGTTCCTACGCAGCGCAAGTTTGTTTCAAAAGGGTGCCACGCCCCCTCTAACGCCCACAATCGCTAATATACGATTTTAAAAATTTCAATATTTTGGAAAAGTAAAAGTGCAGTTTTATTGTGTTTATCAATACCTATCGAAATGTAGAAGAAATTTTTTAAATCGGACCATTCGTTAAAAAGTTACGGCGGATCAAAGTTTTTCTCCATCTCCTTCGCACTCCCTTTAGCTGAGTAACGGGTATCTGATAGTCGGGGCACCCGACTATAGCGTTCTCTCTTGTTTTTTTTTAAATTTACACATGAAATATAATATTAATTAGTGCTGGTGACTATAACCTTCGAATTTAATAATACATAAATGTATAAATTCTAATTCTTTAAATTTAAACCTTCCAAACTCCTTCATTTTTTTCCTGTGTGTAAATTGTTTGGTTGTTGTTGACTTACCTGTTTTGGTCTTTCTTTTGCTTTTCCTCCTTCGGAGGAGATTTCTTTCCCGGGAACCAGGAGGGAGCAAGGGGTGTTGGGGGGTTTATATGGCCGCTAAAAATCGACAAAATCAACCAAGGTCCGTACAGTAGCTGCTGCTTTGCCTCCGTTTGCCTGGCTGCTCTTTTTTTATGCTTTTAATGAGCTTTTATATGGGCTGCCCAGGATCGAGGGATTTCAAGGGGAAAGGTGGGTAAGCGGGGAAACCGGGGCATCCGAGCTGCATCTCCATGTCAGCCGGAGAAGATGATGGTGCTTTTTGCTCTTGCGGTCTACCCACAACAAACCTAGACATCGATTCCTCCGCGATTCCTCCCATCAATGGATTCACGGTAATGCCTTTGGTTCCCATGGGTGAAAGGCAAGCAAAGGAATCGGGGGGGTTATTATTATGGTAACACAGTTTTAGGCAGAAATAGAAATAAACCGCAGAAAAAACACTTGTTCAAACAGAGTCGTGTGAGGAGGGTAAGGTATGTTTCTATATGTATATAATTTCACACATGATACATCATTGCAACCGATAAAAAATCTCTAGGTATGATTATACTTTATGGTATCTGAGATCACCTCTATAAGTATAGTTGTTCTTTTCTTTATTATACCCGGACTAATACTAGACTAATACCTATCAAAATTTAAAAGAAATTTTTAAAATCAAACAAACCATTAAAAAGTTTTGAGCAAAAAATTAATTGCCCGCACGATCAGCCATAATAAATTTCAACAGCCTCTAGATGGCGCCAGTAGCTTTGATGATTGCGTATTTCCATCTCCCTTTAATCGAATAGTCAAAGTTCTCTACTATAGCGTTTTCTCTTGTTTTTGATAAAGTTAATTTAAAAAGTTACAACTGAAAAAACTTGGAATATTTTTTTAGTTCACCTCGTGCTCCACAAATATTTAAAAGCCGGGGAAAGGAGGTTCCCGTGAGACGGGGGGAAGCGTATCTGGAGTATCTGGAGCCCCGGCGAAATATCTTTCTCAACTCAACTCAACTCACAGCTCAATCTGCAGCTGTCAGGTGTGGCCGGCTAATTGAGAGTCGCGTTACGAGATCATCTTGACACTTTGGAGGCACCTGCCTTCGCCGGACGAGGCGAATCCGCCAATGATTAACTAGTCACTCCGATTGGGGGGCAGGTGACTTCAGGTGGAGCTGCAACTTGCTGCCATGTCTGTGATAAAAAAAAAAAACAAAGTAAGTAAAAAGCCCGTCAAGTGCCCGCAAACGCTGACGCATTTCGGCCCAAAGGCTGATAAGCCCAGTCAACGCGAATTCAATGCCAAAAAGAAAACGAAACTCTCCTCGAAAACGGAAACGAGCAAATACAAGATACAGATACAGATAGAGATAGAGATACAGGTAGATGTGTAGGCACAGATACACATGTACACCTCGACAAAAAATGTGTCTGGACTCGCATTTAAAATTAGAAAATAAACAAGCTGCGCGAAAAACATAGTAAATCATTCTGCGAATACTATTTGGGATAAGTTGTAGTGATATCTGGTTAAAAATCAGAAAAACAAACATCTTATATTCATTATTAAAATATGCGATATGTTATTTTATATAAACAATATCATAAATAGCACAACAATCTACTGATCTGCATTATGAGCTACCAAATGATCTCGGAATTTGGGTTTAAGCTATACCTATTTATAGGTCTAATTTGCATCTTCAAGTTTTGTGTCCGTTTAGAAGACACACACATCTATAATTCATGGAATTTATTGTTTTTCCGAGTGTGTGAACTGTAAGGTTTTTTTCTTGATTTTTTTTGGCACAACTGGAAGCTCGAGAGCGTTATTCAAATTTCGATTAGCATCTTGGCCCCCGAACCGTGGGATCGGTGTAATCCCCAGCTAAGTAGAACGGGGGGCTCCGTATTCCCATATTCCTATAGACCACAGCCCCTTCTAGGCTGATAAATATTTGGCTTTTGCATGCCAGCGCGATGAGTTCAACGGCGTCGTCGTCGTCGTCGGACGTTGCTCATTTAATTTTCAAACATTTATCAACAAATATTTGGTGCTTATCATTTGTTCGAGCCAAACAATGGGAAGGCGGAGTTGTTGGGCCAGTGGCTAGGGTACTGGGACACTCCCCGCCAGAAGCCACCGATCTTTGGGTCCAGCATCAGCAGATTTGCTGACCCGAACACCTGACGAATGGCATAATGATTCCACAAACTCCTCGATTCTTCGTTGGATTTTTGCACAACATTTGCCGTAGCTGTTCTGCTGAGTCCGCTAATTGAAATGGTTAGAGTGGGTGCTCTTCTGGGGTCTAAGGTATACGGTATTTCGAAACATGAATCACTTTGCATTGACCGTATGAAAAGAAAACGAAAGTCATTCATCGAGTACAATAATGAAGTATTTGGCACTTAAGACCCGCAATTTCTCACTCGACAGGCAAATTTGATAAGCAACTGTTAAATATTCATTTTATTAACTTTACATTTATAGCTTGTAGTGCACATCCATAAACTGCAAATTAGTGGCAACCTCCGTAGCTTCGGGCATCACATCCTTGGCTGCATTCAGATAGGACTTGGCCCCCAAAATATCACCAGACTGGGCAGCCAACACAGCCAAGTTATTGAGGGCAGCGCCGTTCTGGGCATCCGAAGTGAGGCACAACTGAAGACACCTTCTGGCCAGGTTAAAGTCACCAGAAGTCTGCAATAAAGACATTTTAAATTACTTAAATTATCAAAAACACAATAAAATAGATTTTGAAATCACTTATAAAGCTGTCTGAAAGTATGCTATGAAAAAATAAACTTTATTTTTCGAGAAAATAATTTTTCCATTTGGTTTCAAAATATATTGTTGCACACCTAGATTTTTATGTGCAATTTTCTCACTCTTTAAGGATTATACACAAAATTTTAAATTTATTTAATGATGAAATAAGCACTAAAAAATAAAATCTGTCCGTTGTATCACTCGAATTTTTAAATCACCTATTAAGGTGTCAAAAAGTATAATGCAAAATAACATACAAAAATATTGTTGCATACTTTTAGACATTTTTAACGTTCATTTGTTCTATAACCCCACTTACCACCGCCACAAAGCTGAGGTTGTACCAAATGTCCGCCTTCTGCGCGGGTTGAGTGGCCATGGCCAAGGCTCTTTGGAAACAGGGTAGAACCAAATCGATTTGACCACCATATAGACAGCACAAGGCAATGTTGCAGTAGAGCTCCGCCGACTGGGCTCCCAAGGACAAGATTCTGCGGTAGTACATCAGCTAGGGATATAAGAAACCCATCAGTATGATAAATATCACCACTATATCCCACACTCACCGCCATTTCTGGATTATTGTCGTAGAAGTAGCCCACGGCAATGCTGGCCAGAGATTCCACGTTGATTGGCTGCAGCTTGGCCACCAGTCGATAGAGCTGCAGGGCATCCTCCTGCTGCTCCATGGCCTGGTGGATCCTCGCCTGCTCCAGGCGGTAGGTGACATCGAAGGGTCGCGAGTCCACCACTTCGCCAATCACGAACAAAGCCTTCTCGGGCTGCTTTATTCTCTGGTAAACCCTGGACAGGAGTAGATAGGTGTCCGGATGGGGAAAGCTGGCCAGGGATTGCTGCAGAAAGGGCTCAGCTCGGCGCGGATAGTGGAGGGCCAGGAGGCAGCGACCCATCTGCTGTTGCCACCACCAGGACAAAGTGGAGCCACCCGATCCGCTGGGCTTCTGGCGCTGAGCCTCGAGCACCGCCTGGCACAGCGAATGGGCCTTCTGGACATCCGCTTCGTGGTAGTAGAGGAACTGAAAGAGTGCCTTCACCAGGGTCTCCCGCTCGGCGTATATGGTGGGATTGAGTCGGGAGGCCTGGTAGAGTTTCGCGGTGGCATCGCCCACATTGAAGGCCGCCGCCGAGGTGGCGCGAATTCTTGAGGCGGTGCCGCAACGGGAGCCCAGCGAGGATCCCGGTCGACTGAGACTGGTGCCCGGACGAGCCACTGCCGCCGATCCTGGCCTGGAGCTGTTCAGGCGACCATCGCTGGAGTGGGCCACCCCGGAGCCCCGGCTCCTCGCCTGCTGCGCCCTCTGACTGGTAAGGGGGCGTGGCTGGAAGGCGGTCTTTATGCTGCTTCCCGGCCGGGCAGCGGTGGCTATGCGCTCGAACTCCACCTCCTCGGTGGCTGAAACAATTAAAAAGTTGTTACACTTGAGGGAAAAACTTGATATATCAAACATAAAGTGGTGCTAGAAATATTAAGCTAATATTAATTAATATTATTTTGACAAAAGAAAATCCATCAAAAATATCAGTGTGGTAAATATTGGTTCGGTTTGGCTTCATCTGAAGAATTCGCGTTCTCATTTTATTAAAGAGTTCATGGTTTTAATGGTTAATTCTCTTGTTCTGAAGAATTCGCGTTTGATTTTGTTAAAAAACTAAATTATTTTATCCAATGGATATTGATTTTATTTTTTTTTTATTTAGACTGCCAAATTTGTCACCCACTCACCCTCATCGTCCCCGGCCTCGTCCTCCAGATCGTCCAGGTAGACGCGCTGCGTCAGGGCGCGCATCTTTAATTGCCACACGCCCTCCATCAGCCAAGTGGGCATCATGATGGATGAGGATCCAGAGTCCGTCCCAGCTGCCCCAGCTGCTCCTCTTGGCCTGGGGCCAATGCGCTGCAAATTGCTACCGAATCTGCTGTGCTCCGCCTGCTGCTGCTTCGGATCCACCACCTCCTCCTCCTCCTTGGTGGCAAACAGTTGGACATGGCCATCGTGACCGGCCTGCAGGAGCGCGTTGCACAGCTCCGCACATCGCTCGTAGGAGCGGCGGCGGTAGAGGGACACCGCCCTGAAATAGTCCAGCTCCAGAGACGCCAAAGTCGTCGTCGCCATCGATACGCGTCCTTCGCTTTCAGCTGTCACACTGCAAGAAATTTTGGTGTTCCTTAAAATATTATATGTATATTTCACCTGAAAATTATTTATGTTTGATGAGTTGATTAGTAACATTAGTGATTGATAAATCACCCACAAAAAAAAAGAAAAAAAAAAAGTTTGTCTAATTTTAAGTTTTTTTTAAACAAAATGAAAATTTTTTCAAAACACTTTGTATACAAAAGCTTGGTAAATCACTCACAAAACACAGAATATAAAAACTTAAAAAAAAGTTTTTTTCTTTTTATTTTTTTTGTTTTAATTTTAAGATCCTTTAAACAAACTGAAAGTTTTTCCTAGTGCATTGTGTATCTGTGTCCGATTCAAGTGTTTGAATTCCTTGGCTTGGTTCCTTTTTTTCGGGTTCTCTTGCTGCGCTTCGATCGCTGGAATTTTAAAACCGGATGCGTGTCATTCCTCTGCCCCCCGAAGACCTCGAAATCCAGGGGCAGATCAGGAATGTGGCTGCTGCTTCCTGCGATTCTTCTTCTTGTCCATGGCCCCCTTACCCTGCTCCTCCTCCTCCTCCTCCTCCTCCTGCTTGGGATTCTTGTGGACTCGAATCTGGTCTTAGTTCTTCTTCTGGCTCGTCTGCATGCCATCTAATTTTTCTATGCCCATAATTTGTACCTCCCGCCTACCTCTTTTCCACGGGACTTAATTTGTGGATTCCTCCGCCGGTGCGGTTTCTTGTATCGACCGACTGGCAGGTATATGTGCGCCATATGGAAAGGGTCTTCCGGTTCGGTTTGGGTACGAAGTGATTGCCATGGAAACCTCGTCGGTCAAAACATTAATTGGTTTCGTAGTGCGCCTGTTCTTGTCCCTGTGAAGTCACCCTGTTGGAAGAATCTGGCTAGACCACCCTGTGTATCTTAATCTACCTGGCATTCTATTTCCAATGCGAGTTGTAATCATTAAAAGTTAAATGCCCTTGTAGGTAATATAACTAATTATTTGCCCAACGCCATTTCCTGGAAATTAATCATGGGAAAATTGGTTTAATATTCCTGAAAAGTATTTAAACACCAACCAAATATATTATAATTTAAAAAAAATCCACCTGCATTTATTATTTTTAATAAATTTTAATCGGAAATTAAAAATTAAACACAAAAAACACGTAGCAGTCAAATTGATATGCCCATGGTAAATTTCTGGTATTGCATACGCATAGTTTTTACCGAAATCTCTTTCTCGGAGAGTGAGACAGCGCAGGTTACATGAGTGGGAGCGAGAAAGACATATTCGAAATTCGAACTGGCCTGTTGCTTACATTTCGAGCGTATCCAGTCAAATTTGATACCACATAACGTCAATTCGATCATCGTTTCATTTCAATTTTTTTGGGTGCATAAAAACGTATATTTTTATTAGGGTCTTTGCAGCCAATCGTAAATGGTATCCAGACCGACTTTGGAGACTGCGCTGGCCTCCACGATGGTCACCTGCTGGCGGATCTGCTTCTGCAACTTGGACATCTGCAGCATGAGCAGCGCCTCGTTTCGCATCTGGCGGTAGGAGTAGTCCATTTTGGCCAAAACCAGCAGGATCTTAGTATTGTTCCTTAAAGTAAATTAATAAATCATCAATTTGCAGCTAGCTTTTAGCCCTACTTACTGCAAACGCGGTTCGGTGAGTATTGAATAGAAAAGAACACCGGCGGCGGAAATCTGGCAGAGATTAGAGGTGTCCACCACGTAAATCAGCTTTTTGACATCCTCGAAATATTGCCGCCACAAGGGAGCCATACTTCCTCCGATCTCAAGGATCTGTATGGATTTGGGCAGATTCTTCCCCCCATGCGGTATATTAACCTGCGTGTCTGCCGGAGGGGGCCTATTTTTATCCCCACTTGGCGACTTTGTGGGGAAATGGATGCGATAGATCCCAGTTCCTATGGTGGGCATGGAAAACGTGGTCTCGTCGATGGAATCTGGATCCTGTAGAGCTTTCAGCAGGTGCGTTTTACCCGCTCTTTTCGGGCCAAGGCAAATGCAGGAGGTCATTTCTCGTGTTACTTACTTTATAGGGTATGGAAGGTATGGATTCAACAAAGTCAGTAGTCTTGGAAACCGATAGGAGTTGCAATAAAAGGTGGAACAGAATTCATTTAATTTTTTTAATGTAACTAATACTAAACTATAAATGAAAAAAAAGGTTTAAAGTTAAATGAGATTACTGATTTCCAAGTTAATTCTAAAAATCCGTTTAAATTTAAATCCGATAGAATAATATATTATATTAATCGATTGTATCGAAATCCGTATTTTCCGCTAGGGAGCGCTGTTTATAATAATTATGAATTTCAAGCGCCCTCTGTTGGAATAAAAGGGTTTGAACTGGGATTTTTTAGGGGAATATATATATCATATTATATATTCGATATCTACCGATAGGTTTGGACAATGACGACGAAATAATTTAAAATTGTAGAATTTTCGCCCAAAAATGACGCCCGCTGCAGAGAAACCCCAGGAAATCGGCTTCGACAGGCAGTTCTCGGCGGAAGTGAATGGCGTGCCCACGGAGATCGTGTTCCATGGCTTCGCCAACAAGTGGTTCCTGGTCATCACGCAGCTGGGCAAGATTCCCGGCATCTACAATGTGCAGTTCGACGTCTCGCGGGACGAGCGGGTGATTCCGTATATCCACGGGCCCGTGGACAACCCGGAGTTCCATGTTTCGGTGCCCATCACCATGAATTGCTGCTTGGGTTTGGATACCGACGAGGTGCGCAGCGCCATCCAGTTTTTGGTCAACAGAACCGGGCTCCACAAGTGCCCCACGGACTTTGTGGTGGGACTGGGCCTCAAAACAATTGACGGACCCCATCTGAAGGCCCTGGCCGCGGTTCTCGAGAAGAATGTCTTCTAGTCCACGTTATCCTTAACTAATAAATAGCAGCTGTATGACAGTTTTTGTAATAAAAGTAATATTTGTTAAGCCTCTATTTGTGTTTTCTAATATTCATCCTTTTTTTGCTAAGAAATGGAACTTAATTTGCGATATTTTCATATCCAATTGGTCTTTAAATCACTTCATATTTAGGCAAATCTTCACAAAACTGAAATGAAATGTTAACTGTGCTTTTAATAGTAGATGTGAACTTGATATCTACCAGTTTATGTAGTTTAAAGGTTTATTAGTTACTTCTGTCATCCTTTCGAATAATAAAAATTGTCTTATAAAAATGAACAAAAATCTTGATATTTTCCAATTGGTTATCTAGAAACTTTGTCATAAAACTGAATATCTAGCCGAAATTACAAAAATATCAACTAGTTTATTCGCTTTTAAAGGAAAACATTTAAAAAAACTTTTAAATTTAAAATTGTTGTATCTTAGAATCTTCTCTGTAAAACGGATAGCATCCAAATTCACCCAAATATCGGAGACCCCGAGTACTCCAAACAATAATCCATCAATACCTCCGCTTGGTTAACATGAACTCATAGGTTTACCGACGAACACAACTAATTTCGAAGCCCTACCCTTAAGTAACCAATATAAACACTTGATTTCTAGCAAACGTCTTCTATATTTCCTCGAATTTGTACATTAAAACGTGTACGCAGGTCGGGAAACACGGCGCACGTTCGCCTCTCTCGAGGATTAGAGCACAAACACACAACGGATGTTAGGTTGTCGGGCGGCAGATGAGTCTCTAGAGGACGCTTAGTCGAACAGACCGAAGCCCATGTCGTCGTCGGACTGGTCGGACTCCTCCTCCTTCTTCTTGTCCTCCTTCTTCGACTCGGCGGCTGGAGCGGCGGCGGCGGCAGCGGGGGCAGCGCCTCCGGCGGGGGCGGCACCGACTCCGGATCCGATGTTGGTGATCAGGTCCTTGACGTTGATGCCCTCCAGGGCCTTGGCGAAGAGGCCGGGCCAGTAGGGCTCCACCTCGACGTTGGCGGCCTTCAGGATGGTGTTGATCTTCTCGCCCTGTTTTGGAGAATTTAAGAAATAACATTAGCACATGGATTTGGGGTACTAAATACACAGGAGCAGCAGCAAATCATCCAGAATCCCAGTCCGATGGCTCGGGCTTTGGAGGATTTGCAGAGTCCCTAAATTTGAAAAACCAAACTCACAGTGACGGCAACATCGTCATCGACCAGGATGAGGGAAGCGTAGACGCAGGCGAGCTCGGCTTTGGTGGACATGTTGGAGTGCTGTGGTTAATCACTGTTTGTGCAAGTTGCCAAAAATTAATTGTTTATAACAAATGGCCTTAGCTCGGACGAGAACAAGCACGCGTTCGGTCAAAATCCTAAACAGGAAAGAGGGAAAAATAGAGATGCGCGATAGAGATGTGAAAAATATATCAAAATATCGATATATATTTTTATTTTTTAATAAAAATAATTATTGATATCGTGATATTTTTATACCCTTGCAGAGGGTATTATAATTATAATATTATAATAATAAGGAAACGTTTCCGACCACATAAAGTATATATATTCTTGATCAGCACCAATAGCCGAGTCTATCTAGCCATGTCCGTCTGTCCGTCTTTCCGTTTCTATGCGAACTAGTCTCTCAGTTTTGAAGATATCGCGATAAAACTTTCCCAAAAGTCTTATTTCTATTGCAGGTAGTACATATGTCGGAACGAGCCGGATCGGAACACTATATCTTATGGCTCCCATAGGAGCCATCAAAAAAATAATAGAACAAACATTATAGAAAGTAGGCGTTTTGATTTTTGACATTGCAAAACCAACATTTTAAGAAGGCAAACCTGCAAGAGTATATAAACTTCGAGCCGAAGTTAACTTCCCTTCTTGTTTTCCCTTGATATATCGAATTTAAATGTCACTTTGTTGCTATTTTAAAAAATATCACGATATAAATATTTATTTTTTTTTCAAAAATATCGATATATTAAAATTTTGAAATATCCCTAATACCTTCTCAGAAACGGTCACTCTGAAAACACTAGTGAGCAATTAGTGTGCCCGTAGCTTTAAATAATTGTAAACAATATAAAAGGCGCGCAAAATGTCGGACCAAGAAGATATAGAAATAAAGCAGGAAAACCAGACCATAGAGGATACAGATGAGAAGGACGAAAAGCCCGATGATAAAGACATCACAGACAAGATCACCTCCTTGAAGAGCTTAGGCCCCTTTATAGCCAGTAAAGAAAACAGCAGGAATACGATCTACCTGAGCGATGTTCCCGATATTTGCAAGGATAAACCCTGCATGCTGGGCGTGGACGAGGCGGGGCGAGGTCCTGTGCTGGGACCCATGGTGTACGGCATCTCCTACTGCCCGCTGGACAGCAAGAAGGCTCTCGAGGACCTGGGATGCGCCGACTCCAAGCAGCTGACCGAGGAGAAGCGGGATGTGATCTTCAACGACATCAACACCAAGGATTACGCCACCAGCTGCGTGGGCTGGGCCGTGGAGATCATATCGCCGAACACCATCAGCACCAGCATGTACCGAAGGTCGAAGTGCTCCCTCAACGAGGTCTCCATGGACTCGGCAATGGGCCTCATCCAACGGGCCATCGATGCGGGTGTCAACATAGCCGAGGTCTATGTGGACACGGTGGGGCCGCCGGAGAAGTACCAGGAGAAGCTGCTCAAGCGCTTCCCCAGCTTCAAGATCACCGTGGCCAAGAAGGCCGACTCCACCTATCCGATTGTCTCGGCGGCGAGTATTTGCGCCAAGGTTACCCGCGATCACGCCCTGAAAGTCTGGCGGTTTCCCGAGGGCGTGGTCATCAAGGACAACGCCTTCGGCAGCGGCTATCCGGGTGATCCCGTGACCAAGCGCTTCCTGGCCGAGCACATCGACCTGGTCTTTGGATTTCCCCGCCTCGTGCGCTTCAGCTGGTCGACGGCGGAAAACGCCCTGGCCGACAAGGCCTACGACATGGAGTTCGACGAGCCGGACTCCGAGAAGCCCAAATATGCCGGAACGAAGCTCACCAAGTTCTTCAAGGGCACCACCAAATCCGGCGAGGTTATTCGCGAAGAGTGCCGGTTCTTCAAGCAACGGCACCTCGGAAATGTCATGGAGTTCTAGGATTAAGTTGGAAATTATATTATAATTTAGATGTCAAGATCAGGGTTCGGAAATTAACACACACTGTAAAAAACTTATGTTATTAACATGTTAAATGTCAGCACAAGGAGTTTTTTACACAGCGTGTTTTTAACACAATGAGTTTTTGACATTAAAGTGTCAGAAATGTATGTTTAATTAAAAAATGCTCGGTTTTCTAGAATATAAAAATTTATATATGCTTTGAAATGGCTAAAACTAACATAGAATGGCCCATATTGGTTTTTCATTTTCCTTTCGACTCTTTAGTAAGTGAAATGTAATTTTCATTTGTGTTAAATACACAGTGTGTAAAAAACGCGTCGTGTTAATAACACATTGTGTAAAAATCACAAGAGAGCTGTGTGTTAACAATTATTTTTCACATTTTAACACTTTTGTATTTGACCCAACAATTTTGATCACTGTAAAACAAAATTTTTCATGTTTTTAACATGTGTGTCAATTTCCGAACCCTGGTCAAGATAAGACTTTATATGTAAGGCTGAAAAAAAAGCTCCCAGAAAAAACACCGATTTAATTTGTATCTTTAATGGATTTTGCTGATGTTTTTGTGTTTTCGCCATTCTCGGGTTCTTAATAGTTCTTAGGCCTACGTTCGTTTACAGACTACGTGGGGCTGCAGTTACACTGTTCTGAATGTATGCGTGAATCGGTCTGATCTGATCTCGTTTGATATATATTTTAGAGGTTTTGGGGGTTCTGCTGGTTGTTGGCTGGCATCTTCGATCGACACAATAACAAAATGCATCAAGTTATACTAAACGATTTGTGTATAAAAATGGGACGACCTTAGAAACATGGAGCTTATAAACTAGGTTTAAAAAGAGGCGGGTCGGGAGTCGCGAGTCCCGCAGATCGGAAGAGAACAACAACCAAGTTGGAGCCCTTGAAATAGCAGGCCTATATCGATATAATGTGTGACTCGACTCGAGAGACTAAGCGTACGAAAAAGACGTGGACAAAAGCGAGGGGATCTCGGGAGTTGAACCTTAAACAGCTAATTAGAACTTAAAGCAATTACAATTACAGATTGCAGGGCGGGATAGCTAAGAAGGGAGTTACATACGGCCGGGTTGCTATTTCCAAATCGAAAATAGACTCGGCTAATTTAAGCGTTAATAGACGAAATCCAATCAGAACTTTCGCAGATCCAGGACGAAGACGCTTCCGTCGGAGGCACTGGCGCCCACCTTGGTGCCCTTGGAGTTCCAGCAGACCTCGAAGATGCCGCCGGTGCCCTTGTAGCTGTGCACCAGCTGCCCCGTCTGCGTGCTCCAGATGTGCACGCACTTGTCGAAGCTGCCGGAGGCCAAATGCTTGCCGTCCGGACTGAAGGCCACCGAGTAGACGGGCTCCGTGTGCTTGGTCAGCGTGTGGATGCAGCTGCCGCGCTCCACATCCCACAGCCGCACGGTGGAATCGAAGGAGGCCGAGGCGAGGATCAGGTTCGTGTTGGGATTGTTCGTTCCCGGCCCCGTGGGCGACCACTTTATCGTGTAGATCTCCTTGGAGTGCGCCTGCAGATCGTGGCAGCAGCGATCCCTGTTCATGCTCCAGATCTTCAGGGTCATGTCGTCCGAGCAGGAGGCCAGCAGCTGGCCCTGCGGACACCACTTGATGGCGTTCACCTCGTTCGTGTGGCCCTTGAAGGTCTTGATGGGCTCATTCACCCCCAGGCGACACACATGAATCCGCTGATCCGTGCTGCACGAGGCAAAGGCCAAATTAGTCTGCCAATCGACATCCAAGGCGGGGGCGCTGTGGAAGGCGAACTGCTGCGTGCACTGGCCCGTGGAGGCGTCCCAGATGATGGTCGTCTTGTCCACGCCCGCCGACAGGATGTAGTTGCCGCACTTGTTCCACTTCAGCGCGAAGATCGGTCCCTTGTGCTGGCCCAGCGTGGAGGCCAGTCGGCCGTCGGTCTTCCAGATCCTCGCGTAGCCATCGTAGCTGCCGGTGGCCAGCAGGGAGCCATCGCACTGTAAGATTAAATAGTTATAGAAACAAGAAAGGAAGCTTATATACCCTTGCAGATCATTCTATTAATTTACAAATCGCTAAAATGTTAAATTTCCTATTATTTCACATTAATTTTACGATCGTTTCTATGGCAGCTATATGATATGGTAGTTGGATCTTTTTAAAATTAAAATCGAAGTTCGGAAATACTAAAAAATAGTCATATCCCAGAGTGGAAGAGAATGTTATAAAAATCAGCAAAGATATAATTTTTTTCCTATTAATTTCCATATAATTTTTCGATCGTTTCTATGGCAGCTATATGATATAGTGATCCGATTTTTTTAATATTTAATTCGAAAAATAATACTCCCAAAAGTAGAAGGTAATATTTGAAAAAAATCCCAAAGCTAAAATTTTTTTAAACTTTTTTTTCCGATTTTTCCTATGGGAGCTATAAGATATAGTTGTCCGATCCGGTCGGTTCCGACTTATATACTACCTGCAATAGAAAGAAGACTTTTGGGAAAGTTTCATCCCGATAGCTCAAAAACTGAGAGACTAGTTTGCGCAGAAACAGACGGACAGACAAACGGACAAACGGACATGGCTAGATCGACTCGTCTAGTGATGCTGATCAAGACTGTATATACTTTATGGGGTCGGAAAAGTTCCTTCATAATACCCTCTGCAAGGGTATAAAAATTCACGGAGTTCAGAGGCTCCTCTACTCACATTCCAGTCCAGCGAGGTGACGTCCTTGTTGCTGGGCACCTCGGCGCCGCCCTTCTGGATGCAGTGGCGCAGCACCAGCTGATTGGAGTTGGTGTTTGCATCGGACATGTCCCAGATCCGCGCAGTACTGTCGCCGGAGCCGCTGGCCAGCAGATCCCTGCTGGGATTCCAGGCGCAGATGAACACCTCGCTCTCGTGGCCGCGCAAAACGCGAGCCTTCGATTCGGGTATCTCGATGCTCTCGTCTATTTCCATGGGCACCAGGGCGGCGGGGGTGCCGGCGCCTCCACCTCCGCCGGTGGATGAGGAAATGGTGCCGCTGGGCGCCGAGTTCTGGGCCGTGGAGGAGCCGCCACCCGCCTGCACGCTGCTGTTCCCTTGGGCGCCCACCCGAATCGTGACCGCTCCGCTGGGCGCCTTGGCTCCCGCCGCCGTCGCTCCGCCGCCCGCTGCCGCTGCATCGGGATTGGAGGTGGACACAGCGGGCGTCACTCCGCTCGCGGGCTGCTCTGCGCTGCTGGAGGTGCTGCTATTGCCGTTTGTGGAAGTGGAGGAGGCGGCGTCATCGGTGCTGGTGGCATTCGCAGTGCCGCCCGACGAGCTGCCCTGTGCCTCGTTGGAGTTTTGAGCCTTCTTCTGCCCTCCGGTGGCTGCTCCTGCTGAATCTCCGCCAGCCGAGGGGTTGCTTGTGCTATTGGCTCCTCCTGCGCTCGCCTGATTGTTTCCGTTGTTGCCGGCGAAAGTGCCGCCAGTGCTGTTGGCCGCATTCCCACTCGAATCCACCTCGCTGGTCGTCTGATCTGTGGGCGTGCTGGTTCCCCCGGTGGTGCTTGTGGTCTTGTTGCCACCAGCCGTTGAACCCGCTGCTCCCGTGCCTGGTTCTATTTTGATCTCCGGCTTGGAGTTGCTGCTGTTCTGGTTGCCACCGGCGGCTGCAGCGGAGGCAGCGCTGGCGGAGGAGGAGTCCACTGCCGCTCCCGGCTTCCCTGGCTCCGTTTTCACAATGGGCTTGGGCGGCTTCACCTCCGGCATGACGGCGTCTATCAAAGAGAGTCCCTCGATGGGCCGCGCCACCTCGCCATCCTCGCCGACGCTCCACTCCACCTCGGTGTAGAGGAGGCCCTTCTGCAGGATGGTCAGCAGGGCGGCGGGCGGAACCAGGGCGCCGTTTATGTTGCTCTGCGAGATGTGCGACTCGATGCCGAACACATAGGCCGAGTGCAGGAAGCCTGTTCGGATGGTAATGAAGAAGCATTAAAGCGGGTTCCTCCTCCTCCGAAAGGTTCCATCTACTCACCCGACTCCTGCAGGTATCGGTAAACCAGGAAGTTCACCTCGTCGCTGGAAAAACTCATGGTGGCCCGGCTGCTCCTACTCCTAGTCACTCCCGAAATCCAATCCTCGATGGCAATTATGGTCTTTGAGGCAGTGCGAAATTCGGAGCTCTGCTGCGTAACACATGCGGGTGCATTCGGCACGCGATTCACTGGCTCGGCGCGCGCGGATTCCGGAGCTGCTCCTGGTCGCGTTGGCTGGGTCTGCGGTTGTCCTGTGTACTCAGTTGTGCCACTTTGCTGCTTGCCGCAGGAGCATTTCACATATTTTTTCCACAAATAAAAACCACGAATCGAAAACGCGTTTCTGAAACGCGCAAAAAAATGGCGGAGTAATCGCAGGGTGTGCGGCGTGCGAGGTGGCGCAGTCACGCATTTTGTGACGTCACAAGGTAAGCTATTATAAAAATAAAAAATAAATGCATATATTATTAAATTTTTTGTTCATTACGTTTTAAGAAAAAATGTGAAATCATATAGGTAACTGTCAAACACAAATGAATTTGCAGCTAAAAGGATATATCGTAGTTCTTTATTTTTGTTTTTAACTTTTTTTTTGGTTTTGTGGCTTATTAATTGTTCTGAAATTAATATTCAAATGAAAGTAGTTTTTATAACGTTTATTTTAACTTCCTTTTTTTATTATTAATTTAAATTGTAAGTTTTAACAAATATTATTTGGTCAATTTTTTATTAGAAAAATTGCAACATTCTTAGTATATAATTACCAATTTTTCCTTGGTAAAGGTAATTCTTGGACTATATAGATTTCGACAATTCAATTTTTATATTTTTAGATTATAAAAATATAAATTTTTGTGACGTCACTCTGCATTGCATCGCCCAGCCCTGTCGCACCCAGCCCTGAAATCCACGGTATACCAGCCGTACGCGCGCGCGGTCACTCTAATCGGTCCGTTCCACCCGCGCCCGCTAGATGGCTCCACTCTCAGGCAGCGAGAGCGAAGAAAAATCAATAGAAATTTTCATTTTAGTGAATTGCCCTGCGCTCGGGAATAGTTAACAAACAAATTAGCGGCGAATCAGCGAGGCGAAGCGCCAGCCAGTCGGAGTTACATAAAGTGCAGCCCGCAGGACCCAACATTCCGCAGCCAACACCCGGATTCCGGACTGCAAATCGAAGCGAAGCCAAAACTCCACAATCTCCCCGAATCTCTCTCCGCAGAAATTCCGCAACGCCAACGGCGAGTGAAAAAATTGGGAAAAGTAAGCGCCCCCGGGAAAAGTTCGGCTCAATACGCCCATCAATGTTTTAGTTTTCGTTTTCGGTGGCTTCTTTGGTGTTTTTTTTGGGGCGAAACGCCTTCGTCATCCAGCGGTGAAAAAAGTGACGTGACATGAAGGCGAGCGAAAGAAGAGAAGCGCGGAGAGCGCGGTGAAAAACAGAAAATAAAACGAAACGGAAAGCGAACAACAGAAAACAGAAGCCGGTGGTTCTACAGGCCAAATCCCATCCAAAAAGTAATGCCCGAGTGCACCGCATCGCACTTCGCCAGGCGATAAAAAGTGGGCGAGAGCAGCGAGGTCACAGACACCGAAACACAGAACAGCAGAACAGAATCTTTATCAGCGTGCAAAACGCTGCCAAGTTGCAAATAAATCGGTTGCCAAAAGTGCGGGGGCTCCACTTCCCCTCCCCTTTTCCTCTCCTCTTCCCTTTTCCCCACGAAAATGTCAAAGTTCGCCAGGCATTATGTGCACTGCGCGAAAACGGATAAGTTAGGATCGAAAACTACTTGGTGAAAAGACAGCCACATTCCATTTAAATCGTTATCTGCGGTTTTTACTGGGCAAAATAAATGCTGGATACATATTTTATTTTTCATTTGTGAAAAGTATCTGGGGGGTACTGAGATAGGGATTTTTTTTTTTAGATTTTTATTATAGGAATATTCGAATTAAATTATAAACAAACTTACAATTAGGCAACATTATAGATGGTGTGTCAAACGATCCATTTCCCATGATATATTGTTTTTTAAGACACTAGATTAGAGTATAAAGTACTAAAATCCAATAGAATTACTATCTAGTATCTCTTCCATTTCTGGAACGGCAGAGATCCGGAAGAAGAGAGATATAGACAGCATTTTTTTTTAGATTTTTATTTTTTGAATATTTGAATTAAAATATAAACAAATTTTCAATTAGGCAACATTATAGGTAGTTTATCAAACGATCCATGATATATCGTTATTTAAGACACTAGATTAGAATACAAAGTATTAATATTACTATTATAAATCTCGTATCTCTCCCATTTCAGCTCCCCAAGGAACGGCAGAGATCCGGAAGAAGAGAGATATAGTAAAAAAGAGCGGAGAGCGGCTACTCTATATATCTTCTGGTCCCAGCAGTCGAGTTCGAGCGATAAGAACGCCTCGAGACTCGGCCGCCTTCTATCGACGATTTTCTTGCGCCCCCAGTTTGCATAAAACCAGCGAAAATTAACAAGCTAACTACCATGGCGCCGGTGAGGGGGGATGGCATGAGAGGCCTGGCCGTCTTTATATCGGATATAAGGAACTGTAAGTACAGATCAGATCTCCATCTCTCTTGGGTCTTGGGTAACCACCATTAAATCCAATTGAGCGGGTCGCAACAAGAGATTTTCCATAGGGGCGGAATCAGCGCCATTTCTTGATCAATTACCAGGAGCAGCGCACTCACAATAAAGTGGGGCGGCACAAAAGCACACATACAGTAGTCACTCTGTAGGGTGGATGTACTTGTAGTATCATAAAATATTATTTTGTTCTTAAAAAATAAGTATTACCCATTGATATGGTTATGTAAAGGTAGTCAATGTAGTAACTTAAACTTGAATTATATAAAAACAAGTTTGAAAAGACCACATTTAATGATTCTATTATTTTTATCAATATTACCAATATTTTAGTAATGATTAACTGAATTTCTGTTAAATGGCAAAACAAAGTTTAATTTGTATAGATATGATATCCAGAGAGATATTTCCTAGACTTTTTCCTAGTAATTGCTGAATTGTAATAATTTTCTGTTAAATATGGGAAGTACTTGTAGTTTAACTAGTTAGGGGTCTTACTGCAGTACCTTCAAGCGTATGTCTGTGGCACACACACTCTCACAATTGTCTACCCGACGCTTCACTGTATGGTATTATCGTCACCGCTCGCTGTTTGCTACATGCTCGGTTACTAGTTTCTGGTTTGTGGACAGCATATCGGAGAGTAGAGGTTCCGCAGCGGATCGGTGACTGGTACTAATTGGCGCCTCTGTGAACCGGAGAAAACCCGCGACATGGAGAGAGGAGCCAAAGAGTGTGAAGTCGGCTCTCCAATCGATCAATCGTGGGGCGGAAAAGAAAGCGACGAATCGCTGTTGTTTTACTGTGAATCCCCCCTTGTGACCTTGACCCATTTTCCAAATCCAAACTAATATCCACATCGTACATAGGTAAAAGCAAAGAGGCGGAGGTCAAACGCATAAACAAGGAGTTGGCCAACATACGGAGCAAATTCAAAGGAGACAAAACCCTCGACGGCTATCAGAAGAAGAAATATGTCTGCAAGCTGCTGTTCATCTTTCTCCTGGGCCACGACATCGACTTTGGCCACATGGAGGCGGTCAACCTGCTGTCCTCCAACAAATACTCAGAGAAGCAGATCGTGAGTACACTGAATAATTGGTTTAATGATCATTTTGTTATTCAACCAGTCGAAAAAATCAGAGTTCTGAATTATTAACATGTTAAATGTCAAAGTGTTAAGTTCAAAATAACTTATTGTCTTGTGTGCAAAAAATTGCATCCTACATATGTTAGAAACATAAATAACTTACACATGTCATTTGTGTTATTTACACGACGTGTTATTTACAAGACGTGTTTTTTACAAGACGTGTTTTTTACACAATGAGTTTTTGACATTAAAGTGTCGGAATTTGATGTTGAACTGAAAAATGCTTTGAAATGGTTAAAACTAACATATAAGATGTCATGTTGGTTCTTCATTTTCCCTTCGACTCGTTAATGTCAGTGAAATGTAATTTTCATTTGTGTTAAAAACACAGTGTGTAAAAAAGACTTCGTGTTAATAACACATTGTGTAAAAAACACAAATGAGCCGTGTGTGTAAACAATTATTTTTCACATTTCAACACTTTTGTATTTGATACACATGTCAACAGTTTGGCTCACGCTGTAAAATACAATTTTTTATGTGTCTGCGAACCCTGGATAAAATTGAATAACATTTGATTCAGAATAATATACATAATAATAATAATAATATACCCCTACTAAATCTTTTACTTTCTCGATTACAGGGCTACCTGTTCATCTCGGTGTTGGTAAACACGAACAGCGACCTTATTCGCCTGATCATCCAGTCGATCAAGAACGATTTGCAGTCGCGCAATCCGGTGCACGTCAACCTGGCGCTGCAATGCATCGCCAACATCGGCAGCCGGGACATGGCCGAGTCCTTCTCCAACGAGATACCCAAGCTACTCGTCTCGGGCGACACCATGGACGTGGTGAAGCAGTCGGCGGCGCTGTGCCTGCTCCGCCTGTTCCGCTCCTCGCCGGACATCATTCCCGGCGGCGAGTGGACCTCGCGCATCATCCATTTGCTCAATGACCAGCACATGGGAGTGGTCACGGCGGCCACCTCGCTGATCGACGCCCTGGTGAAGCGCAATCCGGACGAGTACAAGGGTTGTGTCAACTTGGCCGTGTCTCGCTTGTCCCGGATCGTAACGGCCAGCTACACGGATCTTCAGGTAAGGAGTAGAGGATATTACTTGTAAAGAATGGATGAATGGATTCAATGAATTATTTTGAATTTTTTGTTTTATATGAATGAAATAATTCCAATTTTGAGTTTAATAAAATTGAATGAATAAATGGCATGAATTCCGAAATAATTCAAACGACAATTTCTTTTGAAGAAAGAAGGGCCATAATTTAGTGATTAAATCTGCATGAATTTTATTTTCTAAGCAGTTAACATTGATTTTTAAAAATTTTCCAATGTTTGTTCTTAAATGAAAGCACAAAAAAAATCTGGCAGATTCAAAAAATTCATAAAAATTATTCTTTCATTCATTCAATTTGACATGAATTAGAAAAACATTGAATTTATTTCACATAGAATTTAATTAAACAAATCAGAAATTTCATGGCTTACTATGATAAAACAAAAATTGAATGATTCACGCAGGGCTCTTATATTTACGGGATTTTTGAAATTCATAATAACATGATGTCTACATGATATTTACATGCTATCTACATGATATCTACATATCTATTAGAAAATAATCTAATTTAAATTCCCTTCACAGGACTACACTTACTACTTTGTGCCGGCTCCGTGGCTCTCGGTAAAGCTTCTCCGGCTGCTGCAGAACTACAATCCGGTGACCGAGGAGGCGGGTGTGCGTGCCCGGCTGAACGAAACCCTTGAGACCATTCTGAACAAGGCGCAGGAGCCGCCGAAGAGCAAGAAGGTGCAGCACTCGAACGCCAAGAACGCCGTGCTCTTCGAGGCCATCAATCTGATCATTCACAGCGACAGCGAGCCGAATCTCCTGGTGCGCGCCTGCAACCAGCTGGGCCAGTTCCTCAGCAACCGCGAAACCAACTTGCGCTACTTGGCTTTAGAGTCCATGTGCCACCTGGCCACCTCGGAGTTCTCGCACGAGGAGGTCAAGAAGCACCAGGAGGTGGTCATCCTGTCGATGAAGATGGAGAAGGACGTGTCGGTGCGCCAAATGGCGGTGGATCTGCTGTACGCCATGTGCGATCGCGGCAACGCCGAGGAGATTGTCCAGGAGATGCTCAACTATCTGGAGACGGCGGACTACTCGATTCGCGAGGAGATGGTGCTCAAGGTGGCCATTCTCGCCGAGAAGTACGCCACGGACTACACCTGGTATGTGGACGTGATCCTCAATTTGATCCGCATCGCCGGCGACTATGTTTCCGAGGAGGTGTGGTATCGCGTCATCCAGATCGTGATCAACCGCGAGGAGGTGCAGGGCTATGCCGCCAAGACCGTTTTCGAGGCGCTCCAGGCGCCGGCCTGCCACGAGAACATGGTCAAGGTGGGCGGCTACATACTGGGCGAGTTTGGTAATTTAATAGCCGGCGATTCTCGTTCCGCACCGCTGGTGCAATTCAAGCTGCTGCACTCCAAGTACCACCTGTGCTCGCCGATGACGCGGGCCTTGCTCCTCTCCACGTACATCAAGTTTATCAATCTGTTCCCCGAGATTCGCACCAATATCCAGGATGTGTTCCGGCAGCACAGCAATCTGCGATCCGCAGACGCGGAATTGCAGCAGCGAGCCAGCGAGTATCTGCAGCTGAGCATTGTGGCCTCCACGGACGTGCTGGCCACCGTTCTCGAGGAGATGCCCTCGTTCCCGGAGCGCGAGAGCTCCATTCTGGCGGTGCTTAAGAAGAAGAAGCCCGGTCGGGTGCCGGAGAACGAGATCCGCGAGTCGAAGAGCCCCGCTCCGTTGTCCTCGGCGGCGCAGAACAACGCCCACGTGAACAACTCGCACAGCAAGCTGAACAACAGCAATGCGAACACGGATCTGCTCGGCCTGAGCACTCCGCCATCGAATAATATCGGCGGTGGCGGTAGTAATAGCACGCTCATCGATGTCCTGGGCGATATGTATGGCACCAACGGCAGCAACAACAACTCGAGTGCCGTCTACAACACCAAGAAGTTCTTGTTCAAGAACAATGGAGTGCTCTTCGAGAACGAAATGCTGCAGATCGGCGTGAAGAGCGAGTTCCGCCAGAATCTGGGACGATTGGGACTGTTCTACGGCAACAAGACGCAGGTTCCACTGACGGTAAGGAAATACTCTATCGTATTTAAAAGATCTGAAGTTATTAACTTGTTTTAACTTTAATCCAGAACTTCAATCCCGTTTTGCAATGGTCCGCCGAGGATGCGCTCAAGTTGAACGTGCAGATGAAGGTGGTGGAGCCGACCCTGGAGGCCGGCGCCCAGATCCAACAGCTGCTGACTGCCGAGTGCATCGAGGACTACGCCGATGCGCCGACCATCGAGATCAGTTTCCGCTACAACGGCACCCAGCAGAAGTTCAGCATCAAACTGCCGTTGAGCGTGAACAAGTTCTTTGAGCCTACCGAGATGAATGCCGAGTCCTTCTTTGCGCGATGGAAAAATCTAAGCGGGTAACTAGTTGGACTTTCCAAAAGTATTCGGTATTAACTGTTGGTTTTCCAGCGAACAACAACGGTCACAGAAAGTGTTCAAGGCTGCCCAGCCACTGGATTTGGCCGGCGCCCGCAACAAGCTGATGGGCTTCGGCATGCAGCTGCTGGACCAGGTGGATCCCAATCCAGACAACATGGTCTGTGCAGGCATCATTCACACGCAATCGCAGCAGGTGGGCTGCCTGATGCGATTGGAGCCGAACAAGCAGGCTCAGGTGAGGGATTTCTAACTAGGAGTGATGTACATAACTTATATCTTGAAACTATATTACCAACAGATGTTCCGGCTGACCGTGAGGGCCAGCAAGGAGACCGTGACCCGGGAGATCTGCGACCTGCTGGCGGATCAGTTCTAAGCCACAACAATCACGGAAGGACGGGAGGGGTCGAGTTGCGGGAGCTACGAAGCCATGGAGCCACGGCAACCACTTTACAATGCACAATCCCAATCACCTAGAGAAATATCAAAGCAGATATTAGTTATGCCAGGCACACACACTCCTACTCTCTTCATAAGTACCTTTCATCTGCTCCAGCAGCGAGTTGCGGAGTGAGCTTTCCTGTTTTCCCGTTTTCCGTTTCCCGTTGATTTGAATATTATTTTTGTAAACCTACTCGTACGTTTTTTAACCATTTTCCAAGTCACCCTATCACCCTAAATCACCCCAATCCCAATCCGTATCAGAATTCTTTGTAAATGTTAAGCTCAAAAAGTTCATAGTAGAGAAACGAGAGAACATAATTAGATTATGTTAATATGTATGACAAATTATATATTGTTGCATCATTTCGAGGCAGTAGCAATTGGATATTATATACCTATACACAGATATACATTCATACAAACCACATACATATACCTAGTATATACGTCGTTGTAATAAAAACAGAAAACAATATAAAACTAAAAAGAGAAAAGCTTGCAAGGAAATTATTAAGATGCCTGCAAATGACAAGTATGCAAATCGTTATCTAAATATTTATACATATATTGATTAATGCAATTGCATCAAAACGAAATTCATGTTTAATGTTTTTGATTGTGTGAAGATCTAACGAAGAGTCCCGCAGGAGCAGAAATCTCATTAAATAATAGACAAATAATTAGAGAGGCGGATTTACAGATGAAAACACTCCTTGATTAATCACTGTTGAGCAACTAAAAATTTATCGAAGCTAGGAATTTTGAGGAAACGAAGCAAAACATTCAAAAATATTATTATACTTATAGCTGAATTTTTCGATTGATCCTGGATAATATTTCGTTTCGTATGTGTACCATAGATAAACTGAAGGGAACTACATGTTGTGCCGCTGCCTGGGAAGGCAAGCGATCTTTATAGCATCAAGTATTAACTTATCCGAGGCAGAGCAGCTGCAGCAAGCCATAAATCCGCTGGCAAAACTCCCTTCGATTGCGAACAAATAATTGTAAACTAAAATATACATTATATAGATACTGATACTGAATACCGATAATGGAAATTGTCATCGTACACTTATATTACCACTAAACAACTCTCAATCCTTTCGTATCAACCAATGTGCATGTGTCAGTTGGAAGTTGAAAGGCGAAAGTCGAAAGCATTTCCAAAGTGCAATAGTTAAATGTTACAAAATTCCACGAAAATTCCATTCAACACTCACAGAGAAGCGACTACAAGAGCAACATAAACCACAACTACATATAGCAAATGCAGGAATTTAACTGTAAACGTAAACAAATATGTATTTAAATAAATAAATAAATATAAATTGAAACCATTTTTACAGAATCAACTTTATTAGGAATAGTACAAGGCATAAAATAAGGTCTAACAATCAAATCTCGTTCAGTTTGAACCTGGCATTGATGTTCACCGAACTCAGCTCGGTCACCAGGAACTTGAAGGAGAAGGGAATCTCGATCATGGACACGGAACTGCTGTCGCCGCACAGGCGACACGTGTCCGGCTTGGAGGACAGCGATCCCGCCTCGTTGCGGCTGACGATCTGCTGCAGCGGCGCCAGAATGGAGCCGCATTTGTGGCACACCAGCGTGTGCGTCTTGTCCGAGTTGTGGAACAGGCGATCCTGCAGCAGGAAGGCGGCTCCGTGGGAGATCAGGGCGTCGCGCTCCATCTCTCCGAATCGCACGCCGCCTCCCCGCTTCCTGCCCTTGATCGGCTGATGGGTGCGTGCCTCCACGGCTCCCGTGGATCTCACCTGCCACTTGTCGAAGACCATGTGCCGCAGCCGCTGGTAGTGGACCACCCCAAAGAATATATCCGCCGTCATCTCGCGGCCATCAACCCCAGAATACAGCCGCTCCGTTCCGTAGTAGTTGTAGCCTCCCGCCTCGAGCACCTTGCCAAAGTAATCGATCGCCGTGTGCTCCTCGGAGAAGCGGAAGGGCGTCGCATCGTAGACATCCCCGTGTATGGCTGCTCCCTTGCCCGCCATCGTCTCGATCATCATGGCGATGGTCATACGCGAGGGGAAGCCGTGCGGGTTGAAGACGATGTCCGGGATCAAACCCGATTCCGTGAAGGGCAGATCCTCGGCGGGATATTTCTGTGAGCAGATGCCCTTCTGTCCCGCTCGCGATGCAAACTTGTCGCCAATGGTGGCGGGTCGGGGAACCCTCAACGTGATGGCCACCGTCTTCTTGGGCGACAGATCAAAGCTGCCCAGCTGTCGCACGCTCTCCACCATGCAATCCTCCTTCTCGTCCATCTTCACCACCTTATAGGTGGCCACTTCGCCGTCAAAGTAGCAGTACAACGGCTGGCCAAAGCTCAGTTTGGAGCCGGGATGCGGCAGGCCATCTGTGTCCAGGTATTTCACCAGCTCCGGCATGTGCGGATGCCTGGCAAAGTAGCTGCTCTTCTTGTCGAGCGTCAAGAACTTTGTTTTGTAGATGCTTCCGTAGGCGAATCCCCTCTCATACGCGGCCTTGTTGATGATCATGGCGTCCTCCATGTCGTAGCCCGTGTAGGAAATGACCGCCACTATGGCATTCGTGCCCATGGCAAAGTCATCCAGCTGAATGTTGTCGTAGTGAACTGGTCGGAAGAGCGGCGTTCCCGGCGTCTGGAGGCGGTACAACTTGTTGGCCGCCTGCTTGGGCCAATTCAGGCAGGGCGTTCCCATCGTCTGCTTGCCCATCTGACACTGGTACATGTTACGCGGCGACTGATTGTAGTCCGGCATGGGTATCAGGTTGGCCAGGTTGCTCATGAAGTGCGTCTTAGCCAGCTCCAGATGCGTGGTGAAATCGGGGTACATCTCCTTGGCATCGATGGCAATCTCCATGTACAGCTGTTCGAGTGTTCCAATGTACTCCACCCGCTTCCACTTCAGGTTCCAAACGGGCCGCATCATCCTCGCGGGTCCTGTTGCCAAATAGAGTCCCGGAAACTGACCGTTCTTCTTGAAGGGAATGAAGCCTATCTCCATCATCTGCGGCAGGCTGCCGAATATCTTTCCATGCCGCAGATCGTCGACTATATTCGTGGCATCCGACTGGAGGATGTGGCCCAGGTGCTTGCCGTCCAGAAAGACCACATAGAGCTTGTCGGCCGGATCACTGCGGTTGGACAGGGGCATCATGCCCATCTCTATCAGCTGGGCGGGAATGGCCTGAAATGGGGGATTGGATTATTTCCCTGATGTAGTCCACTATTCCATGTACTTACCGCCACCAACTTGGGATCCGGACGCTTGGAAATCTCGCAGGTGAGTGTCAGGTGATTGAGCAGGCCGCAGGGCGTTCCATCGGGCGTGTGCACGGGGCAAATGAAGCCCCAGGCATCGGGGAGCAGCTGTCGCGCCTCCGTGGTTCTCATCGTTGTGAAGTAGGAGCCACGATGGATGGCCCGGAAGTGGGACATGTAGCGCATCCGGTTGATGTTCTCCGCCATGATGACCAGGCCACTGCTCTGCATCAGTCCCAGGCCAGTGCGACTGGCTATGTTGCCGGTGGCCAGGAAGGACTCCATGGAGCGACCCACGCCGCCCGCCTGCTTCATACACTGCGTCATCACGGCGCTGGTCAGCAGGGCATCCGCGGTGGTCAGCTTCTTTTGGAGGCAGCGGCGCACCTGCAGCACCCAGGACTCGACGCGTTCGCCCAGATATTTCTGGTAGAGATGCCCCGGCAGCAGCACCTCCTGCATCATCGCCGAGTCCACGTTCTCCACTCTGTGTTTGCCCTGGGCGCACTGGAATAGCTTCTGCACCATGAACACAATCAGCTGGAACTTGGCCTCGTACGTGTCCAGGTGAATCATCACACGCTCCCTGAGTATAAAGTCCGTGACATCCTCGTCCGGTTGCCATTGGGGGACTTCTGGGAAGCGGGAGCGGAACAGGTTGCCAATGAAGCTCCTGCACTGGGCGTGTGTGTAGACATTCTCGCTCTGGACCTCCCGCAACATGCTCTGCACGCAGGATATGTAGTACTGATCCGATTCATAGCCCTGCACCAGCCTGTTGTAGATCTCCTCATCCGTATAGTTCATCAGGCACTTGAGGATCAGGCAAACTGGCACGTAGGATAATCTCTTCACATGGGAGAACATGAACTTGGCAGTGCCATTGTTCAGATAGTGGACCACGTTGCTCTGCGAGGACTCGTCCTCGCGCACTGTCTGCACCAGCACACCGATGTCGCTGAAGTTCTGGCCACGATCCTTCCAGGAGGAGCGCTTTATGCAGATGGGATGGTTGCGCCGCGTCATGATCAGCATGCGCACGATCTTCTCGTTTCCCCGGATCACAAAGATCCCGCCCCACTCGCTGTCGTGCTCGCCGTGCTTCACCATCTCCGCCGGCGAGGCCTGGCCCAGATTGCAGGCCTTGGAGCGCAGCATGATGGGCAGTTCGCCCAGATCCGCGTTTATCGGCGCCTTGGCCACTCCGTTGACACTCCAGCCCAGCCTGGCCGAGCACATGCCCGAGTAGGAGACGTGCAGCTGCCTGGAGTCCGTGGGGTAGATCTCCCGGGTGCGCACATCGATCACATCCTGCGGCACCTGTGGCTTTGATATCCAAATGGACTCCACCTTCAGGGAGATCTTCTCGCCGGCCGGACTCTGCCAGTGGATGGGAATCATGTGCTTGGCCACGTTGTCCAGGCCCACGGTCAACATCTCGTCGAAGGAGTCCACATGGGGTGCTCCCAGGTTGGCCAGGTGCTGTTTTTGAGAATTCATTAGCATGGAAATGCGGCGTATACTCGACTTCTCACTTACCCTGCTCAGTTTCTTGGGTATCTGCTTGAACTCCGGCCGGGAATTGCTCAGCACCGGAGTGGTCTTCATTTTATTCATCTCCTCCAGCATCTTCTTGGTTTATTTCTCTTAGAAAACCCCTCAAAAGTAATAAAAACCGAAGCGCTGTCCGTTGCACGTGTTGTTTTGAAATGAACCGTTTGCAGTGTGAACCAGTCAGTGGTGAGGTGACTGTTGAGCGGAACTAGTTCGTTGTTTGTTTAAATGAATATAAAGTGGGAGGATTTTTTATTTTCTTTAATTTTAAAATATTTTTATCTTAAGGGGGATTCCCTAAACTGTTGAATTGCTGAATTGTTGAAAATTCAACAAAAAATTTCAGCAATTAAGGGAACGACCCAAAATGGTTCCTGTTGAATTTTCAAACAGCTGTTATTTGTTGAAAATTTTCAATGAACTTAAAGCATGTAAAATTTGATTTATTATTGCTAGTTACTGTCTAAAAGTGTTACCAAGATAAAAAGAACCACAAATATGTTTTCTAAGTTGATTTTAAAATAAATAATGCGTACTGGTGATACTAAAATGTTACAGAGTTGCCACGACTTTTAAAAAAAGGTGACAACTCTGGCTTTTCAGCAATTCAACAAAATTTTCATCAGCCCCGAGGCTGTTGAATTGCTGAAATTTCTGAAACTTGACTTTGTATGGAACAGCTGATTAACAGCTGACCAAAATTCATCAATTCAGCAATTCAACAGTTTAGGGAATCCCCCTTTACAGTTTTGATAATAATTTATTTAAGATTTAACTGGTTCTTAAGAACCATAGATTTGTTGGTGAACCTTCACTGGTTCCCAAACAACTGTTGCTCTTCTCTATAAAACAGGGCTGCCAACTCAATTCACAGAACAGCTGATTCGTGCGCGCTTTAATATGTTTCTTATCAGTGAAACTTTGAAATTTACCCAATTTGTTTGTTTAAAGTGTGTTATTAAAGTGAAATTTAGCAGTAATGTGATGCATATGTACATCGGTATGCATTTGGAGAGATTTCCGGTATGTAAGACAGAACTACTGCGGAAATGAGAGTTTGCAACAGGATGCAAGGATGTGTCAACGTGTTGCTGTTGCTAATGAAGTCCTTGCATTGTTGTCATCTTCCGTAGAACAAAACCCCTCCCCCTAAATATCCCAGCCCATTCTGCCCCAGTTTTTGCCATACATATTTATGTATTTATGCTTTGTTGCTACTGTCTGACATATGTATGTACATATGTATGTAGGAATGTTTATAAATAGCATGTCATCGGGACTGCAATAAAATAAATGAGAAATGTGTAGAAAGTTCCCCCTTTACTGTATTTCTTACACTTAATCAAAGGCAACTTTTCCTGCAGTGTATGTCGCAATCTCCATTTCACTACATTGTCCTTGGAATCCTTCTTAACTTCGTCTTTCGTCTCCAAGTTATTCTAATTAACCGCAGGCTCCGGAAGATGGCTTAAAGGACCAAGCTTCACATGGTTAGCCGGCTGTCAGGATAATGAAGCTTCAGCAGAAACTTCCTTTTGGGCTATTAACCCAGCCGAAGGAGAAGTTGCAACCTGCCAACTTTAGAAATACAGTACAAAGTTTGTACAACAAACTCCATAATTTAAATTTAAATTTTAAAATGCAGAGATAGAATAAAATAACTAAAAATTAAAATTAAATATAAAATATGTATTAATATTTATAACAATTATAAAATATTTCTTAGTTTTTCTTCTTTGTTTAACATTTTGACCTCCAAATTTTTAAGTTATTTTTATAAAAAATCACGAAATCACTAAATGTTTTTGGTTTCAATACTTAAAACTATTTAACAGCTTTGAAAGTCAAAGTCTTATTTTTTTTTATTTCATTTTGAAAATATTTTAAAATTTCTGATTCAACATGTTAATTTATAAAGTCAAATTTCTGGAATGGCTATAAGGTTGAGCTCCCATGCCAGGTACAGTAATTTTGTATTGAGGAAGTAAGAGAAAGGGAAGTTTGACGGTTTTCCACAAAAAAGAAAACACAGGACCAATCCGAGGACCTCCGTCAGGAGCCAAAGGAAAGGGGCGAGGGCTTCAATCTGAGCCCAGTCACTACGGTTTATTATTCCATTATAATGAACACAATGCATTTTCTTGCAACTTTTTCCGGGCACAATGTCCTTGGATCTTGGTTCTCTGTTCTCGGCTCTCGTATCCTTGCAACTTGCAACTTTCGCTGCACATTTGCCTGTGTGCACCCTCTGTGAAAGTTGGGGGCGTGGCTGGGGGCCCAACTTGTGCCAGGCGCTTCAAGTTTTTAGCAGGATTTTTTGCCCCTTTTGGCGTTGCAGCAAACAACAGGGCAACCCAGAACTGAGGGGCAGGGAGAGAGAGGCACCATGGCAAATTGCATTGTTGATTTTCATTTTCAAGCCTGGCGACACTTTGCCAAATGTGTGCTTCCTCTATCATCCTGCCCTTTTCCCCCGGAAAAACCCCACCCCCTCGCATCCTCGGTTTGGAGTCATTGCTGCGTATTTCCCACTTTTCAAATGCGCGCACTGGAGACAAAAAAAACACAGAAACAGGAAGCCGGCGTAGCCAGTGCAAAAATCAGCTAGCAAATGCATTTTCATTTGAAACTTTCCCGCGGAACTTTTTCACTGGGTTCTGTATTCCACGCACCCTTTGCCATCATCACAAATTGGGTAATAAAGGTTCGCAGATGAATTCTCTTTTGGGGAGTGATAATGGTCAAAAAGTTGGGAAAAAAAGGATTGAGGATATATTTATCACCTAAAATATAGCCTTAAAATCCTTATCCAGCTTATAAGATTTTTTATTTTTAAAACCTTTTAATGACCAATCTTAAAACATCCAATCTAATACATTTGTTATATTTTTTCAGGGTTGTGTTCCAATAATTCCTTTTTTTGGATTTGTAAAATATTTAATTGGAAAATGCAAGTTACCTTTTTCTGGTGAGTTTTAACTGTTGATTTCTTTGATAGTTTATTCATATTTATTTCTTATTGTTAAGAAATATCATTATGGTGCAATGATATTCACCTGAAGTTTAAGTTTTCAAAACTTTGAAGATCAATGACCTTGCAAGTGTTGCGAATCAGTCTTTTGGCAGCTCTTGACAATTGTTCTTGATCTTCATTTTCTTGACAAGCGATGTGGCAAGAGTTTTGTTTTGATTTGCCCATTAGTCATAATTAAAATGACGCGTGGGTCTAAATTTAAACTGTTTCATGTGACACGTTCTCCTAATTAAAATGTGCATAAACTACGAAGAATAATTAAGAAGTGCGAAGGGAAGGGTCCTGAGAAGACTCTCCGCCAAATTCTCAGACCCTCAGCATAAAAAAGTACATATATCTAATGCACAAACAAAACATTTTATGCGAGAATTCTCGCCGAGAGAAGCCGAAATGTTTTAAAGACAGGAGAGACCATATAGTGGGTTAAAAATAGCTGAATCTATTCGATGTTTTCTCAGTTTTTCCCGAGCTGGCTAACCGAAAAGTGGCGTTCGACCGTCGAACGGATAGAAATTAGAATCGAAAAAATTTTCCAACCTCACGAATACATATATAGATCTTTATCATATGTATACTAGATAGTTACTTTAGTTACTTTTTGTTACTTTTCGTTATATTTTGTGAAGTGAAAGTTGCAACTAAAGTTGGGAAAATATATTTCTCGAACACCCTTGGTTTCGAAAAAGTAAAAGTCAATAAATAATTGCGAAATCGGAAAACTCGTGTGCCCACATATACAGACGCAGATATTTTCACCGCCCCAGTATTGGTGCCATATCAATTGGAAGCGATCGGTGGATCATTGGGTTTTCTTTGTGCCGACAAAGAGTCTTTATTTCTTTCGAGAAGGAAAGTCGCATTAAAGCGAATCGTAAATTTAACGCTCGCCAGGCGAGGACCATCCCATCTAAATAAGAATCTGCATCGGTAAACAGATCGTCACAACATCGTATACCTTTGTTCTTTTCTCGGGGGAAAATGGGAAATGCCGAGTCCGCACAGTCTGCAGATGATACGCAGATGCAGGTGCAGCAGGCCACCGATGACGAGCCCTGGTGGAACAACATCGAGCACGAGAATCTGGTTCTGGAACAGGCTCCTCAAGCGGTAGCTACAAGGAAAACGGAGGACAAGGAGGAAGTGCCCCTTAAAATTAAAAAGGAACCTCAAGTTTCTATTAAAATGGAGGAAAAGACTAACGATTCTCCGGAAAAAGAACAGACCCTCGAGGAGTTCAGGGAAGAACTACGTCAGAAAAGGGAGGTTCGGCAAAATGCAGTCCAGGATATGAGAGATGAAATAGCCAATCTTAAAAAACAATTAGCCACAGAACAAGCTGAAAACCGACGCCTGAGAAGAGATGAAAATTCAGAGGATGCAAAAACAGAAAATCCCAGTAATCCAAACTCCGATCCAGATGATGAGAATCCCAGTGCCAGGAGTCGTCATGCCAATATCGAACTGGCCAGTGCCCAGTTGGCCTTGCAGCAGGCTCAGGCCGAGAATCTCTCGTTGCGCGGGGAGGTGGAGGTGGTGCAACGCCAGGTGGGAACCCTCAAGGAAGTCATCTCCTGCTGCAAGCAAATGCTGAGTGTCAAGGAGGAGCAGTGTGCCCAGGTGAGCTAATGAAGCAATCGAAACAAGGTCATACTAATTCCCGTTTATACCCACAGCTCAAGATGAAACTCACGCAAATCGAGAACTCCTTTAGCGAGCGTGAAATGAAGATTATGTCCAATAATCTCCGCCAGGAGTACGAGCGCCAACTGGTGAATATCCGCCAGTTGAGGCAACTCTATGAGGAGCGCCAGAGGGTGGCAGCTGCCGAGTACGAGAATCTGCAGAGGCTAATCTCGATCAAGAGGGATGAACTCACCGCCGAGCAGGAGAAGTAATACTATATATCCTGGAGTTATACTAGCTACTTAACCATTATTTTAAACCAGAACCAAGAACTTCGAGGAGCGCAATCAGAGCCTTTTAAAGGAAGTGGAGACGGCCAACGAGGAGCTGGCCAAGCTAAAGGAGGAGTGCAGCGAGCACAAGTTCGAGAAGCGTCTGCTCAGCGAGCAAGTGGGAGCAGTCAACAAGGTGGGTAAACCTGGGTTAGTAGCCTCATCCAGTAATAACCCATATCATACTCTCTTCCAGCTCTTCAGCCAGCTGATTATGGGCTTCAATGGCAAGAGCAACATGGACATCGATCGCGTCAATCGAATGCTGGAGGAGAACCGCCAGCTGCTCAATCAAATGACCCAGGCGGAGGGCAACTGCAGCGACGGGGCCACTCTGCCCAAGCTGCTATTCGAGCTCGTGGAGCAGGCCACTGGTCATGGGGATTCCTCCGCCGGGGAATCGGAATCGGACAAAAGTCGCAGCGTCACTCCGACTCCCACAAACGAGGACACCACGGACAGTTGTCAGCCAGGAGGAGTCATCAAAAAATACCGGAAAAGGAGTTCGGATGTGGATGTGCAGGCTGCTGCTGCCTCTGCCACTGCGTCTTCGTTAAAAAGCCATGAGCCCGAAATTATGGGAAAAGTTGCCTCGGCCCAAGAAATCATTGGCAACTTGCCAAAAGTTTGGAAAGTGTTGATGGAGCTCTTGAGCCACCACAAAATCGAGCGCGTGCAGTTCGAGGAGCTGCCATCCTGCAGTGCCAGTGCGACCTCAAGTGCGGCCTCCTCCTCCGTAGGAGCAGCCTCCTCCTCCGCCGCAGCAGCATCCGCATCCCATGCCCCCGGCAAGGACGAAGGGGAGGCCCACCGCAAGCCACCGGAGCTTAGCGTCAGCAAGACCTACATCAAACTGAAGGTGAGCCCAAGTTGCCAAGTTCCAGTTACTACACTGAGAAGAATTAGGGTGGATGCTTATTGCTTAGTTTCTGAGAAATAATTTTAGTAAACATAGGTAGATCTTTAGATCTGAGATGACATTGTATCTGACAGTCTATAGGTTTATATTTATTTTTGTTTCTGAGAAATAATCCAAGAATACTTAGATAGATCCGTATTTTTTTTCTTCCTGAGAAGTTATTTATTTTTCTCTACCAATAAATCTTTTTAGGTGTATTTTATATTACACCGTTCTTACGAGAATTTCTTTTATGTTTTATTTTTTTTACAATAATAATAATTTATAATACAAATATTAGATAAGAGTTTTTCTGGTTTAGTTTAGACCTTAGATCTTCAAGTTACTCTAGCATTTTTAGCTACCTTTGTTTATCCCTTGCTTTCTTTTATTTTTTACCTAACTATTAGATGGTTACAGATAGTTCACAATAATAATTCTTTAGTTTGCTATAGGTAGCTTTGAATTTTTCGCGGTCTAGTTGGATCTCCTCCAACTGTTCCTTCCCACTTTCAAGTGCTGCGGACAATCGGGCTTGTTAGTTGTCGTATCCGGTTTGCTGATGAAGTGCAGCCTGCCAGGGACCCAACCCCCATCCCCCCTCCATCCGAGATTCCCGCTTCATGGAGCTCCGTCTGTGGCTGTTGCAAAGTTTTGCATTATTCACTTAAGCGCTTTATTTAGTCTAGTGCCGAGCGAGCGGCCGAGCACGAGCAGCTTCATTATTGCTGACGTCCTGCCGACCATAGATGTAGAAAGGAAGTGCAAGTGGATGGGGATGTGAGGAGGATGGTGAGGCAGTGAAAGTGGGTGGCTCCTTGGGGCAAGGTCCTGTTGTGCACATAATTGAATTTATCGGTCAGTTGCCGCTTGCACAGAACATGTTGCATATTGCTACCCTTGAATGGGGGCTATTTCAATTACGTTTTGGTGCTGGTCAGGTATTCTTAAGGATCTGAAGGATCTTTACGATTAGGATACATTTTTTCCAGCTCTTAAAGCAATGCTATCTGCTTTTAACTCTTAAATGTAGGTTATAATAGAGGGTATTTCTACTTTCCTTAAACTCATCCCCCATTGAGCAAAAAGTTCGGACATTTAGCTATAAAGCACTTTGGAAGTTTTCCCTTCATCCCAAATAAACCCCCATTTAAGTAGCGTCAAAATTACTAATCCCTCTGCCCTTTCTCAGGACCTCATCCTGGAGAAGAAGTCGCTGGTGAAGGAGACCAACCGCCTGAAGACCCTCAACAGCCACCTGGACTACCGCCTCAACCAGCAGGAGAAGCGGCTGAGCGGGGTGAGCCTGGAGCTAACCAAGACCTGGCACCTGGTGGGCAAGATGCAGCGCCAGCACCGCCAGCTGCACACGCAGGAGCAGATCCTGCGCTACCAGCTGCAGCAGAAGAGGCGCCTGCTAAGCGAGCTCAAGGACGAGCTGGAGTACTGCCGCCGGAAGTGGGCCTTGGCCAGGGCCAAGAACGACGAGAGTCAGGAGCAGTGCGACGAGTGGCGCAGGGAGTTTGCCCGCCGGAAGCTGGAGGATGCGAATCACTCGGCGGAGAGTGGCTACAGCGATTCGGGACCTCAGTCGGATGAGGAGCACCCTGCCGTAGAGGCCCCCACTTCATCGGCCGTCTGTCGCAGGAAGCTGCTCAGGGATCAATTCGAACATACCCGCAAGATTAAGCGGATGCAGAGTACCTCACCTGGTCGCCAGGGATTCACAGGCGAAGAAAGCGAGGACACCGAGGACATAGTTCTGCGCTGGAACAGTGCTCCGCCCACTTGTGGCTGGAGGGAAGAGGCTCCTTACGCCGCAGAAGAAGGGGAAGAGGCTCCAGATGAGGAGCCCGAGGAAGATGGGGCGCATGGTGGCCTTCCAAAGGCGCCGCACAGATCCAGGAGCAGGCAAAGAAGTCAGGCAGGAACCTCCAGCCGCATCCAGAAGCTGGAGGAGCAGTGCAAAAACCTCATCCAGCAGGTGCTCGAAACCTCAGGCAATCGCGAGCGCCTCGAGAT
This sequence comes from Drosophila takahashii, assembly GCF_030179915.1. NCBI lineage: Eukaryota > Metazoa > Arthropoda > Insecta > Diptera > Drosophilidae > Drosophila > Drosophila takahashii. Next base: position 554,055 of record NC_091678.1, on the reverse strand, counting down.
TCAGTTGTGCCAGTTCCAGGACGACATCTCGCCCGCCCAGCACGCTGTGCCGCTGGAGGAGTTCATCAACAGGAAGCGCATGGAGCGCATGACCAGGGCCAGTTCGGCACCAGCCACTGGGAGCCTCACTCCCCGCGAGGAGGAGTACACCAGGAAGAGATCCGAGCGGCTGGGACGCCTGGAGGAGGAGTCGCGCCAACTGATGTCCCGGATTAAGCGCACCGCCGACCGAGGACAGTATCTTAAGAAATCTCTGGACCGGATTAGGAGAGCGCCCAGTCGAGAGGCGAGCTTCGAAAGCAATACGGAGGAGGAGGCAACCAAAACCGAATCTCCTCCAGCTGCATCTCCATTAACAGCTGAGGAAGAGGAATACACGGCCAGGAGGTCGGCGAGAATTCAGCGTTTGGAGGAGGAGAGTCGCCAGTTGATAGCACAGCTCTCGAGGAACACGGAACGCGGCGATAGGTTGGTCACCAAAATGGACACCCTACACGAGCAGCATGGTGCGAATCCTCCGCAGGAGCAGGCTCAAACCTCCGCCAGCATCTCGCAAACCGTGGAGCAAAGATTAGAGGACATTGAGAGGGTGTCGGCCAACAGAGCCGAACGTCTCCGTCTGCTGGAGGCCCAGGGAAACGAACTGATAGCCAGGTTAAGCTCTACGTCCGAAAGGGGAACCGCTATGATCAACAGGATTGCGGAAAGGGAAGCTACGCGGCGACAGGAGGCGGAACTTGTGGAGCAAACAGTGCCCACAGAAGAGGCCACCAGTTCGGTGAACACCATAGCCAGCACAAGGATTGTCGGTGAGCCGGAGGACGAAGTGGAGGGAGCAGCTTGTTGCGTAACCGTCACCACCACACCAAGTAGGTTGGCCATCAAACTACAATCCACCGGAGCCATCCCCAAGATACCCAGTACTATGAAGGGCGGACCTCAATCCCAGTTATGTGCAGCCGCTCGACAGGATGATGCGGCCAAGAAGAGATCCTCTGGAAAGGAAGGCGCCGAGAAGGAGGCACCCGAAACCCTCGAGGATATGGTGCAGCGACTAAGAGCGCTTCCTTTTCCAGAGCAAACTAAGGAAACCTCTTTGGAAACCCCTAATCAACAGGATGAAGAGATATTGGACCTAGAAGAAAAGGTTCAGGAAGAAGAATCACCAGCTGAGCAACAGGAACACTTGGATGAAGAACACTGAAAGATGTTCACTAGAATTAACTTCGACTACCAAAACTCGCTTATAAAACTGCTTAGGACCAGTGAAAAAACACAGACAGGTTTTGTTAATTGTAATAATGTACTACAAATAAAGATAAATTTTTTTTTGATGTCCATATAAATTAAACCCACTTTTATTTTTAATATTTTTAAATTATAATTTATATCATTTACAATTTTCTTAACCAATAATATTGATTTCTTATATAGTTCTTATAAAATAGATCTGCTTAATATAAGATTATCTTGCCCCAATTGCATTGCATTTGCCAAATCTCATTATTTGCCTCTGAGAAAAAGAATCGTAATCCCTTCTTGGCGACCCCCGCACACTCTGATGCATATATCACTAATCAGCAAGGAAAGTGTCTCCTCCGGCTTGCATACATATATCCTTCGCCCAAAGGAGCGGACACGGACTCGCTCGTCTTTCCGGGGGACTTATGTGCCCTCTTAGCCACGCACGCAGCCATGACATTGCACGGAATGCAGAGTGGGGAGGGGGAGCAGAATGCCAGTGACATGTGGGCGGCAAGGACGTGGCCATTGGGTGGCAATGGGCGGCGCATTATCTCTGCATATGCAAGTAAAAATGCCAGCGTCCGCTAACAAGTTGGCGACATCGTCATCGTCATCCGACGCCGACTCCTGACTCCTCCATATCCTCCTCCTGCTCCTCCTGCACCTTCTCCATGGCTGCTTTATGCAAATGGCTTTCCCCCTCATCTCAAGGCGTGTAAACAGCAATTGCTGGGTGGTCATGGGTGGTTTTGGGTGGCTGCGGGTGGACTCTGTTCAGGCATAAAGACAACATCGCCTCATATGCTTTTAAAGCGAACAGAGATTGTACATTAACTTATCCGCTGTCTTCCGCCCAACAGCAAACTGTCAACAGCGGGAAGTTCTCAATCTGCTTCTCAACAGATATAATTCTATATATGTATGAAAATGTTAAGTATTGTAAACCAGAGTTCTGTAGAGGGTTCACTATGCTATGCTATGCTACCCCTTGCCAAAATGAACACTTCCAGTCGTTGAGATGGGGTGGTGTTCTAACAGAGCTGTTAAAACCTTGGTATGAAGCTAAGGGATGGTTCTATTAACAGAACTGTTTAACCTTAAATAGAGTTAACAGACTTCCAGTCGCTGTGTAGGGGTAGGTCTATAAATACTATTAACAGAACTGTTAGAACCTTGATATGGAGTTAAAAGATGTTTCATGGAGCATACTGCTTCAGCTGACCTAGTTCCTTTGAAATGTTGAATTGCAGCACGTTTGATGGGGTAAAGTAACAGGGCATCAAGGAACTAAAACTCAGAGGCCGTAAGTTCGAAGGAGATATGTTGTAAATTCTTGAAAAAATGTTTTTAATTACTATAAAATATTTAAAATAAGAATAAATATTGGAAAGTTAGGCTTTTGGTTTAAAACATGCCTATATGAAGACATTCTAAGCCGGCTTGAACCATACCACATCATACCATTTTAAGGATTTGTTCGACCCCTTACATTGAACCTGTTAAGGACTTGCAACCTGCATGAGAACCCCTTACATGGAGCATGCTTTACAGCGTATAAGAGTGGACAGAACTCAAACGCCATCTGTTGGAATTTCCAGAAATCTGGTTACAGCTCAGAGAGCTTTCTTGAGCTTCCCCGTCAGCTTTACAGACGCTGTAAAGAGTCGGCTTAATTAGATGGCACCCGAATATCAGGTCTCATTTCTGGACTAATTGTTGTGGGACCCCGACCACGCCCCCGCCCATTAAAACCCAAAAAAAGGAGCACCCTTTCGAGCTCAAAATGTATACAAATTGTTGCACCGTTAACTGCTCTCACTCTTTTCTGGCCGAGATCATCTCGCGGACCGCTGGCCTCTGCAACTGGAAACGTCAAATTAATAAACTGCCGGACGTACCACAAGCTGTGAAAAAGCAATCTTTGTCTGCATGCCAGGGTCTCTGGAGTGGAGTGTTTTTCCAGCTTGTTAGTCCACCTCGAGTCCACTCCCATTCCGATCTGATCTGATCCACTCCCCGTTCGTAGGGTTTGCTGAGCCTTTCAAGATTTATGCAGTTCGCGCGGATGTTGGAGATCCGAGGAAGCGCCGCTCCGTTCCAAAAAGTGCACTCAAAAAAATTCAATAAGTCCAGAAGATTTAATCAGCATTATCACATAATCATAAGAACATTTTTGTAACATGAAAACATTTTTTTTTGGTGGGAACATTTTTTACTTTTATATTCATTTTTAGCACAAAAAACTAATCAATTCTTGTAAAAAAGAATTTTTTAAATGGTATACATTTTGTACAATGTTTTATTTTAAAATCTATTAAACATATTTTTTTTCCCCCATATAAAATTATTTAATACATTTTTGTCCATAAATATCTACCAATTTGTAGAGTTGCTTTAAATTAAAAAAAATTTACAACATATTTTATTTTAAGTGTTAAAACGCAGGGTAATCTAATTTATTAAAAGTGCAGCCCCTGGCTAAAGAAGAAAAAAGGAAACTGAGAGAGAGCAAGTCTCGTTTTGGTTTTGATTTACGCTGAAATAAATTAAAATATCATAAAAAGGAAATTAAAATTCATTCGCACAACAAAGCCGGACTCCGACTCTTCGACTCTTCGACTCCCGACCCCGAGTCGATTTCGGAGCTCGACTGGGGGCTCTTAGCTAATTTCTGAACAAGTAAAAATACAAATAAATATTTTAATGTGTGATTTACGACAATGGCTCGCACAGGGGGTCGACTTGGGCCACTTCGGTGTTGGTTTTAAGCTCCATTTTCAACTCCGACTCCAAAATACGATCTTGTGTTCTGGACCTCTGGTGTTGGTGGCGTCTTGGGCTGCTTTTTGATTGGATTTCTGCGCTTCTGGCGCTCGTGTGGAGTGCCAAGCCCGATTTCCAGGCCCAAGTCCCACATTGAAATACAATTTAAGCGCCTTTAATGAACTGACAGTGAAAGAAGTCGGGTAAAAAGGGTTTTCAATATGGAGGATAAAGTTAGAATAACATTTTTACATTTGTCGGAATAATTGAATTATAAATTTAATCTCTTAATAATTATGATTGGAAGTCTAAATTATATCGTTAATTATAAAAGTTCCAACCCTACCACCAATATACCCATATCAAATACCGTGTAATAGTCAGAAAAAAATGAAGTTAAATCTCCAGGAGATTTGACCAACACTTTCCAGATCCTCGAATTGTCTTTAATTTGCAAATTATTTTATTAGCATATAGAGAATTGTTATTGGCACATTCAGCGAGACAAATTTAACGATCCCATCCCATCGTATTCAATGGAATCGAATTGAATCGAGTTGGGTTGCCTTTATGGCCGACGATCAATTTCCAGATTTATGCGAGTACCCCAAGCGTTTCCAGATTTTGCATATAAAAAAGCAGCGAGAGGCTCGTAAAGTATCGAAAGGGGGCAGCCCGAAAATGGCCTGCAATTAATTAAAAATCCATTGACATTCATAAAAAGTAAATTGTGGCAACAGCGAGCGGAAGCAAACATAATGTCCCACCATTATGAAATTCATCAAACAATTTTTGCAGCACACTTACCGAGCTCCGGTTTTCTTGGGTTTTCTCTGCTCTTATGAAGAGTGCCAGGCGATACGATGAGTATTTATTAACAGCCTGCGACGAAGCGAATCGATCGCCGTTTCGATGCCAAAACACCTGCCAGGCACTGCGAAATCGAAACTAGAGAGGAGTGCGTGACTTTTATGTTAAGACTTGTATTAATTTACATTTTTTAACCGGAAAGCTTTTTAAAAACTTTAACTCCCTAACACTTGGACATAATAAATAAATTATACGGAATCCGTAGAATAATAAATCAAATAAAAACACCTCTTAACGAGGTAAAAAACTAGTGACGACCGCACCTTCAACATACAAAAGTTCTGATATCAACATTTGTGACGAAAAATTATTACACTCGTCATTAAATAGACTTTCTAATATTTTCTCATTCGGCCCGCCCTAGCAAACTATTCCAGCATTTTTCCCTTCACAGGCATTTTCTATTGCAGCGTGCCGAATGAGAAAATATTAGAAAGTCTATTTAATGACGAGTGTAATAATTTTTCGTCACAAATGTTGATATCAGAACTTTTGTATGTTGAAGGTGCGGTCGTCACTAGTTTTTTACCTCGTTAAGAGGTGTTTTTATTTGATATCAGAAGTTTTTGTTTGTTTACATTTGCTCTCATAGGAGCTAATATATACATTTAAATTTAAATTGGTCAATCATAATTTTTAAACTATTGTATTTTAACAAATTAAGTTAAAAAGGCGTTGAAGTATTTCAAAATACCTTTTAAACGAGGTATAGCACATGTCTGTACCTTTAGTAGTGTAGAACTTACAAACTAACGAAATTTAGCTATTTTTAGCTTTTTCCCGCTAAAGTAGCGGCTTTTTCCAAAAGTCGTAGAACAAAAGATTCCTATATGGAACTCTTAAGTGCAAATTTACTGATTCCATGACCCTAAAATACAGTTCGGATACCCTCCCACAAAATTCAATACTCAGGGAGCGTTAATTGTTCGATTTGGCAAAAGTGGCTATTTTCGTATAAAAATAACTTTTAAACGTGACTTTTTACAGTAATGTGTTATATACCAAAATTTAAGGAATCTCAAGGGCTATACAGTTTAAGGTTTTAAAGAAAATCGTTAGAGCCGTTTTTGAGAAAAATTAAAAAAAGCTAAAAAAAAAGTTTTAAAAAATTGTCTTTTGTTCATATTTTTTTAATTATTACATTTACACAAATTGCATATAGGAGGCGTTTATAGCATTTAAAAATACCTTTCAAACGAGATGTAGCACAAGTCTGTAGCTTTAGTAGTATAGAAGTTACGGCTTTCCGATTTTTAGCTATTTATAGCTGTTTTCCCGCTAAACTAGCGAGTTTTTCCAAAAGTGGTAGAACAAAAGTTTTTTATATCGATGTGATGAACGTCATATAAAATTTTCAAAACTTAAAAAACATGTTTTGGACAAACTGACAAACTGACAAACTGACAAACTGACAAACTGACAAACAGAATTAAATTTTCATTTTGGGAAGACGAAGAAAATCTTATTTTGGCTATAACTTTTGAACGGAGCCTCGGATTTTGACAAACGACCCCTCATTCGACGGGTACAGGAATACAAGGAATACAAGTAAAATATTGCGAGGGGGCAATTATCCCCACCGGCCCCAACAGCTCCAAATTTCGAAATTTTCACTTTTTCACTTTCACCGCTCTCTCTCCCAAGCCAATTGATTTTCTTAGAGTCTTGGTATGCAATCCTGTTAGTTTTTGCAATACCTTTCGATAGGTGTATCATTCATTATGATCGGACCATCACAGTAGATTTTCATTTCTTCGTGTATATATAGTAGTCGCCTTCGCACACTCTCCTGGTGCGCTTCGTCACTACATGGACTGCCGTCCATAGTGATTTAATCCTCTTTGGAATCATATTAACAGCATTATTATAAGCTTAGGGAATCCATCTTTCTATATCTTTAAAACTATTCCCCTTGATCTTTAAGAAGCAGACACCAAATAGTAAAGATTTTGCCACATATTTTTACTGTCGTGCACCCAAAAAAAACTTGATATGAAACGATGATCGATTTTACGTTATGTGGTATCAATTTTGACTTCCTACTCACTTAATTTAATTTGGCATATTGCTTCTTCCTCTCTTTATTGAAGTCAGAAAATCTCCGGGAGAGAGATTTCGGTAAAAAGATTTTTGGGTATGCAATACCAGAAATTTACCATGCGCATATCGATTACGACTAAGATACTTTTACTCCTTTTGAGTCACCTGCTTTTATAAGAAATACTATTTTTATAAAAAGAGGTAGCTCCCACCGCTAGCTGTGAGTGATCGAAGTATCGGCACCAAGATGCTGTTGATGATGATGGGCATTAAGGCTGGTGATGGAGTTGGTTATGCTGATGGTCAGGGTGATGGCAACGGGCGATGGACGATGGGCGATCGGATGGAGCTGTAGCCCCGAGCCGGCTAACGAGCGCGAAATAATGCGCGAAATGTGGAGCAGAGGGATGGTCGTTCCTCCCAGAGTGTCCCAGAGTCTGAAAGGTGGGAGAACAACAGGGGAGCCCAGATCCACCTGAACCCGCAGCCAACGGTGGCGACTGACAGAATTATAATCAATTAGTGGAGCGGCCGCGTGAGCGCATAAAATTATATATTCCAAGGCTCCGAGATCCCAATTCGTGTAACGCGTATCGCAATTTAGTTTAAATTAAAATAAATTCAATTACGAGAACATGAAAATCCATTACGCAAATTATTGTCATTAAATGTGCAATTTGGCCGCGTAGCGTTTATGAAATTTTTGATTAAATTTCTGACGCTTCGCTGGAAGCATTAACCCCCCACAAAAAGTCCGAAACGAAACGAAAGACTCTGGCAACAAACTTGCCTGTGTCTTGAGTCTGTGTTGAGCTCTGCACATGTCCGCCCATGAAGAAGCGGAGAAATGGGCAGTAAGATCGCTGCCGGCTGGCTAATTAATTAATTATAATCCCAGCGATTAGCATAGCTCTCCCCTCATCCCAAAATCCCAATCCCAGTCCCAGTCAGCCGCTTTCATTCATAGATCCCCACAGTTTGGGCCAAGTCGCACGCCACTGAAACGGGTTAGACTTGCTAAACGATTCGTTAGATAAGATATGTGTATATATGTCCGTGATCGCATATGGTCAGCTCACTCACTCGCCCAGTTGGCCGGTTAGTGAGTTATAGCTATAAAGTTGGCTAGTGAGTAAGTGACTGACTGACGCGTCTGATGGGAACACGCTGCCGAGTGTCGCACTTAATTTGTTAGTCCAGCTAATCAGCTAAGGCTTTGAGTAGCGATTTAATTTTATTACGATTGACTTAATTATTTTTTAGTTGAAAATATAATATTTTAATGCAGGTAGATGACGGATTTTTACACCAAAAAAAATGTGATATAAAACGATGATCGATTTGATGTTATGTGGTATCAATTTTGAATGGATATGCGTTCACCTCATTTCTATATGCCCGAAATGTAAGCAACAGTCCAGTTTGAATGTGTCTTTCTCTCTCCACATAGCTTCTTTCTCTCTTTTCGAAGCTTGAGAATCTCCGAGAGATAGATTACCAGAATTTTACCATGCGCATATCGATTTGACCGCGACGTGCTTTTTTTGTGTGTACAAATAATGTCAATTTTCCCCAGCTATCGTCATTCTTTGCCAAAACTTTTTTTTACATTAAATATTTAATATTTAAATCTAGTATTTAAAGCATATTTTTGTAACCTTGCTTACTTTTTGCTGATTTTTTTCCTTCCACCCTTTAAGTGCCATTACAGTTCCTTTTATAATTTTTATTTACCCAATTTAGTTTTCCCCTTTTTTCCGCTCGCTCGCTTAGTTGCTAAATGATTGCTGGGCCAGCTGCAGTTTGGCTCGAAAATTGCTAGACCAAACAAAAACCAAACTACTTAGCCGCACACTCGCCGCATCGGTAATTGAAAATCGATAATCTCTTTGAACCAGTTTGGTCTGCTGATCGCTGCCCCCCGGAATCCCCCGCTCCATGCTCCTGACCAACTTGCCAACTCGTGGATCCTCCAGCCATGTTGGCTTTTGTGTTACCCACAAAGAGAGAAAAAAAAGGTAACCGCAAATCGTCTGCAAATTGTAACCGCAGATGGAGGTGGATTTCTGGCGGGGATCTGGAAAGGTTCGGTTTTGGTTTCGGTTTTCGGAGGGAGGAGCAGGCAATTGCGATTGATTTTAGCACGCTTAATGGTTATTGGCTTAGCTATGGCTGGATCAGGAACCCGCACTCCAACTCCAACTGATGATGCATCTCCTCCCCTCCTCGGATGGGTAATAATCCTCTGCTGCTGCTGCTGCCACACCATAAATTACAAATAATTCGATTTACACAAGATTTTCACTCTTAATGGCCGAAAATGGGCCCCGGCCGTGAAAATAATGATGAAAACAAACAAAACTTAATAAGATTTTAAGCGATCTGCCTGGGGGTAATTGCCTCCATCCTCTTGGCTGATTGAAAAATCAGGCAAATAGCGTAGGAATGGCTACAAAATGTGACCAGTACTCTTGGCCAGCGATGCAGAGTCACCTCGTTGCCACATTTGCCACATTAAGCCATTAAAGTTTTCGGCCAGGAGCAGCCTTCTGCTCTCGCTCTTGTCACCCAAATGCCTGGGATGCCCGACTAAATGGCAAATTAGTGAGCCGAGCGGGCTAAAAAGGCTAAGAAGGCAGGCTGGGCAGCTTCTTTTTTTGGGAGCCACGTCCAAATATGTCACCGAAAGTGCACAGCGAGAAATTGTTGTACTTTTGAGAGCAATATACAATTTTTATAGATGGTTTTACTTAGGTTTATTTCAAATTTACTTTTATTTTTATACCCTTGCAGAGGGTATTATGATTTCAGTCAGAAGTTTGCAACGCAGTGAAGGAGACGTTTCCGACCCCATAAAGTATATATATTCTTGATCAGCATCACTAGACGAGTCGATCTAGCCATGTCCGTCTGTCCGTCTGTCCGTCCGTCTGTCTGTCCGTCCGTCTGTCCGTCCGTTTCTACGCAAACTAGTCTCTCAGTTTTAAAGCTATCGGGATGAAACTTTCGTAAAAGTCGTATTTCTATTGCAGGTAGTATATATGTCGGAACCGACCGGATCGGACAACTATATCTTATAGCTCCCATAGGAAGGACCAAAAAAAAAAACGTAAAAAAATTCTAGCTCCGGTGTTTTTTGAAATTTTACCTTCTACTCTTCTAAACTCTTCTAAATTAAATGGAAATTAATGGGAAAAAGATTATATCTTTGTTGGTTTTTATCACATTTCCTTCTACTCTGGGATATGACTATTTTGAAATATTTCCGAATTTCGATTTTAATTTTTAAAAGATCGAACTACTATATCATATAGCTGTGATAGAAACGATCGAAAAATTAATGTAAAATAAAAAGAAATTTAACATTTTTGCGATTTGTAAATTAATAGAATGATCTGCAAGGGTATATAAGCTACGGCTTGCCGAAGCTAGCTTCCTTTCTTGATTTCAAACATTTCTGGAATTTGCGAGTATTTTTTTCTATTTGTTGTAGTTTCAGTTCCAGAATTTCTCTCAGTGCTTTTACGCAGCTGCTTGCTGCGTCCTATTTAATTTCACATTTCACATACATATTTTTATTATGCTGTTGCCGCTTGTCAGATTTTGCACCGTCGCATGCCGCGGATGCCTCGCCGAATGGCAATTTTAATTTGTGGCAAACTCGAATTATAATTCGCATTGCGACGTGGCCGTCGGCCGAGTTAATTACTGCTGCCCCAGCAATTATCGAAAGGCAACCGCTCCACTTATCGAGTATGCCATCAACGGCTTTTGTTTTGATCTCCGATAGTTGGGTCTCTTGTTTTCCATCTTTCTCAGACTCAGACCCCTTATAAAGCTGATCCAGCTGATTAGCCTAATCTAATCTTGCACGCTGCAACACCTACGACTTTAATCAGCTCATTATCGATCCTAATGCGTGGGTTTGGATCCCCAAATCACCCGAATCGCCCGAATCGGGTGGAATATGAATATGCTAATTCGCTTAAGCGATCCGATCTCTTTTACACATGTCGTTCGCAGATAAGCTAAGGAGGCGTAAAAAATGCCCGACCCGAGACTTTTATGTTTATTTAATTAGCGCATTCATTCCGTCTCCACTCGATTTGATTTGAATTATCAATTCCCTGCCCGCATGGGAATGGGTCAGTAGGATGTTATACATCGGACTATATATAGGATTTATGGAAAATATGTGGGAATATTTTATTCAATAACATTTGAAATTATTTTTAAATTTTAATCAAATGATCTTTAATTCCATCATAAGATGTTCAAGAAATAATAAGAATGTCAATGTAGATTTATGTATTTCAGATTACATAATGCATTTTTGCAACAGATTTTCAGAGTTAAGGGATTCTAAGTTCTAGATTTATATTTTGTAATATATTCAAAAGTAATATACGTATATTTTCCAGTATTTTCCTACTCATTTTACCTAGAAACTCTACTATTCAGGTCTCTCTCCTTTATATTTATTCCCTGAACTCGCCTTGCGTGCGAGGTGTGCCCGCGAAGTGTCTCGTGCTAAGTTGTTTCTGCTTCTGCTGCTGCTGTTCGGCTACCAATTGCAGCTGACCCTCCCCGGAATCCCTGGAACCTGAAGTGGTAGCCATGAGCAGAGATCCAGGCATCCGTATACCGAGACCAACTCCCTCCGAAGATGTCGATAAGGATCAATGTTTAGCTGGGCTACGTTTTAATATTGTCTTGGCCCCGGCACACGTTGCCGTGATTTGGGGCGGGTCTACGAAAAGTCGAAGAGGGTACTGGATTCTCCAGTACCAAGTCTCCAGGCCTGGTTCTTCACTTACAGCACAACAGCAACCGTTCCACCTTCTTGTTCGTTTATTTCTGTGTTCGCATCGCACTCATGATGACTCATCGCTTGTATGGATAATGTCCACTTTATATAGCTTTCCCGATTCTGTCTCTCTGTCTCCACATTCTCCCCGGGGTCTCTCCTCTGGCATTTCGTTTTCTTTTGGGTGGCTTCGAGTGCCTTGACTTTTGCTTGTCAATGCGCGACGTCTTTGATAACTAATTGCCACGGCGCCAAATGTTTCTCATCGTTTTCTTGTATTTCTTTTTGGGTTCCCAGTCGCTTTAGAGAAGTATAATAAAAGTCACATCGTTACCGTTTTGTCGGCGCTTATGAGGACGCAGGTCCCCAAAACAGCTCACCCCCTGATGATTTATATTCAAAAATGTAGCACTTCCCCCCATAAAAAAAAAACAGGAGAACTGAACAAGGAACAGTAGGAAAACAGAGCGTGAGCAATTATGCCAACAAGTTAATTAGAATCGAACAGCCCAAAGACCATTCGACATGCTCCAATTGGACAGCCAGTGGAATTGTTAGCTTCCTTGGCCCTCCTTCTCCATTCTCCAATCCACCGATCCGCGGAGTCTGCGTCAATTTAATTTATGCACCAGTCCCGAACTGCTGAAAAACACTGAATAATTTCAACTGAGCCATAAACAAGAGAAAGGAAGTTTACACAAGGAATAAAAGACACTGAATTTCTGTTAGTCAGCAGATACTGCACTTGGGGAAAATATCTTTAACACAGTGAATACCTTTAAGCTAGCTATAATTTTTATGTTATAACCCCAATGTCATTTACAATGTGATGAAGTGGTAAATGTTTTTGTCATCCAACATTTCGATAAGATGATTTCAAATCAGACTCCCATCTATCGCTGAGATTATCTCATCGCTGATCCCACTACAAATATATGCATATGTAACTGGATTTCTGGTTTCATTCACATGCCAACAGTTTTATGTTGGGCCGGCAGAAAGTTCGTTGCCTAAGTCTTTTGTTTGTCTCAATGAATTTATAATTTCTGGATCGATTCCCACCGCAAGCTATTGCCATAGCCCCAAACAAATGTTAGGCCCTGATTTTATGACCAATTTCATGAGTATTTATAAATATGTTTTTATATATGTGTATTTTTCAGGGCCAAATCCGCTTCCAATTCAAATTGAATTAAGATTTCTGCGAATTTTCATTACCATTAAGCCATTTCTGCGGTTGAATTACTCGTGAAAAATTGCAAACATTTTCATTTTCCATTTTCATTTCAGTCTTTTTTTGTTGTTGCCAAGTTTAATCAAAGTGGCGCTAATTAGTTTGAGTCGTTTGGATAATTGCAAATTAAACGCAAACTTAATTGCACCGACACACGAAACACACACACACATGAGCACCGAGGCAATTACATATCCAGCAGATACGAAAAAAGCAGCATTTTGTCTCGCAAGGCAACAAAATAATATATGGAGAAAGAAGGAAAATAAACAGGAAAAAAGTGCCCTGGTTCGTGGCTCGTGGAATTAACAATTAAGTTCGCGTTGAAGTTAAATTGAATTAAAACCAAACAAAAAAGGCACCTGAATCGAATGTTTCTGTGCAAATTTGCTAACAAATTAATTGCCGTTGCTAAAATAGAATAGAAATGTTAGACAAATAGCTGGCGTGCACTACGAGAAAAAATGTAATTATTCTTATAAATATACGTTAGGGAAGTGGAAATTCAGCAAGAGCTAGAAATTAATTCAAATGTTTATTATCGTTAATAGAACAACTGTAATTTAATAAATAATGTTAATAATTTATAGATATAGTCCACACAAAAAATATACACTGGGATCAAATCGATATGTGCATGGTAAATTTATGTTTTTAATTCGCATATCGTTTTTACAATGCAATACTTGAAAAATTGGTATTAAATAATATTTTACTCTTAATTTTTTCCTTCTGTAATCAAAAAACTAAGCTAATGGCCTATCAAATCGAAGGGTAGTAATTAAAATGCAGCCTCTTAATGTCAGCGTTAATTAGTCGCCTAATTAATGATTATTAATATGGTTGTTGAACCTCCCACTCCCCCCCGTTGGCTTGATTATTATGCAAATTAATTGTTTGGATCTTGCTCTTGGGTTCCTGGCTTCGCGTTCGCATTCTGCATTTGACGAACTCATTGAAATGCATGAAATGTTGCCAGCCAGCGGAAGGGAGATGAAAAATATTATGCAGGCCCGTCGGTTAAACATGATTATCACAGTTCCACCTCATCGCAATTACCAGGCCATCGGAGGAGGAGTTCCCGTCATCCTCTCCATCTTCTTGCCTTTTCGCTTCCCCGTTTTAGAGCGAACAAAAAACGAACGGTTGACCAAAAAATCTGGTAATCGAATTAGGCAACTTCGTGTTTTATAAATGTTATCATAAATATTCCATTTTATTAATTACCGCGCATAATTCACCAACAAGAATCGAAGAGAGACGGAGATTTCGATTTAGTGGCTGCCTCTCTCTCTCTGAATTTTTTGACTTTGAACTCGCCTTATTAACATACTTAATTTGCTTCTAAGTTATTCATAAATTTATATTTGTGGCACCCTCCCCCGGACAAGATGAGTGCCTTGTTTTTGTTTTTGACCACACCAACTCCTTTCTTCTCCATTCCGCCGCTGCTGCCCCTTCACTCGCTGATTTATGGGAAGACCACTGATTAATGGCAGCTCCGAGTCTCCGGATCCGACTCGAAATCGTTCCGTACTCCCAAGATCTGGTCGGACTGGCTGTGATTCAGTTTCTGGGTTGGCTGAGAGCTCAGACTTCCCCTTCTCTTCGGTGTCCGTTGTTCCAAGTAGGTGTTGTTACGCACATTATAAAGGGGCTTTTGTCCATTAGGCCTCGGCTTATGGATAATTTGTGGGAATTACCGGACAAAAACACAAAGAGATGATGAAGAGCTAGGTGTTGTTTGGTCTGTTTCCATTGGAAGATTGGTTTGAACTTGGTTTTGTATTTATTTTGTATTTTGAATTTTGGGTCAGTCAAGTGTATGCATTTCTTTTCATTGGCAAAATAAGATTATTACTTTTACGATTTTGTAATGTTTTGAATGTAATTCAATTCATAGTCATATCATTTTTACATTGAATAATGTAAAATAAATATTAGAAATTTCATTTTTCCATTTCTCTCTCTTTGAAACTTTTATAGTAAAGTTTAAATATCCCCCGTTTGGCTTAATATCCAAAAGGCTATAGCCTTTCTTTAAATAGTTTCTAATTTTATCTGCACAAATCTTTTTACTTGTTGAATTTATTTGAAACTCCTTCTCAGAAACATACAATTGAATAACTTATTGGCTTAGGTCTACAGTGAACGGGCAATGTCTTTGCACTTGGGTTTGGGATATCCTTCCTGACCATCGTATCATCCATCTCATCCTCCTCCTCCCTGGAGCTCAGTTCCTTCTCCTCCTTCAGCTAGCTGACCACATCGTTGCCATGTCCATTCTGTCGCAGCAGCTCCAGCTTCAGTTCGTGCTCCCGGGCCTTCAGACGCAGTGCGGCAATGGACGAGGTGCGTCTGTCCTCGGGGGGCGTGGCAGCTCGGGGGGCGGGCGGCGGAGGAGCAGGCTGCTGGTGCGATGCGGGGGGTGGCGGGGGCAGCTGTCGCTGGGGGGAGTGCGACAAGGTCAGGGCCACCGGGGAAGTCTGAGTGGGCGACAGACACGGCGCCTGGTGGGTCAGGGCGATCCCCACCAGCTGCTGGGGCGACAGTTGAGCGGGCTGGACTCCCAGGGGCATTTGAGGAGGCGCCTGAGGGGGCGGCGGGTGCTGCTGATGCTGGGAGGCGTGGCCAGAGGCGGGCGAAGTGGGCGGCGAGGCGAGCAGGTGGTTGGGCGAGTGCAGATCGGGGGATCCCACCAGCAGGGCCGAAGGCTTTCCCAGGGGCGGTCCTCGCGGCACCGCCGTCATATTGGCCAGCAGCGATTGGAAGGAGCTCGAGGGCGAGTACATGCCTGCCATTCCGTGGGGCAGCATGTGGGGAGGAGCCCTGTAAGGATTACAAAAAAAAAAACATATAATTAATACAAATTTCTTAAGAAATAATTTTGTTTTTAGTACATTTCAATCTAAAAAAAAAGTTGGTATAAAAAAATATTTAAAATCAAATTTAAACTAAGAATTTTTAATTTAATGCATTCAAAAATTCTGCTTACATTTTAAGGAAGGGTGTAAGGATCAAATGGGGATACAAATAAAATGCCATCTAATAAGATAATTGAAAAACGATTTGGAATATATAAAATAAAATAATTCGAAAATTATCTTAGATTGAATGAATGTTAAAATCACAGAAATGCATTCCAACTGAAGCAAATATATAAATTAAGGAAAATTACAAATGCAATGTACTGCTTTACCTAAATACAACTTTAAGGCATAGTTTAGCATAACCCCTGGGGATTAGTCACCTCTGGAATTGGTTGAAGTAGCCCGACGGGATCATGGGCGCTGCGGAGAGGTGCGGGTAGCGGAAGGCGGCCAGGTTGGCGGCGTGTTGGGCGTCGAAGGGCTTGCGCAGCTGGAAGCCCAGGTGGGTGAAGGGATTGGGGGGCAGGGCGGCCCCCACCACCGTCTGCATGGTGGCGGCGCCGCTGGGCAGGTAGGGATTATACGGATGCGACTGGGGGCCGACCTTCTCCTGCTTGCGCCACTTGGCGCGCCGATTCTGGAACCAAACCTGGAAGGTAAGATCGGTAAGGAAGGCATCATGAGTTATGTGCTGCTGGCAGGCTACTGTATCTGCATCCTCTGGAGCAACCACTCCATAGGCTGTACTCCCAAAGCATCCAATTAATGGGCGTTGTTATTGAAAACGCCCCTTTAATTAGTTTTTAACATAACAATCTGAATACGGAGTCCGTACCAGGACGACGTCCACTGCTGATTGCACTCGGAATAGGAGCCGGAAAAAGCCGAAATGGATAGGCAAATAATGTTGTTTAGCATGAGCGGTAATTAAAAAGAAGCGGCGACTTCCCGGCCATAAACTGACCGGGCATGTAATGACTGGCACTAAAACAGAATTAAATGAATTTCTCCCTGCCGGCCGGCTGTCCGTCTGTCTGTCTAGTCCCGTGTCGATTTCATTAGTAGCGACATGCTCCATTATTTTTCAATTTTCAACATTGTTGGCTGCACGTGGGCCACGCGAATTAACCGCAAATCTGCGCAGCTTCGAGCCCTGAATTCTCCTCTTACCTGAATGCGCGCCTCGGTTAATCCAATTTTCATCGCCAGCTCCTCTCTGCAAGAGAAGATGAAAGAGAAACCTCGGTTAGCTAGGAAAAAACAGCAGCGAACTGGGGCAGGGTAATAAAAACGACCTTTCTATGCGATTCTCAAAACCTTTAGCTAGGTAAGCTAATTATTGCAAAAAGATGCACATATCATATCGTTGACCCGAGCTCACCTCTCATTCCAATCACTTAGAAGCTAATTGAAGCTTATACAGAAATCAAAGGTGATTTGATTTATTTGCTTAATTAATTGCTGAGCATTTAAATGAACCCGCAGCCTAATGAATTGAAAACTGCCAGCGATACGGCAAAAAAGTTGATCTAATTGTGGCCGTGCGATTGACTTTGTAAGCTCACTTTTTATTTCGGTTTTTGTTTGGGTCTCGGCTTATAGCTTTTTAGCTTCGTGCGGTCTCAATTAGCGTTCACTTTGGTTCCGTTCCTCGACTGAGAAGTGACTGACTTTTAATTTATGGCAATTACCGTGGCTGTCTTTCAACCACATTGCTGCATGCTAATTGCGATCGTTAGAGTTTCTTAGGGTTTCTTATTGCGGCTATCTCAGGAGGAGTCTCCATATAAACACTGCTGTGCTCCAAATAAGATCGATCGATCCACTCAGGGGGGTCGTCTCGTGTCTCGTTATGAGCATTATTATTATCACCTGTATCGGGGTATCGTAAAAACGTAAAAGCGGGGAATCGTCGACTTTCCAGCCTTTGTCGCGCCTCGATGAGCGATTTATGCAAATTTCTTTTCTTCTGGGCCACTCATTTCGTTCGGCCTTATATATTCTTATCGCATTTCGTCATATATGTTACTCACCTCGTAAACACGTCGGGATAATGGGTCCGGGAGAAGGCCTTCTCGAGCTCCTCGAGCTGAAAGCTGGTGAAGGTTGTGCGATAGCGCCGCTGCTTCCGCTTCGGGGCGTACTCGTCCGCCTCGCAGTCGCTGTTGCCGTCCGAAATGGGACTGTTGGTGCCGCCACTGGCCCCACTTGCTCCTCCCCCACCTCCGCTGGGAGCTCCTCCAGAGACCGACATGGAAACCGCTAGCGCTGCGCCGGCGGAGGCGGCCGACGATCCGGTTGAGCGGTCCACCAGCACTACGGCATCCGGGTGCGCTAGCTTGGCTTCTTGCGGTAGTTCCTCCAGCTTGATCTCCTCCGATATGCCCATAATCCAGGACGGGCGGTCTGATCTGGCGATCTGGAGAAATAAGTACAGATAAGTTAGTTACAAGTTCTATAATAATCCCAAGAAATCATCATCATAAATATTCCAGGAAAAACCACCTAATTATTTAAAAGTGTATAGCTTTGATTACATAAAGAATAGATATCCATAAAAATAAGCACACAAAATTGCATTTTAATAATAATATAACATTTTCTATACCTTTTTTTATATGTGAAAAAAGGGGTAGAGATATCTAGTTAGTCGCGCATTAGAAGCTCGTAATTCAATAAACGCTAAACGTGCAATTATCGTGCACTTTATTATGCCAATTTCCGTAATTTGCCATCTAGCCATGACCAAGTCATCGGTTGGGTCGGGACTCGCCGGTTGAGGTTAGCTGCGGTTACACTGGCCAACAGGGTTTAAGGTCTAGGGAGTGCCAGAATTTGCCGGAGAAAGGGAGTGGTGAAATAGCCATGAGAAAAGGTCAATGCAGACCAGGCCAAATCTGATTCCTAAACAAAAATACTCGGCTTTAATTGTTCTTATAATTTCCCATACCAATTAAGGTTAATAATAAATGGGTACAAACAGAATAAATAAAAAGAAATTTAATTTGCCATTACAAAATCTTTAAGGCATGATTTATTTGAATTCTAAAGGTGATATATTCTACTGGTAGCGAAAGTCGTTAAAAATGTATCTATGGCCAACATAAAATACTGATTTATTACTTTCTATTCCAGAAGCTCCGGGAGCTATTCCTACAGATATTTAAGTGCCAAATTTCGCTTAGACAAGTGCTTTTCTGCCTGCCTTGTGGGTTAGTTAGTCGGCTGACTCTTCTGCGGTCTCTGGAAGCGTGCCTTATGGTCATGGCTTCCACTTTATTTCCAGATTCATCTGCGAAACTGAGGTTTCCAACCTGCAGCTGCTGACGAACTTGCCTCAATGCAAATCGATGACCACAGCATGGGGCTGTCCGTCAGCTGATCTCTTCCATCAACACGTCTTCCGTCGGGGCGCTGAGTTGGGTTGGGTTTACTCTGGTATAGCAGCAGTAACAGCTTTCATGCCCAGATCGTTTGGAATTTTAATTAAATTGGGCGGCAACTTCATTTTCATCATCATCAACTCAACGGCTGCTCAGCGGAGGAGACCCGTGTCCAAGTGGCTTCTATCAGATCAAATTAATATCAGGTGCCAGTTTGGCCCCGGGTTTCTCTCTTTTACTCTTTTACTGACTTTGGTAATTCCATGTTTTGCTAATTAATATACGACGTCTTTTAATGACAACTAAATGGTTAGAGACGGCGTGTAACCTTCATCCTCTTCCCTCTATTCCATCTCTGAACTACAGAAGTCAGGGCCATACGTATACGTATATGTATCTCCAAAGTCCAGACCCTGTCCCATGCCCAAAACTCGGCTTGATTGATGGCCGCCGCTTCTGTTGACATCTCTACATATATCAAAATTGTCCAAATACCTTGTTAAATGGCAAATTAGTGTGGCGGTGATTGATTTAGTTGCATTCTTGCGCGGAATGAAGTTGCAACCGGCCGAACAATCGAAGCCAGAGGAGAGAAAATGTTCACTGGGAAATATTTATTGATGGGAGTTGGGTCTTTACTATATATATTAAATTTTTTAATATTTAAAACTTAATATAAAATTTAAAGGTATAGCAATCTCCTATAAAGGTGCCCAAAAGTATGCACTGAAAAAACATATTGCTGCATACTTTTAAACACCTTTATTTTGTATTGTATTAGTATTTTAACTTCAACTTAAAAAAGAGGTTGTAAGAAAAATATTTTTGGGGACCCAAAAATCACTGAAATCGTTGAAATCTCTTAAAAAAGGTTTTTAAATATTTTATGGCATACTTTTAGACACCTTTAATATAGTAGAGTTATCTCAAGAATCCCTTAATAATTTTAAAATATTTTAAAAGTGGTATGACATTTTCTAATAAAATACAAATATTTTTCCAAGTGCACTTGAACTGGTCCCTGAGGTTTTGCCAATGTCAGCCGGGTTCAGCTTGAGTGGCATCTTTCTTCACCTCGCCGGGGCATTCCGCATGAATCTTGCCTGCCAGTTGCGAACTCCAGTTCATAACTCATTTCTGGGCTCGATCATAACTTCGGTTATGAGTTGGGCTGTCAGTTTTCAATGTTGTCAACGAATTCCGCGCATTGACAGCTGACAAACTTAATTTGCGGACCGCAAATTATTAAATTAGCTGTACGAATTGCAATTATGCTACTAGTTACTAGTTTCCCCCCTGAGTTCATTATAAGACCCGCACTGATTAATTCATTGCATGTGAATGCGAATCCGAATGCGAATGCGAATGGGAACCGTGGAGCAGTTTAGAGCTATGTGGGGAATGTGTGCCGTTTGGCTTTGTTGTGGAGCCGCCTTATAATTGTATCCGCGTTACGACTTTATTATAGCCCAGGCAAAAGCAAGCAATCGAATGGGAATCCTCCTGGATCCGCTGATTGACGTTTCGCTGGGTAATTAAAAGGCAGAGACTTCGCTGGAAACTGTCAAGTTTTTGACGTCTGCCTACCGATTTGGCCTGGCTACGCGATGGTCGCATGGCTTCATTTAGTTTTCACTCACTTAAAAGTTGGCTGGCCAGCAACTAATCAAGTTAACGCTGCACTTGCTCTGCCCAAATCCAGATACCCGCTGCACTCCAGGAAGCCAGAGATTTGGATGGGATGGGTGTAGATGGGTGTGGATGGCTGTGGACTTTTGGCGGGGGCGATTTCGTGGCTAACATTTTGACACAACCTCTCGGCGTCTCTTGGCCCTCTTAGTCCCTGCATGCTAATCAGGCCGAGCGCCAGTTGGCAGTCCAAGTCCCATTCCGAATCTCAGAAAAAGTCTGAGTCCGAGTCTGAGTATGAGTCTGAGTCTGAGTCCGAGTCTGGCAACTTGTTTGCGGTTGCTTGTTCCGTTTAGAGATAAGCTCCATTAGTGTCTGGGGAAATATTTAAGAGCAACATTGTAGGCTGTGTGGGTTTCCTAGCCCAGCTCAGTCATAAAGACACTGGGAGAAAATCTATGGTTTATCTTCGGATAATTTAGCTGATAAATATAGATCTTATTATAAGTAACCCAGCAATAGTACGCATTTTCGAATTATTTTGGAATTTTGCTTATTTATTTTATGTTCCTATATCATACCGTTTTTGTTCTATTTTATTAGTAAAATTGATGTATGATTTATATAAATGTGTGAGAGAAGCGCTACAATTAAAATTACACAAAATTAAATCCCATAGACCTGACAAACCCCTCATTCTCCCAGTGCAGACATATGGAAAATGAAGAAATTAATTCGTAATGCGAAACAAGTGTACGGCGGTACTTCTATTCGGTTGTCCACTGTCCATTTCGTTGCTTTTGGGCCCACTGTCCCTTGTCCGCCGTCCGTTGTCGTCACTTCTGTCATCTCGATAAGCATCAATGTTCCTGCCCTGCCTGGCTGCTCTTTCCACAACTCAACTCAGCTGCAGTCTTCTCCTCGGAAGACTCGTCTTCAGCTGGCTCCTTCATGTTTGGTGTCGTTTTTATGGTTGCACTTTTGTGTTTTTAGCTCCTCCAGCTCCCGATCTTCCCGAAGCGATCCTCCTTCCTCGATTCTTAGTGTCTGGGGAACTGGCGAACTGGGGACTGTTGTGCTGGCATATTTCATTAAAAGCCAGAGGGACCAGAGGGATATGGCTTCAGGTAGAACAGCAAACAGAAGCTCTTTTCTGGCATTTTGTTAATGCGTCTCCGTCTCGGGTCTCTCCACTCTCTCCAGACCTTCTGAGTCTTCGGATTTCTGACTTCCAGACTCCAGGTTCCAGTTTCCAGTCTGGCCAGTATCTGGGATGCGTATTTATGGGTTTACATTAGGCTAAACCACTTTAGTCACACTTTGATGATCGGCATTGTAATTTTGAGCCCCCCGCCCTTGATAATGGCAAGCATTTTGGGTGGCTTAACTTTTGGCCCCGGGCGAAAGCTCACTGGTTGTCCCCTGAAAACCCCTCATACCGGTGTGTGGTCGAGTGTGTGGTCCCCCTGGGCAGTTGATGGATTGGCCAGGGACGTTCCCGCCTAATAGTTTCGGTTCGATAAGGTCAATTATTAATTTTCGACCAGATCTCGTGAGTCACCCAGAAATGCATAAAACCGATATCACAAGCAGCTGAGCCGCAGTGTTTATCCCATTTGAAGCTGCACCTGAGCTGCCCTCCGCTGGCTATTCGTTGTTGTTCGGTGTTCGTTGTTCGTTGTTGGGTTGTTTGTTTCTTGGCGCCGTCTTTTGGACCAGGTGCGATAAGGCAGCATTCTTGTTGTTGGCCAGGCGCCGTCATCATCGTCTTTCTCTTGTTTCTGGTGTTCTGTGGTGTTCGCTGTGGACCTCTAATGCACACACTCCCAATTATAATTAGTTTATTCATATCCTGTGTCGAAGCTGCTGCCTCATTTGTTGTTCCTTTGCTGCAATCTTAATTCAATTTACTGCCTATCAGTCGGAGTCGCATCGAATTGGAAAGTGCTCTACCTTTAAAAGGTAGGGTGCCAGGAAAAATACCCATCCTACTTAATCTTTAAGAACTCCATACTTTGTTGAAAAAAATTAAAAAGTTTAGTTACTATTTTCATATTTCCATAATATCATAATAAGTAAAATGCATATCTTTGGTCGGATAGCTTCTGCTAGAAATAACATTACCCCTAGACTGTGTAATAAAACTTTATTAGCTTGCAGCCAAATGGATTTCGAGCTCTTCAAGGGCATTTGAGCTTCGCTCCCAGGTAGCGAAATTCACCTGTGGCCACCCTAATGGAGGAGATTGCTGGGACGGTAGCCCTAAGGTAGTCTTGGGTTCAAATTGTGACTCAGAATCGGAATCAGAGGCAGAGTCAGAAAGTCAGAGACTCGAGACCCAGAAGACAGAAGACCAAGATGTTGAATGGTGATGCTGTACAAGCTTAGTCCATGTTGGTGATGTTGATGCGGGGCCAATTACTCATAAAATGCATGTTAAGAACAGCAGTCGCAGGGAGGAGGGTTCTGGAGGGGATCGGGGGATTGGACAACTGTTGCCCGACGCCATCTCCATCGCCGTCTGTTCCGCTCTGCCCTTTGTCATTGTCTTGTGTGGTTTGATAAGCGAATCCGAGGCAGACGGTGGGCAATTTGAGGACGACGGCGACGTTAATTTCTCATGTTTGCATGTTCCATTTAGTGAGGGGATCGGAATGGGATGGGATTGGGGCCAGGATTTAATGAAGCACATCTCAATGGGCCCTGGCGCCATCTTCCCGCTGGACGGAGATTCATCTCCGGGGGTGTGTTGTTATTAACCATCACCAATCAGCCATCACCCAACAGCCATCAACCCTTCAAAAGACAGCGCCCCAAATTGGAAGCTGTCGAGCAATCAAACAACTTCGAATCGAATCAAATCAAATCAAATCAGAGTTCGTGTTCAGATAGCTGCCAAAAAATTCGGTTGTATATCTAAGAGATACCGAAACGGTATCTGGAGTATATGGCAACAGGTTTTAATTGTATGTTGGCGTAATTGAATTGAACTGCCAGTGGGAACTGGAGAACATATTTTAATTTTAGGGAGCCCCAAAAAACCCAGGAAAACCAGGCCAATCTTATCGGATCTCTTTGGTGCTATCTATTGGGAAAGATGATATAGATACTCTGCTGTTTGCGTCACAAAAGTCGTTTAAATTTGTGCTGACAAGTCACATGCGTTATGGGTATTAATTAAATCAGTTGGCCAAGTGCCCAAGATTAACTTCGGGATACCATGGGTGGGTTCCCGGTTTTCTTCGGGGTTTATCTGCACCCACATATCTATCAAATATAGTATATTTGTGTTGTTTTCCATGAGCTATGAGCTCGAGGCCCTCTTGACGACGTCAAGAAGCTAAGTGGTCAGGGGCTTTTGACACGATTATCGGCGATTGATAGCCGCGGCCAGTTAATTTCATTTACTCTGAAGGTGTAGGTACACATGGGTACAAGCGAAGACTATGAACCCCCTCCGAAAGTAGGAAAAACATCAGCTAGACAAAACGTGATTTATTGGCACTGACTGCGCCGCTGACAATTTGTACTCTTTAATGGTGTTTAATTAAACCCAATCAGCGATAAACTTATCGAGCTATCAGCATGAGGCAAAGGCAAAGGCAAAGTCTTCTGCCCCCCAAAAATTGAGTTAATCAAATTCTTATTCTACAGCGATGATGCGATTGGGCTTGATATTTGTCTGATTTGATATGTCCAGGTGGGAAATTAATCAAATTTAATGATATTTAATTTTCGTTATTCTTTTTGTTTTTCCCCCCTTAAGCTGATTGGCATATGATTAGACAGGGGAATTATGAAATAAATTTATGGGTTATACTTGTAATATTTGTCAATCATGCTGAGAAGTAGGTTAGGCTCAAGGTGTGATTTTAGATATGTGTAAATGAAGAGTAGGTCGGACACTGCAGGGTTTTGGAACTGATCTTAAAAGGGTCACAAAAGTGTTTTTAATCAGTAGGAGGGATAGCATAGAAAATAAAGTGATGATTTCATTGAAAAAGAGATACAGCAATATTGTCAATAGAAAACTGTTTAACCAAGTAATTTTAAGACTCAGAAAAGTAATTCTAGAACTAGCCTTTATACTACAAATTTCCATTGTTTTGCATTTTTCTAAAAGTTGTTGGATTAGATTAATAGATTTGAAACCGCTATAAATTATTACCAATAATTGATGAATGGTTGTTTTAGCGTCAATAAAAAGTTGAAAATATCATACTTATAAAATTGTTATAGACTTACCTTCTTTTTTTCCTATTTGTTTCAAGTTCTATCTACGGGTAGTATAGTTGTAATTCTGGGTGACCCCTTCAGAATTGGCAATATCTTCTAATTGGTTTATTCTTGCTGTCTCTGTCTTCACCGGCTTTATTAGCCCTCTAGATTTCACACCAGACCGTAACACTTGCCGACGGTCTTTTGTCCACTTTGCCGATAAACCAGAAATCAGAGGTCTTAACTGTTCACTTGGATAGCGGTATAAGGGGTATAACTATGGGTACAACTATTGTGCCAAGGCCGCCGACCCTTTGTCACGACTTTACGCACTCTTCTACGAAAATAACGATATATTTCCAATCGAATCGAACTCGAAATGGGAACCGAACGCGACGTGATGACCGGGCTGTTCCAGAGCCGCCAGCGAACTACACGGTGAGCGGTTGGCGCGCCGGTGAAAACTCAGGTGGGTCTCTGAACGACTGACAACCGGTTGGAGTTTGTTGTTTTCCCATAGAGCGTGATGTTGCGAGAGTGGTTTTGGCTTCTACCGGCTGTTGTAGTGCCACAGAGCGAGAGGGAGCGATGCGATCGGAGCGTGTCGATCGATCGTCGCAGGTGTCGCCGCAGGTGAGGCGGCAGGTGAGCGGGAGGCGGACTCCGCCCCTTTCCGGTGCTCCGGCCTATGGGAGAGCAGCACTCAGTAATGGCGGAGGTTCTCTCTACCCCTCTCTATCGCTCCTATCGCCCTCTCTGTCGCGCTGCCGCTTCGATTGGGCGTAATTGAATAAGCCCCGCACAAAGTGCAATAAATTTGATTAGCAAAATGGAAATTTATTTGCCCCCCAGCTCGACGCGTTTCTTCCTCTCGGTTGCCATAGATGCGTTTCGTTTGCGGCTCATAAATTAAATAATTTAGCCAAGACATATGGGGAATGAATGGAGTTGGGAATGGGATTTAGACCCGGCCATATAGACCGAGTGTTAAAGGCCTCGTTAATGACTTTGTTGGCTTTATTGGATGATTGCCGGACCGTAGTCCGTTTTGTTTACCTTTCGGAGTTGGGGTGTCAAGTGAGGAAATGCAATGACCCATGGAAAGAAAGGGGTTAACGAGAGAGCTTCGCAGATGACTCTAGTTAAATTTTTTGAGGGAAAATTACATAGCTCTTACCCTGTTTTTTCCCATTAAATTCCCTGACTACGTTTTTAACTCATTGTAATTTAATGTAATTAATTCAATGAAAACTGTCCACCGCTGATGATGAAAAAAACCAAACTCAATCCCGGTCTTGCCATTTAAAAAACAGACCTAACAGATTCCATTCCTTGATAACTACTTCATTAGGCCTGATATAAGCGGGCCTTATACAACGACAGCTCTCCATTCCGTTGGCATTTTGCACTGGAAGCTGAGCCCCCTCCCCCAACCTCCAACCTCCATTTGCTGCCCAATTTGCTCTCGTATCGCAAGGCAATAAATAAAGTGTTAATGGCAATTGCATACAAATAGTTTGGTGTTGCCATTATATTGCCATATTATCCCATTGTCGGGCCTTAACAAGAAGTAAACAATGCGACGCTCTCCGAGTTCCATTCGAGATCGGAACAGGGATCGCAATTGGAGAATCGGAGTTGGAGTTGCAGTTTGAGCCCGCTGCACTGCAGCCAATTTCACGCTTCATTTACAGGCGAAATGCAAACAAAAGACCGGCGACCGTCGACCGACGACCGTCGAGGAGTGACCATTTGGCCGACGGGTTCAATGGACAGCGAACAGAGACCGGGATCGGGATCGGAATAGGGAATACCAGGTATCTCTCGTCCCCATGTGGCCGTGTCAATCAGCTCGTCGCGCAAGGTGTGCACTTGTTATACCCAGTGTTTTGGAAATGGAAAGGTATGTAAGGTAACATTCTACACAGCGTAAAGGAACATAGGGTGGAATATACATTTCATTAGGAAATATATATTTTTTAACATAATGGCATTATAACAGTATTCATTGAATGTGAAATTGAATTGAAATGTATTATTATTTTTTTTGTAATTTCTTAATAATTAATCATTTCGAAGTGAAAGGACTATAAATAAAGTTATTTATCAATAAGGTGGGGTTCTCCCCATAATAATTATAATTTTAAAGTATAAATAAATATTTTAAACAGTAAGGAGTATAAATTATCAAATTAATCAACTTAACATTTCAGTACATCCAAAAATAGTTCTGAAAATACTCAAATACGAGGTATTCATTAGTCAATAAATATCCACGTCATCATTCTTTCCCGTTTTGGACTTAATTCGGGTCCACTCTAGGCTTTAGTCCAGCTCCGATCGCTCCACAGCGAAAAAGAGACAGGGACAGCGATAGAGACTCAAAGTGAGAGAGTCGCGCATGCGCGCACGTCCTAATGTAATTATTATCTCAACAATTGAATTTCCGGTCCCGACTTCAACTTGTATACTCTGCAGTTGTGTAGCTACAGTCTGCATCCACTCCTGCACATGGGACAGATGTCGCGCAAAACGTTACAAATGTGCACTTAATTGCGCAATTAAATAATTTTATTTCTGCTCCGCGTTTTTCTTTTTTCCTTCTTTTTCCCCGGCAAGTCGCTCGATAGCAAACAAATTGCAGCCAAGTGGCCAAGTCTTTCTTGGCCGGCTATCCCTATCGGCCGTCCGAGGTGTCTTATTCATTATGGCCATTATGCAGCTTAGATAGAAGCATTTACCATTTACCAGTTGCCATTTGCCAGCTGGGAGAATGAATTCGATATGAGGGGCCGACTTCCATTAGCTAAGCAAAGCCCCAGACCTCCTCATCCGAAGATGGTATCCTTTAATCGTATTAAATGTAGTCTCAATTAGGGTTTACTTATTATAAATTTTATAGAGATGATTTTCGCCATTCCATAAATGTAAGACCATATTTTACAGAAATATTTAAGTGATATGCAACTCTTTTTTATTAATTTAGATCAATACAATAAATTGACATTCTTTAATCTTTAGGGTGAACCTCTGATAATAAACCTTTTTGTTTCAGATATGGTTTTCCAAAATTTCCAAAAATATAAAACTTATATGGTTATAACCACGTAAGGCTCTATAACTTTTAATTATCTATATTTTATGTGATCGAAATTTTAGGCAGAAATTGTCACTTGTGTTCACAAGTATGATAACAAAACGGTATTGTTAAAGCTTTTTAAATAAGTTATCAATATTTTACATTTTTCTTACAAAATTGCCTGTTCCACCAACTAAGTTTTCCTTCTGACACCGCTCTTTATTCAAACTCCGAGCAATTTGTGTGATTATTATTTATGGAATTTACCCAAAAAAGTTACCCAATTACAGCCATTACTTCGACATAGATTTCCCTCGCCCAGCCAACGAGAAAACTCAAGTCAGTGAAAATGGTGTAGCAAACGCGAACGCAACTGTAAACGATACCAAATTATATTTAATTACGTGCGATTAGTTAGGGTTACTGGAGTCGCGCGATGAAATGTCGGCGATAAGGCCGCGTCCCCGTCACCTGGCCCATAAATAGTACACCCAACTACCGAACTACCCAACTATTCCCGATCCCAGGGCCCCATGGCATTAATTCAATTACAAATGGCTGCGGCTGACTCGGTGAGCAGGGCGTGTGACATAATCACCCAACAAAACGGTGGCTATATTGTATACGTATATATATAATACCAGGTATAGCTGCTTGGCCCTCCCCCACGATCATTATTTGGTAATTTGATACGACGATTTGTCTTGCTTTCGTTAGTTTCGTGGCGACATTGCATTTTCACTCAATTGTCGTGTAGGCCCGAAATTTCTGTTCACTTGGGCGGAAGCGCGTTATTAACTGGTTTATGCAACCCAAAATCGCCAGATTTCCAGCCAACGATAAGGCCCCTCTGCTTGGCTGATTATGTATATACCACGTAGTCGCTCACATTCCCGGCCAATAAGCAGTCGGCAATTAAAACGAAAGCGAAGTAATTTCATTTGTTCGTAAATCTAATTGTGGAAACTCTCTCATGGCCCCGGTGCTTTTCCCCCCTTTCTGCAAAATAAAATAAAAATGTGAAATGCTTTGGTAATTAGTGCGTGTACCGACTACTGGTCTTAATTGCCCCCCAATCGCCCCTCGCCTGAAATCCCCCTTTTCGTTTTATTTCGAACGTTTTGTTGAATTTGGCAAAACAAAAAATGCATATTTTGGATAATTCGAGTTTAATGCGCATCAATTAAAATTATTAAATTTTATCTCATACTGTTTCGTAGGAAATAAATATAATTATAATTTCCCAGACCAATTGGAGTCCCGTGGTCAGTTGAAATTTTGGAAATTCATGTGGAATAAATTGTCGATTTCGAAAAATTCGTAATTATTTATCTGTGGCTAATTAAACCTACTTAAAGCGATTAATGGGTTTAAAACGTTTACAAAGCGGATACGAATATAATTTTTTTTTTAAATTTAAAGTTAAAAAATAATTAAATTTAAAACATATAAAGTAGCATTATTTTATCTTGAACGCTCTGGGGTGTTCGTGCTAATGGAGTATGCTAATAAATACCTTTATCACACTGATCAGTGACGAAATTTATAAATTCTGAATCATCAAAGGCGACCCTAAGCGATTTTATCGAAAAAGGGTGACCCTGATCGTAATATAGTCATCGCTTCCCTCTTATCTACCCAACAAATGGGTTAGATCTCCGATGTCCAGTTCGCTTTTCGTTTAAATGCTGACCAGAGGCAGCTGTCGATAGGATATTCAGTCGATATTTGGGTTGAGAATCCTCTCTTATCCCTTTTAACGTCCTTCTTCTTCGTTGGATACCTCACAGCACCCCGATCATCGCATTAGTTGTATTTTATATAATTGATTAATTAGAGGCCGGCTTCTGGGGTCCCCCGAATCGAATTGGGAATTAGGGAACCTTCTGTTCCGTTCGGTGCTATCGTTAGAATTATAATTGGTCTGTGGCCGGGGGTCGTGCCATATAGGATACAAGATATATGGATGTGTTGTGCTGTGTCCCTAATGCAATGTCGGCAATTTGTTTGTTCTTCGGCTGCCCAAATTGATTTTATTGACTTGTAAATGATGTTGAGGGTACCCCTACCCCACCTGCTTTTCCCCCTTATTTTCGACTGGCTTCCGTATGGCGGACACGCCTCGTTACTCTAGGATTACGGAGCTCCTTTGGCCTTCGATGGCCAGTTTGCATATTGCTAATTTATTGATTTCACGCGGTAACTGCCCCTTTCTGTCCTTTGTGGCGCCGTTGCAGCATTAAGTTGGGGGGTTCAAACATAATTACTTTTTGTAATTAGCCCCGGGTCCAAAGGGAACCGAGCCGAGCGAAAAGCGAAAAGTTGGCAACGAGGGGCATAAAGATTGATAACGAGCTAATGAATGTAAATTTCATACGTGGCCTGTCAGCCAGTCCGTCAGCCAGTCAGTCACTCATTCTGGAGGAGATGGGCAGCCAATGCCCCTTCATTTATGAGTTGCAAAACCTTCTCCGCGGCCCGCACTTTAAATTTAATTTCGCGCTAAGCTCGGCTTCCGTTTCGCACAGAATCAGTCTTGGTGGTCGCTAACGTCTTTCGGGTACAGTGAAGTCTGCTTACCAACAATCCTTAGATGTTTTACAATTTGAACCTTTTTAATACATTTTTAGTGTACTTGTTTAAAGATCGATATCTTTAATATTGTTAGTTTTTATGTGAATAGTTAAATAATATTCTGTTTAAAAAGGCAAAAACTGTATTTTGATATCTTCTATTTTTAGATATCTTTTGATAAAAGAAACTAATTTTATTCAGATATAGACTTATTATTTTGTAGAAATATAATAAGGTCAAGTTCTAATATTCTTTGTTAGAAGCTGTTATTTATATGATGTGTACTTTAATGTGATTCCGATTAGGTTATCTCCTGGTTGGTTCTACAGACTTATTCCCACTAAACAGCTCGTCCAAAAATAATATATTTTAAAATTAATATTTTATTGGTTTAAACAGATGTTTTTTTAAAAAGTTCTTATAATCTGATTGGTGGTACCTCAAACCCTATACACACTGTCCCCACTTAACAGCCCGGCCAAGAAGGTGGTGCTAGCCAATGCAATTATGAGGAGGCTACTTGCCAACATATATTGGTAATTAAATAGATGGGCTGGGGTTACCTCTCGGAGGGGGAGATCTTCGGAGAAGGGAGGCCAGTTCGAAAAGTCGGGAAGAAGGTGACGTTGACAAATGAGTTCATCAACAGCCCGAGCCCAAGTAGCTCCCAACTTCTGGGGCTTTTTCATTTTCGGAAGGAGGATGGAGGAACGCAGAGTTAAGATTGTGTAGAGTGAAAAGCGATTTATTTTTCGCCATTTGTGGCTTGGTGCGGTCGTTTAATAAACAATTTAATAGCGCGCATAAATTTTTCCAGCCATCATACTTATAATAAACCCATTTGTCTTCGGAACGGGCCAGCACTCATATAGGTGGAGCCCCCTCCCCTTCGGATCCCCGATCCCCAAAGTGAGGGTTATTAAATTATGCGGCTCAAGCGTAAAAATTAACCGTAGCAAATGAGAATGTAGGACGCACCTCAGACTCTCTTAACGAGCCCTAATAGTGGAAAGAGGCTCTCTTTCCCATATACCCCATATATCTCCTCATATACCTTATACATCTCGACGACTTTCTCCCGCCAGTCGGCTTCAATTAATCAGGGGAGATTCGAATAAATCAAGTGCCGTAAAGTGACACAGCGTGAGATGCACAGAGAGATGAATATTTAATTAGGAACAAATTAAAAATGCAAATAAAGTGGAACTACCATGGCGACTCCTTTTATTATTAATCGATAGACTCTCGTAATTAGTTGGCCATAACAAAGGCGACCCGTGGAGCGCGGATCTTGGCCTTCTTCGGTATTATTCTCATCGTGGGGCTTCTTTTTGTGGGTCTTTCTATTAGCTAATTGGAGATCGAAGCAGCGGCTTTGATTGCCATCTGTTATGGACGCGTGCTAGGGGATCTCCCGCCCCCTCTTATCTACAAGGCAATTCTTCTTGCCTAAGAAGAATCGATTCTTATCTGTTCACAGGTACACAGGTTTGGCCTGCACACAGTTTACAAGTCTTTATGGCACATCTTCAAATGGAACCGACCGGAAAATCACTGCTCAACTGCCCCCAACATGTCAAATCGAACACCAAACGAGGTCATCTCTTATTGTTAGTCACTTATTTATTTATTTCTAGCGTAAAACGACAGACAAATTGATTTTAATTGAATATGATTGACGTCCGTTTTTCGTTGGCGATATCTGCCTGCCCGAAAAGCGATAATCTCGAATGGGTTTTGGTTTTGGACACTCATCGTGGTGAGCCCTCGACCTAATCTCACTCATGTCGTTATCAAAACGAACACAACATTCGTATGCTTTTTAATTAAACAGAATTTAGTTGGGCATTTCGATGGTTCTTGAAATGCGATTGACAAAAAACTGGGAATAATTAATGTTGAATTCATAAGCAAAGACAATATAGGAAAGAGCAGATTGTTCTGTCAAGGGAAAAAGAGAAATGTAACCACCTCAGTGCTTTAGCATTTGATTTTTAGGTAACTGAATTAAAAGATTTGTTAAGATTGTGATTAACCTTTTAAAGGTCAATCGATCATATGTATTTAACTCATATATCATTATAGCTATACCTCGATTCCCTCATTATCATTTGTCATTGGTCAGTTACCATGGAGCAATCTCTAGGCCCGCTTCTCAAGAAGCCACTGGAGAACAACTTAATTAAGGTTCGATCTTCCGATAGAGAAGACAAAGATCGTTTTCGGCGAAGCCCGGCCAGTCGGAGGCATCAAGCAATTTGTATTCAGGTATCACACAGCAACAAGTCATTTCACACTTTGATCACGCTGCTGCAGCTGCAAGCCAGAAAGCCCAGGCAACCCAAGAAACTGTCCTGGCCGAAAGCCTTGCAAGTCCGGGCCTTAAAAGGATCTGCGAGTGGACTGTGTTCAACTGCGGAATGCGCTGGCTTGCATACATTAGTCGAATATCGAATAACGAATATCGAATGGTCAAAGCGAGCCAAGTCGATGGCGGAGGCACCTTCGCAGTAATTAACTTGTTTCAATAATTACGCATGCGCATTTGCACATGTTGCAAGACCCTCCCGCCCCCCTCCTGCCCCGCCCACTTGTTACAGCGTGCAACAAGATTTTTGCATTGCGTGTGCTACGCACCGTCTGTGGTGCAGACTCCTGTTTTTGGTCAGGGTATGATGGCCAAAAATGGATTTCAAAAAAGACTAGATTCGAATTATAAAATTGGGTATTGTAAGTTTTTGAAAAAAAATTGTTTGGAATTATAAATGTTCAAATAAGTAAAGAAAAACTATAAAATCTTTATTTTTAATAACAACGTTTACGTTTTACGTTTTTATCAGATTTTTAAATATTTTTTCTTAATTTGTATCATCATTTATATAGTTTTTCCAGGGTATTTATCTCTTGTTACTCTACGCAATTGTTTTCACCAAACACATTCGATTGGAATGTTTGTTTTTGGCTGCAAATTTATGCAGCAGACGTCGCTTATTAAGAATTCGTTGGCCCCTGCCCCCAGCAGCCTCTTCCTCCGGAGATCTCCTCCGGACTCCTGGTCTCCCTGCTTTCCCTACCACTCTGTAGTACAAGATCCAGTTCCTATTCCTCTCCAGCGGCTGCCAAGTCGTTGTCCGTTCGATGTGGCAGTGGCACTTAATTATTGATAGCATTACAAGCGCGGTTCACTGGGTCACGAAGTGTACATGTCAGGGGGTTTTTCAGAAAAGAAACAAGGTTCCCCTTGAGATCTCAATTTATTGTCCGTTGTACTGTTCCACAATCAGCTGCTCCTTCAAATGCAAATATTTAATAGTACCTTTCTAAAAACCCTATAACATCAGTAGAAGATGCTTACGTAATAATTGGTTTAAACTCGACAATATCATTGGATTACAAAACGGAGCTAACTTCTAGCAAAAAAAAGAAATTGTTGTAAATTGTTGAACATTTTATATTGCATTATTGAAAAATGTCATGTCATTTGACAACAGGTGACCTCACTTTGTCTGGGTTTACTACCAAATATTCCTTTGCCCTACGCACTTTTCCAATTAATTTCATTTCCGTTTCGCTGTCGCGGTCTTGAAACACATGTTTCAATCTTCAAAAGGTAGCGAAAACATAGAATCAATAATTAAGAAATGTCGAACATAAAACGAGAGGCCCGCGTCATGTGATAAGAGGAGTATACAAGTAACCAAAACTTGCGACTTATTTTCGGTGTGTTCGCGTGACAAATCATAATTGATTGTTCGCTTAATTGAATTGGAGTCTGATAAGGAGAAAAAGAATTCTTTCGGCTCGGCCAGGTGGAGAGAAGAGGAGAGGAGAGCGTAATGGGCTCCCAAAAAGATCAATGACTCACGGCCACCCATCAAAAGCCCGCACGTGACTCATGGTACATCCGAACATCCAAAACACGGGATAGACAAGACTAATAAATTGTTAATGGCTGTATCACAGCTCTCGGGATCGTAAAACCAACGAGAGCCGTATAACAACGAGATAAGCGACCCGGGGGCATTAGTCAGTCGCCGGGGGAATTGGGGAATACGGGATGGAGCTACTCCTTCATAAGGACCTCTGGCTGTCAGCCGCAGAATCAACTCATCAACATTGACAGGCGTTTCGCCATCTCCATCTGGCTATGTATATCTCGGCGATCGGAGATCCCATCTTTATGGCCATTGGCCTTTGCAATTGACGCGTGATTGGCATTCGATCTGTGATTGCCTTTGCCCGTCCCCGATCCTCGGATCCTCGACTCTCGGCTCTCGAATCGCGATTCTCGGACATCGGCATCCACTCAACGTTCTGGGGACCCCAAAGATAGGCATGGGCGAAACGAGTTCCCCCGAAGAGGGCCAAACTGATCGATCGATCGATCGATGGATCGCTCGCCGGATCGTTTTTAAGGTGTCACCTACTTTATATGGAGAGTGTGCGACCAGTTGACAGTCATTTAGCAATGCATATTCAATTAGAGCTAAGTGCTGGAGGGAGTGTTGCTATAATAAGGAGTTCAAAATGGTTATTAATGAGCAACTTATTGATCATTGCACATTTCAAAATAGTGGTCTATGGTAATGAAAAGTATAAATTTTGGCTAATACAATTATTAAGGCTTTTTATTCTGAATAAAAATATTATTGCTGAATTTTTCGGCTATTCAGAACATTTGTGGCCTCTAATAATGAGTATTGAGGGGTTGTTCTTAAATTAATTTACGTACAAAATAATACAACATTTATGAGTACAAATAAAACAAAAATCCTGTGTAATTGCAATTGTTTTAATTTATTTATTTAAAAGAAACAAAGAAGAAATATGGTTTTTAAAATATGAAAGCTATGTAGAAAAGAGATTTATTCTTATCGGTTCAATTTAATATCTTTTTCTAATTTTAATAAATATAACTAAAACATTATGATATTTCATTAAATCTATGCATTAAGATAACCCTTGATTTTCATATATGAGCATTTTTGAATTTCTATCTTTGCCGTCGCTTTTTCCTTATTCGTTCTCTTTTGCTCTCCATTTCTCCCTCCCCCATTTACCCACCACTTCGTTGGTAATCAGAAAGCCCAACAAACATTCAAACAATCCCAGAGGTAGCTTATTTAATTTGACTCAAAATCAACTCTTCCATTAGGCGGAGGCATCGCTCCAAATTGCACCGGCGACACCTGCCGCTCTCAGTCTCTCTTTCCTTCTCTCTGTGTGCCGCTCTCTCGCTCTCATACTTACTTACCTCTTTTGCCACTTGGAAGGACCACGCCCCTTTGCCGAAGTCAGCCAATCGGAGAGCCGCGTTTAAAAGAGAGTTACTTGTTGTTGGTGTGGGAAGTTGTTCATTGTCGTGGTTTCTTGTTGCTGCTGTTGTTGTCGCTGTCTGTGTTGTTGCTCTGTTCGGTGTTCGTTGTTTGGTGTTGTTGTCGCCGACAGGCAATTTACATGAAATCAAAATGAAACGCATAAAAGGGGTCGGTAAAACAGAAAAGTTTCGATCTGGGCGACTGTCAAATGTGCTAAAAATTATTTATTTAATCTTAACCGAAACTATAATTTTTAATATCTTACAGCTTATATTGAATTGTACAATATAATAGAAAAATGTAAGAAAATTCTGCAGTCTTTTATGTAAGTTTTAATACTATTTTTCAGTAAGCTTAAGGCCCCGTAGATATAGATAAATTAAAATTCGCCTGTAAATTTTACATTGTAGTCGACACATTTAATAATAATTTATTCTTTATTTGTAAATATAATTATTATTAATATTTGTAAATATATGTTTGTAACTTGATTGTTTGAGGCTTTTGTATTTTACTTTATATGCTAAATATTTATTAAATAATTAATACAAATTAAAAATGCAGTTTATAAAATTTTATTATTTTTAGAAATCAAGCTCTATTCTGAAGTCAATAGAACTCAACATACCTATTTTCCCGCCGGTAGAGCATTTCCATCTTCGAGCATTCCACTCAACTTTTGTTTACTTAAACTTTTACCATTTTGGGGTAAGTGTTAAAGTGGCCGCCAGTCGCAAATGCCGGCTGTTCCCTGTTCCCTGTTGCCCGATACTCCCTGATATTCCCCGATTTTCCCCGATATTCCCCATATATCTTATTGTGGGTGGCAGACAGGGCTCCATGGTTGAGGTCGGGGATCTGGTCTCTCGGTCGTTTGATACATTTTACGGTGCCATTGGCAGAGCTGATTGTTTTTTAAATTGTTTCTGCACGCGATTCGTGTTTGTCGGGTTTATGGCTGTAATAGCCACGGCCAACATTGTTGTTGTTGTTGTTTGTGTTATTGTTGCTGTACTATACTGCAGCATAATTTAATTTGAATGCATATGAGACCCAAAGTGGGTAATTGAATAAGTTTCGCTGCCACATCGCCATATCGCAGTTCGTTTCGCTTTTGTTCTGGGTATATTTTTTCTAAATTTGATTAGCGCCACGACTCGAAAAAGTATTTTACACGTTCCCCCGAAATCGCGTGTGGATGTGGAGGGGGTTTTCGAGGGTTAAGGGCTCTTACATACTTATTGCAATTTATTTTCTGGCCAGCTTAGCAGGCTGCTTGCCACTCAAATTGATATGTAAACGTGTGGGGTTTTTTAATGCCGCCGAACAGTTTGCTGAGTGGAGGTAAATTTACACACTCGACTTTCGTGTAAGCTTCGATTTGTGTTTGTTTTCCGCGAAAATTTCGCGGAGAGCAGAATAAATCAACGGTGGCCACGCCCCCAGCGGCAAATTCGATTGCAATTTCTGTGGCTTGTAATCAAAATCGATTTCTCATTTTGGCACACACTTCTTACCCACGGTTGAAATTGGCAAACACGTACGAAACGAAGGAAATTGCTTCTAATGTGATTAAGGTCCATTCATTTGCCGCATTATCTGATGGTCTGGCAAAAAGGTTCGCTTAAGGTCAGACACTTGATTAGAGTAATCTTTTCTCGCAGATTTTCGGATTTGGTGGCTGTCATTGAACTTGAACCCGGGGCGGAAACGAAATCGAAATCGGAATCGAAGCATGTATTTAGCTAATTGCCTGAGAGCCGAAATCGCAACGAAACCCCTTACCTTGCCTCATTAATCATGCCAAAAATGCATATTTCTGCTTAGGCGGCTTTTTAATTAATTTGATTAGCATTAATCGTTTCGAATGCGAATTATGAATCAATTTATGGCTGTGTTTCGATCTCTCTCTCTCTTTCGCTTGTGGCGGCAGAAACGAGTTCGTTGCCTAAGTCTTTCGTTTTCCTCGCAGCATCCGAGACTTAATCATTTTGACATGTCTCGCCTTCATTTGCATAATTTTGAATAACGTTAAATGCCGGGACACGCCCCCAAAAGTTACCGCTTTTCGAATCGGGCGTGGGTCGATCTTTGCGATCTCCGCGATCTCCGCGATCTCGAAGATTATTGATCGAACGGATCATGAATATGCAGAATGCCGCTATTAATTGGACAGCTCACAAGATTGTTAGCTTCTTGAATACGGCAGTGAATGTGGGCCACGCTTGGCTGGGTTCGAAATGCTTAATTACTGATCTACACTGGGCTACAAAGAATGGATATTGGCAGATAATCTTTAGATCATTGTCTTACACCAATGATTTCACAGTGAACAACAAATAATTACTGAATTAAATGTTGGTAAAAGTCAAAGAAACGCCTCTATGTTTTTATCAACTTTCTATAATTTTTAATGGATTTTCTGGGAATAATATATGAAATTTTTATATGAATCTGCATTTTGTATTACTTTTAGCTATTTGCTTTTTATTTGACATACATACTTTTTTACAACACACACTTTCTGGTTAATTATTAGTTGTGGAACATGCTTTCTTTGATTGATTTTCATGGTTAGCTGATCTCGGCTAGGATGACCTCATCTGGGATCACTCAACTCGCATGTAAATGCGTCGGAATTCAATTAATAACCCACCAAGAGCATGGGAAGCCCCCGAAAAGGGCGGAAGGGGGGCAGGGCGACCTACAGCAATGCCCATGCCCAGTCATGCTCGGCTTGTTTGGCTTGGAGCTCTCCTCCGGATCCAGCGGATCCCAGCCAGCGGAGCTCTCACCACGTCAGCCAGACGGACAAATGTTTGCACAACACACGATAATGATGACAGGCCAAATTAGCTACTAATTTTCACACACACAGGTAAAGGAACATGGACATGGCAAAGGGTCAGTCAGTCGGAGCGCCAGGACCTCACACAGCTGACGTTAGTTAATTTCTGGCACCGGAAGTTGAGAGTTTCCACGGGGGGATCAAAACGCTGGCTGCAAATTGCCATAAATCAGCATTTGATTATCCTTTGGCCCGCCTAATTTTACCTCTTGGCTAATTTTTGACTCCCTCCTTCTCCTTCTCCCTTTCTCTTTCCCACTCAACGCGGATGTCATGTGCGTGTTTGGTTTGTTTTTAATTTATTAATTACTAGGCGGTCCCGCTGCTCAGCCAACTCGGATCCGGTATCTCTGGCCAGGGCTTCTGTTATTAGCGAAATCTCCTCATCTCCGTTCTGGGTGATCCGCCAGTTGGCGATGATCCCAAGCTAACGGTTGCGGGGAATGCGAAAAAGGCCAAAATAAAGCTAGATTTGGGTGGTTTTAAACTCGTTAAAAGAGAGTGTAGGTGTGTTTTTTTTTAAAAACCTGGATAGAAATTGGTAAAAGTTATAAGTATCTAAATAATTAAGTCTTGTGAGTATAATATTTAAGTTTGTTGAACAACATTTTTTTTTTAAATTTAATTAAACTTAATTAGCTGTCTGTTTGACCTATGTATTTCTTTGTGTGTGCTTTCTAAAGTCTCTTTAAAATTGAATATGATTTAAAAAAATCTTAAAAATTTATTCTCGGGCCATGGATTTATCTTGGGTTTTTATTTATGCCAAATGGCTTCGCCTCCACAGCTTTCCTTGCTAAACGGCGGCTGTCAAGCAACCCAAACAACTGCCACTTGGCTACCCGAAAAGCCAGGGATCTTTGGAGCGCAGCCAAGATCACCTCGGGTGGTCGGAGGACGTCACTCAAATTGAAGTCCGGCAAATGAGAATTGCCGTGGAGCATGAGGAGGGGGGCATCCCATATCCACTGGCCAATCTCCATCATCTCCGTCTGTGAGCTGGAGTTGTTGGATTTTTAATTAAGCGTGGCCTGCACCCGAGGCTTTTCGTCAAGTAGCCCATCTCGACAGGGGAAGTACGAAGAGTTCTCGGGTCTTGGCTCTCGGATGTGGATGAGGAACAGGTCTTGTTAGTAATTTTTAATTTGAGCTCTTCTGACAGCCAGCTGTCATATAAATTTAATTGAATTTACATTTTTATTAATTGCCAACTCGGCTAGTGAGCCAGTTGAGCCCGTGGAGGAGCTACCCGTTGGCATGAATGGGAGATGAGCTGCTCAAACTGACTGGCTACTCATCATCCACCGACCATAGTCAGTCTGTGAATGAATTTAATTTGAGATGATTTGTTGATGGTTTCGTTGCGGTGATTTCTTGCTGACTAATTTAATGTGATTTTTAAATTGCCAGTCGACCGATTCTGAGTGTGTGGCCTGCGAAAGGGGAATTGGAATCGGGGAATCTCCTCGGGAGATTGATTGGGCCTCTGCTGGCAACATTTTTACGGAATTAATGAGATGACACGCCTCTCGCTGGGATACGAAAGCGTACCCCCCTCGGGATCATTATGAACTAATCTAATTTGCAAGCCCAGCGATGACAATCGAAGTCCAAGGAGTAGAGTCCTCGATCCCCTGATCCTCCTCCTCTTTCCTCCAACCAACTGACCAACGCTAACGAGTCGTCCTCTGCGAAGACCCCTCTTCAGTTTAATTCGCAAATCAAACAACCGCAGGGCAGAGATCGGAAATTCGCGCATAAGTAAATTAAAAAGAAATTTATGTCCCGGCCATCGAGGGGCTCGGAATGGAGGAGAATGGGATGGAGCATGTGTAAACCGGTTTCGAAGACGATCGCGAATGCAAATCCAATTAAAATTTCCCAACTGCAGAATGGGCGGTGGCGAAGGGGGAGGGGGTGTGTTGGGCGGATCGCATCCTGCGACTGGCGCTAAGCCGTAAAACGAAGCTGTGCGCTGATTTAAAACACTGCGGGGCGTGCTTATTGATTAAATACAAATTGCATTCATTCATCATCAGCTCTAGGGGCTGCTTGATATTGGTGCTCTTTTTATTGTTGCTGTTTTTGTTGGCAATTAAATTACGATTCGAGGTGAATACACAGCTCGTTTGCCAAGTAAAATGTTTCAAAGGGGTTTGAATTTCGCGCCAAGCGCTGCCAACTTGGTGAGAACGGTGATGTGGCGTTAGTGTGTTTCATTAATAGCTGACTATCGATTATTAATCGAATTGCCTACCATCCCTAGCGTATTTTTATTATTGTGTTGTTTTTAACTGGACAAAATTCTTGGTTTTTACTCACTTATAACAGTTTGCATGCACTGATTGATACGGCAATTAGTAAACAGCTGATTTAGCAACTATAAAAAGAGTAATACATCTGTTGCTGAATGAATCTGAACAAAGTCATCGATGGCGTTGTAAATTAATGAGTAACTGGACAAAACAACAAGTGCAATTCAAATTCAATGCCGGGAGGCAGTGACGACACTCGGCCCCTGGTGGCCGCCCAGGAGGAGGAGGAGGATGATGAGATCCTGGGCACCGAGGGCAGCTTTGTGCCCGCCTTTCGGCCGCAGGACCACCAGGAGTACAACCTCCTGGGGCACCGCCAGCAGCAGCAGGACGAAGTCGTCCTGGTGTCCAACGAACCCACCAGTGGTCGCTTGTTTACCTACTTTGTGTTCTACCTGCTGGGCATTGGCACCATGACCCCATGGAACTTCTTTGTCACAGCCGAAGATGTGAGTTTTAATGAATGGAAATTTCCCAAACCAACACCCAAACTCGCACCCGCATCCTAGTCAATCGCAGTGAACTTCGGACATGTGGATTCCAAACAGCTGAACAACTGGGCCAAG
Source organism: Drosophila takahashii (assembly GCF_030179915.1). Taxonomy (NCBI): domain Eukaryota; kingdom Metazoa; phylum Arthropoda; class Insecta; order Diptera; family Drosophilidae; genus Drosophila; species Drosophila takahashii. The sequence goes on along the minus strand of NC_091678.1, from coordinate 512,296 downwards.
CGCAATTCTAAGGCGCGCTGCTTATCAGCTTTGCTGTTGTTATTGTTTTTTTACGATCACGCCGAGACGATAAGTCTCTTTTTCCATTTCCTTTGTTTTCCGCTGACTCAAGCTTTAACCCTCTCTCTTTTTTGCAGTACTGGAAGTACAAGTTTCGGAATGCTTCTATTAACACCACCGATCTGGACGAAGAGCTCACCCCGCTGCAAAAGAGCTTCACCTGCGACCTCACCCTCACGGCCACCATTTCGGGCACCACCTTCCTTCTGCTAAATGCCATCTACGGTCACCATGTTTCGCTGCGCACCAAGATGCTGGGCACGCTGTGGGTGATCCTCGTCCTCTTTGGCGTGACCACTGGCTTCGTGGAGGTCAACACGGACACGTGGCAGGAGCAGTTCTTCCTCATCACGCTCATCATTGTGGTGCTGCTTAATAGTGGGTATTCTTAACTGCTAATTAAATATATTATAACACTTATCTCCTGCAGTTTCTGCGGCCACCATGTCGGGAGCTCTTTACGGAGTCGCTGGACTGTTTCCCTCCGAATTCATCACCGCTGTGGTCAGCGGACAGGCTCTCGGAGGCATTCTCACCGCCTTGGCCTTCATTCTTGTGCTCGCCTTCGACACGGGCCCCAATACCACCGCCTTCATCTTCTTCATCGTGGGCGGCGTGCTCATCCTGCTCTGCATTGTGTGCTATGTAATCCTGGCCAGACAGCCCTTCTTCCGCTATTATCTCGAGGGCGGAGACAAGTACAAGGTCATCCGAGCAGTGCCGTCGCACAGTCCAAATGAAGGAGCAGAGGGCTTGCCGCTGGAGCCAATTTTAAGGCAGGTCATGTCGAAGATCTATCTGCACGTCATTTGCCTTGCGCTTCTCTACACTACCACATTGTCCGTCTATCCGGCGGTTACAGTGCTGATGCAGTCCGAGTACGGACACAGTGAGTGGACAGGTGAGCTAAACATTTATTCTTAAAAACCTCCGAATTTTAAACAATCTCCTGTCAGATGTCTACTACCTGCCCGTTGTTAACTATTTGATCTTCAACTGCGGTGACTACTTTGGGCGTCTTTTCGCTGGCTGGCTGGAGCGTCCTACCAACCAAAACACCTCGTTGTTGTTCGTTGTAGTTCGCATGGCGTTCGTTCCGTTCTTCCTCTGCTCCAACTCCAGTGAGCACAACTTTCTGCCTGTTCTGGTCAAGCATGACTACTCCTTCATTGCGATGATGGTCGTGTTTTCCCTGTCCAATGGCTTTTTCACAAACATACTACTCATAATGGCGCCGAAAAGCGTGAAGCAGCACGAAAAGGAGCTGGCTTCCTCCATTATGGCGGCCGCCTTGAGCTGCGGCATGGCTGTGGGATCGCTGCTCAGTCTGGTTTTCGTTCAGATGCTGTGATCACGCCAGAAACAATGAGTCTGCCGATGGTGCCTTAGGAAATTATAGAATCTGTAAGCTTTATAGTGTCATTTCACCTGATATTGTTTCCATATCGTATAAGTGGTGTTTTTTTTATAGTTAACTCTAAATCCTCTCATTTCTATTGTTTTTTACCATATTCACTGTATCATGTTGCCAATATGTAAGTTTTGAAGTTTTTCTTATGTGCTAGGAATAAGGCCATTTTTTGAACAAACAAAGAACAAAGAACAACAATTCTCTTGGTTTAACGTTTATTTTAGTTTTTCTGCGGATCACAACAACAATGTGGATAAATTTTATTTGTTTTCCTTTCGACATTATTCTTTGATTTAACTAATGAACTCCATTGTAACGTTGACTGCAAAGGGTTGTGTTTATACAGGAAATTTCGTCCAAAAAGGCTAGGCGCAGTTGACTGACTGCTGAGAAGTTTAACGAATTTTAAAAATCAAGAATATGGTCTGAAATGCTCACGCCTGTTTTGAAAAAACTGAATGCACTTTTGTAAGAAAAAGTATGCTTTAATATATTAAGTGTTCATTGATTTGAATAAAGAAAGCAAGCAAAAGTATGCTTTAAAAGTAGTTGTTAATTTTTAAACAGTGAAAGGAATCCAATTCCGGATGTGGAAAAAGTCGTCGTTTTTGTAAACTTTTAAAAACTTCATTTAGAACAGGTCGAAAAATGGTATCCTTCGTATATCTTGTTAATTTGTTAATTCATTTACTAGTTTCAAGTAAACTTTATCTTAAATTCTTGCTAACATCAAGAGTTTTGTTTCGGTAAACGTTTTATAAGTGCCTTGGCAATATTATTGCAACAATGGGTTCGGTTTGTCAATATGTAGATTTATATATAACTCTAGGGTAAGTCTAAACATTTATTTAACTAGTTTAAGTTATAGGCAACAACAAATTCGTTAGTTGCTCTGCTCAAAATGTATTCTGCTCCTCCTCTTCCGTTATGGCCTAAATTGTTTCCGTATTTACTTTCTTATTCATTTTTGTTTCCTTCGAAATCTTACGCTGCCCTTCGGTTTTCTGGTGTTTGACACCGATTTGCTTTTCAATCTAAATTTCATTTTCGTATAAGTTTATGACTTTATCGTTAACTTAGCTTAACAAACAACACACGCAAACAACGAACATCGATTAAAGCCTTTCTTGAAGTGGGGTTTTGGGGTTAAAGGGTTAGGTTATCGAGCGGGTGGCATGCAAAAGATAGTCTGCGGTTTATAAAGCAACTACAACATCGACGGTAGGGATAGCAAAGAACATCGACAGCACACAGATACGGATGCAGGGATATAGTTGATCGAGTAATGCTTACATACGTACAACACCAAAACTATTTTTCGAATTTCTGCTGAGTGGCAACAATGTTAATTGTTAATTTGTAATGCTGCTGCTATTGGATAAGTCAAGCCAATACACAATTACACAGAGATATGTAGACACCGAATGAGATAGACGATAGACAACCAACATCGACATCGATGCAAATTACTGGAGAAACACACAGATACCAATACTCTGGATATTGCTTGTTCGCTATGTGGATATATCGTAAGTTGTGGAACACTCTTAATATGAAATCTACGACACACGCACATCAAAATTACAACATCAATTGTGGGAGTGGGAACAGGGGGACCAACTGCCAGCGAGATTCGGGAGAAGATCGGTAGTCGGTTCTTGAGTAAGAGTTACGGGAAATTACAACATCTAAGGTGGTTCTGCCGTCCAGTGAAATGTCCTTTCAACATTGTTTTGATTATTCTCATAGATTACGTACTCGTATGTATGTTGTGTGGGCTATGCTTGAATTTTGGATTTTGTTACAAGGCAGCTTGGGTTTGTTTGATTCTCTTTTTCCTTTTCTGGGGTTTACGGTTCGATTTACCCAAGGAGTGGTGTCTGGTCTACAACAAAGGTTAAATATACTCATCAAATTTGCATATTTTATTGTTTGATTGTCTTGAGAATGCGGCTCTACACTCTAGTTGCAAATGGCCGTTCGTTTTCTGGTTTTTTCCTTTTTTTGGTGTTGTAGGTTGTGTGCGACGCCGTCTGTGCGTGTATGTGTATGCGTTGGACCAAGGTGAAAGTGAGGAGAAAGTAAAATCAAAGAATAGTGGGAAAACAATTCGATATAGAATTTTATTGGAGCTTTGTAACAACTAAAAAACATAAGAGTAGTGACTAAATCAAGAATAAATAGCAACCAACCGAAAAATAATTGACTAATTGTTGGCCTAGACTTGTGCTCCTCCGGCTTCCGCTTTATAAAGCATCCGCCCTGTGTGCGCACGAGATTCATTCCACAGTTTTCTGTTTGCTTTGTGCGAGAGCCTTAAACTAATCGTATAAATAAGATCGATTAAAACTGATGTAAAATACACACAACCACAATTAGCATTAGATAAATGGAGCACTCGACCTCTCCTTCGTATAGACAAATAAATTATACTTAGTTTCTGCTTCTGTTACTTGTTTGCTTGCTTAATTAGACACTCAGAGTTTCAGCGAAGTTCGAATAGGAAGAAACCGTACGGTTCGACGAGGGTTCGATGGATTTGGATCTTTATCTGGATATCCATATCCATCCACACCATAGATATACACCGATAGTCACAGTATACAGATAAAGTACTGCAAAGTACGGATACGTTAACAGTTACACTACAAGTACATCATACATGCGATAGATTTACATCTAGTTTGTTCAGTTAGAAAACGCGTTTCGCTTGGATTCCCTTTAGCAAGGGGGTTTAGATTCTAGAACTAGTCGAGGTCAGTTCCCGTCAAATAGGTTTGCGAGGGTAGGGTGTCTACTCCTCCGCTGCTTAAATTCTACGAAGACTTTTTTCATTTCTATGTTTCTGCTGTAAATACTGAAGACTAACAACTGTAGAGCCGCAATTAATCCTAAGGATAATTGGGGGCGGGGGCTAGGGAGAACAATTCGTAGGGGCGTGGCCCATTTACGTCTTCATCTCCGCTGCTGCGGCGATGCTGTTGTGCGACTTGGCCGGCGAAATGGCCGAGTGGCCGCCGGCAGCCCCCGCGTCCAGATTCAGAGTGAGATTATTGCCAGAAATGGCCGACGAACCGGAGCCCGAGCAGCCGTGGTGATGGGGTCCATGAAAGAGCACCAGGAAGCCATTGTTGGAGACGCAGCTGCGCGATTCCGCCTCCTTGTCGAGGATTTGACGAGCCTGTTTATATGGGATGTACCATTATTAGGATTATCATTTGATGGAATCACAAAGACTCACCTTGGAGCGGTGATCTGCCAAAGCATTGCGCACTGAATCGTGCTGCTTCTGCAGCTCATCCGTGCGACGGTCGAAGGTCTGCTTCAGACGGACTCGCTCCGCCACGCCACGTTCCACCACGGAGCTAGCCACCTCGCGTTTCATTCTGTCAGAAATTTATTTTAATTAAAATAATTAAAGAGGGGGTACTATTCAACCCACCTGATCAGCTCATCCCGATCCCGGTGCACGGTGGCCAGGTTCTTGACCTCGTTGCGGCGCGCCTCCTGCAGCTGGTGCATCACCTCGCCGGTGACCTTGTCCAGCGACGCCTTCAGCTGCTTCGTCTGACCAGCCTGCGAGGTCTTCAGCACCTTCTCGGCTGCCGAGTAGATGGCCTCGTGGTACTTCTCCTGCAGCTCGCGATACTGCGAAGTGTACTCGCGACAGGCACTGCGCAATCGCGACTCCTGGGTGCCGCCGCCGTCCAGGCCACTGCTTCCGCCGGCCAAATCCTCGCCAGCATCGGCGGCTGCGCTCTCCTCGCTGCTGTCGCCCAGATCCAAAGGGCAGGCGGGGATCTCCACGCCGGGCTCGCTGTGCGGAGAGAGACAATTACTAATTTCAACGGCGTCGTCTGGCAGTGCCACACCCACTGATTTCGGACTCCCGCCCTGCTACTTACAGACTCTTGTTGCTCAGCCGCTTCACCAGCTTGTTGGTGATGGCAAACTTGGGTTTCTTGCCCTCCAGAGGACTCGACTTCTGGCCGGCGATCTTGACCTTCTCCTTGTCGTGCTTCTTGCGCAGCGACTCCAGCTTCTTCTCCATCTCGAGACGCTTTTCCTTGACGCTCTTGTGGTCGAGGATCTTGTCCAGCGGTTCGGCCAGCACCAGATCCACATCGAACTGCGAGGACTCCACCTGGCGAATGGAGGTGCTCACGGACTGATCCAGGGAGTGCTGGTGCTGAATGGAGGGGGCCACGATGGAGCCGCTCGAGTCGAGTTCTCCGCCCCTTCCGCCGTCGGTGCGATCCATGGTGACCTCCACACTCATCGCCGCCGCCGCCGAGATGCTCGGCCTGTGCTTGGGCGAGGTGGCTAGCGACTCCACGGGACGCAGCTCCTTCTTCTGGCCACCTACTTGGACGAAAACGACTGGGGGATCAGACAGAATCGAACAGCGAGCGAGTGGGGCAGGGGATTGGGTTCAGAGGTGGTGCAGTTTGTGTGTCCGTCAACCGTTTTGAGAGTGTGGGAGGGTGGTGGATAGTGGGTTGGGTAGTGTTTGTGGTGTATAACCAAATCCGAAAATCCAAAAGTACAACCGAAAGTTATATGAAACGTTACCAAAAAGAAAAGTAGAAAGAAAAGAAGGTAAATTAAAATGGCAACGAGTGGTGCTACTACTCCTTACAAGGCAACTGAATAGGTTACTCACACGACTTGGACAGGTCCTCATCCCCGCCGCCCAGCGCTTCGGCCTCGTCCGTCAGGACAGACAGCTGAATGTCGCGCTTCTCCAGCTCACTCTGGTACTTGATCGGATTTGCCAGGGCCTCGGCGAAATTGGAGAGATCATCGGGCACGTAGTCCTTGACCACCACGCACAGGAAGAGGGAGGCCAGGGCGATGGGCTGGCCCACCTCCGAGCGGAGATTCACATGGCGGTAGCCGGGACAAAGTCCAATGACGGGCAGCACCCGATGGCCAATCAGTTTGCCGCCCTCTTCGTAGGCTGCGATGCGAATGCTCGCCAACTCGGGCAGCACCACCTTCTTAAACACAAAGGGCTCCTCGTCGTACACGGGATTCATTCCATTATCCCGGACCGTCTTGGTGCGGAACTTCTTCCTCACCGTGTCGGCCGGCAGTCCGTACATGTCCACCTCCACGAAGGTGTTGGCCCTCTTGTCCGTGAGAAACTGACCAGATAAAACGGTGATCGAAACAGTGCCCGCTATAATCCCATCCACCGTGCTCTCCGCAAACGGATCCAGGCGGCGATCCGAGCGACGCATGAACTCCGGCTTGAGCAGGTAGCCCGATCGAGCGTTGTACTCGAAGATGCCCAGGTTGAGCTGCATGGCCAGGTCGAGGGTTTGGAAGTTGAGGGCCACCAGCTGGCAGCCGGCGTTCCAGAACAACTGAGGCATGAAGTTGGAGCTATCGAAGCGAGTGCCCGCCGGGTAGACTCGCGACAACTGGTGCTTGTTGTAGTTCACAAACTCAATGGGTCGCTCTTTTAAAAGGGTCGTTGCCTGCTTTTCATCGAAAGAGCTCATCTCGTAGCAGCGATTCTTTTCTAAGGGGTTGGTTGGTAAGGGAAATCAAATATTAGAGGTATATTAACATCAAAGATCCAAGTTAGATCTACTTACTTTCCGCATTCTCAAAGGAGCTAAAATGAATGGGCTGCACATAGTTGACCAAAGCCGAGATCTCCGCGCCGGCCTCCGTTTCCTTTTGGGCCTTCTCCGGCGGCGGTTCGTTGCCGCTGGGCAGATTGGGCGTGGTGTTGGGCAGGGATTCGTCGTCCGAGGAGCTGTCCGAATCCGAGGATCCGGTGCTGTCCTTGGAGCTCTGGCGGATTTGCTGTTGAAAGATCGAGGGTTTGTTAGTTTAGCTAATCCATTTGTTTGCCCCCTGTTTCTGTACATATTAAGTATACGCAGTGTGGAACCCCCCATGTCGCAACTATTAAATTGCATGTCATTGCATCGCTGTTCTCGTCCCGAAAGGGTCAACAGGGAATGGCAGATGGAATATGAAACCCATTATTATGTGTTGTGCTCTTGTAGCTGCCACAGATCCAGCTAACTCCTTGTCTTTTCCATTGCACAGTGGAAATATTTTTAATAAAATATATAGTGAGCTAATATATTTATTGAGAAATATATTAAAATTTGAATATATTTCCACTATCTCAGTAGAATATTTTGAGACCATCTCCATAAATTATCCTCTTTATTAAATGACTCGTTTCTGGTTTTCGAATCATTGGGAGAAAAACACTCTCCGATTTTTATACATATAGTTATCATATGATTTTCTCCCTGTGCAGATAATGCGAATGCGGGGCAAGAAAATTGCACAGATTGTGTTTCCTCTTCGCAGCGAAAAAAGGGCTGAAAGCGGGGAAGTACACAATGCATTGCTGGGCATTGCATAAAGTTTACGACACGACGACAACCAGGACATGGCGGTCTGTGGTCTCCGGTTTCCTCATCCCTTTTCCCTTATTCCCCCTAGAATCACGTCACTGTGCCATCGATTTATAAAAGTCCCACAATACCGGCAGCCGAAGGAAGTGCGGATAATGGGCCGCTGGTCGAGCAGCAAGACCCTTTCCTTGCGAATCCCCAATCCCCAGCGGCTAATGAGGCCAAAATGCACAGCTTTCGGCTGCCCGAAATGTAAATGTCCGCCATGTGAGCAGCGGAAGCTTGACTTCCATTAGCGCCAGCAGCCTCCCAAATATTTCGAAAGGGATGAGATTTGGCAAACATTTAGCCAAATTAGTTTGGGTTTCAGTTTGCATTTTGGGGCGGGGAATTCCCCCGAGCCTCTCCAGCTTTGATTACTGATGATCGGTGGGGGCCAACTTCTGATTAGTGAGCATATCGTGTGTCATTTCCCCCTTTGGCCACCAGTTCCGTCCTCCGTCCTCCGGCACTTGGAGTGTCCACAGTTTGCAGTTCGTTGACTGTCACTGGCCATCGGACGACCAACCTAGCCACATCCACATCCACTCTATTCCATTCATTTCCATGCATACATTCATTTATAACTTTTTGTGGGGCAGCCACACACGTGCACTGAGAAAATGAAAGGGGTTCTTGACTGGGATTGTATGTATTATGTATTGATGTATTGGATTGAAAATATAATAGGATTTAATGGTTCTTGCCGAGAAATTCTTTTCCAAATTTCTGTATACATCACTTGACTCTAAAAAGGGAATTTCAAGGACTAAAACTTTTTTCCTCACTGTGCACCAATGCCCATATTTCCTCTTTCGTGTCCTGTCATCATGATTATTGCGTATGCAAACGCCGAACGCAAACAGAGCAGCCCGATGACAATCATCATCAACAGAAAACAGAAAAACAAATCGGCCGGAGTCAACAGAGGAACCGAAAAATACCCCTTGCCTTTGGATATATGGAAACATATCCGTATATCTGTGTATCTGCGACTGGGAGTGGGCCATTAAATGCAATTACAGGCATGCCAGTGGCAGTTTCAGTTCGAATGCCACGCCCACCATAACAATAATGGATAGATACGTTAGATAGGCTATTTTTCCCCTTTGACCTTTTTTTATTATGCTCGATGGCACAGGGAACAAAACTCAGTACTCACTTGCAATGGCGGTGCATGTCCTCCTGTTCCAGCCGCACTTCCGGTTCCGGTTCCCGTTCCCGTGCCAATGTCCCCGTTGGCGGTGCTCCTGGCCACGCCCCCATCCTCGTGGGCGGCCGCCAATGCCACTTGTTGCGCCGCCGCCTTCGCATCCACTGGAAAATTTATAAATAATTTTAATGTTATTATACACCAAGAAAAAATATGAGATTTTTTTTAACTAATAGTTTTAGAAATATTAGTTACTATTATATATTGAAACAAAAGAGAACACTATAGTCAAGTAAGCTAAAGGGAGTGCGAGGGAGATAGAGATATGCATGCAGCAAATCAACTGCTTGCACTGCTTGAATACCATTATTTGCTTTGCTCATAACTTTTTAATCAATAGTCCGATTTGAACAATTTCTTCTACATTTCGATAAATAATACATATAAGCAAGTAATTGTTTTAACATCCCATTCCTACAAAATTCCTTTCATAAAATCTTAATGTGATAGTCCAAAATTATAAAGTTTTAAGAGAAAGTAGAGCCTTTTTTCAAACCAAATAAACCACGACACCATTACCAAACCTATATATTCACTTATTCCCATTTAAGTGTAAGAAATAAAAAAATATAAAACACGCTCGCTGGCAAACCAATTAAGTTATGGGCGAACGCAAAATGCGCCAGGCTTTTAAAATGCAGTTTCGCCTTAATGGAATATAATAAAAATATGTATAAATCAAATTACATAAACCAGGAGTGCGGAGGGGCGGCAACGGCTAAAAAGGATGCAATTGCCGGGCTGGGATCCCGGGGATCCCAGAGATGACAGCCGGGATACGGCAATTGCAGCCGGAGGAGTTGGAGGGGAATCCCAAAGTAATTTGCATTTATAAATTGGCTTTTTGCAATTCATGAGCTAAATGTCATCCGGCCAATGCCAGAAGGATGTGGCTGTTGAGGGAACAGAGGCGAGGAGCCAGAGGAGTCCTGGCGAAACGGCGACAAACGTCGGCCCCCCGGGCCAAACTGCAAACTGCAAACTGTGCAGCTGTGCGAATGCAAATGGCTCCTGCAGGAGTAACTCAATGCTGGCAAACAGGAAGTGTAAGTGGAAGTGGTCAGGCGACAAATTTATAAACAACATTTTCCTAGCATTCCCCAACTTTCAATGAGCAGAGGCTTGAATGCTCTACGCCAAAGTTTTCTTGACTCTGAGGGGAACATGCAAATGCCTGCTAAATATTTGGCTAGCAAATCAAATACTTTGAGACATTGGAATTGGATGTCTGGAAGAATTATACTTGCAAACTAAACTTTGAAATATTCTGTGGGTTTCTCTAACTTAAACATTTAAAATCTAATAAAAGGCAGTGGTTTATATTGGAAGAACTATTTTAGAGTACTGATTTAAAATTTATATTTGTTCTTGATTTACGATAGAATAATTATGAGCATACTAAAGTTTAAGACCAAACAGGATGTTAAACAGCTAGTTGCTCTACTGTGAGTATCGAGCATTTAAAGTCCCAAGTGCTTCCCGTTTGCCAGCCAGCTCAACATCCTGTTCATTAGGAGCCACCCTATCCACCCCCTATTCTGCCAATCCTATCCATCCTCGAGTGCTGTTTCCAATTTTGATATTCCCAGCCTGCCTTGCTGGCTGATGAACTTTTTGCAGAAAAACGTCGAGCAGCTGCTGCGTGTGCGGAACTCATTTGCATTTTTCATAGACCAAAAGGGGATCGTCGTCCTCGGAAGGGGTAAATGGGAAGGCAGAGTGAAGGGCAGGAAGCTCCGATGCCAAAACATATGTGCGTCAGGCTGAAAAAGCAGCAGCAACTCGAGCATGCAGACTCTGGGCACATTAAGCATACGCCATGTGGCTCAGCCAGGAGTAAAATGTAAGGAGTGAGCTTAGTTAGCCAGTTAGTTAACCCACCTGAGTTGGCCGTCGTCAGTTTGTTGCTGGCTGCCGGCGTGCCCACCTGAGCCGGCTTTTTGTGGTGATGATGGTGGTGGTGGTGGTGGTGCTTCTTCTTGTTCTTGATGATAATCTTGCGCCGCAGCATCGCCGGCGGAGGCAGATCCATGTTGGGTTCCAGCGGATGGGAGTCCAGCGGCTTGTCGAGCAGCATATCGCCGAATATTTCGCGACAATAGTTGGCAATTTTGGCCTATCGAAAGAGGGATGGAAATAAGGGTAAAGTAAATGAGCTGGCATAAACTAGAGCCGAGTGACTTGTTAACTAACTGCTAACTGACATTTGATGGGTAAAATAAAGTTTTCCCTCTTACACGGGAAGAAATTGTGACTGAAACTGGTTGAAACTTATACACCTTGTATTTCTACCGTCCTTTTCTTATAGTAGATACTCTGCTATATTTACGATTATCCCATTTTAAACCCTTAAGCTTTAAACCTCTTAAGCAAACTGCTTGGAAATTATGAATAATTTGTATCCGTGTAGTTGTTCCGACATCATATGTTGCAAGTTGGCTCTGCGGCACGTGGCACGTTTGTTAGCTCTTCTCGTTACCTGTGCTCTCCCAGTGGGAAATTTAGTTTATATTACTACTTTTAATGGTTAAACTTTAGCCCCCTTTTCGCCTCAAGTCTCTGTCCTCCTTGGCCCCTTTTACCTTTCAGGCCGTAAAAACTTTGCCTTTGTTATTATCCCGCTCGTGGACCTTAAGCAGCCGGCAATTACCGTTCGAGTGGCTTCTGAGATTCGTGAGTCCTGAGTCCTGAGGCCTGAGTCCCGACTCCCTTCATGGTCTTTAAGTAATGTTCTCGGACTCGAGGACTCAATGACTCCCTTATGTGTGCCGTGTTCTTTGTTTGTCTTTCGCTGAATGATGGATTAGGGTGATGAGTTAAGGACCCTGCTGTTGTCTTAGGACAAGTAACTTTTCGGCCTCCTGTTTTCTGCAATTTAGCGTGGCGAAAGGTGGGAGCCACATTTATTGCCCTTGTCATTTTTCTGTTATTTGCCTTGGTTCGTCATCCCTTTTTGGGACCTATAAACGTACTAGTACTCGTACTTGGATAGATACAAGGTATAGCTTTAAAATAATCGATATTTTCGATATTTTGACTATATTGATTCGATAATATCGATGTTTTAAAGGGAAAACACAAATTAAATATCGATAAATAGCAAATTATCGAAATTTTTAAGCTTTTATACAAGTTATTCCTTTTTTCGCTTATATCTCTCACCTGTTGCCTCGGATTGCAGTGATTCTCAAAGCTCAATATCACAGGGTATTCGGATGTTTTAAATGCACTCTCTGCGATGGCCTCCAGCACGTCCTTGGCGAAAATCTCCGGGACGAACGTATAGCCGTGGACGATGACCGGCTCCTCGGTGCGTCCGTTCCAAAAGTCAAGCTCAACGCATCTGCAATAAAGCGGGTAAGACAGAGCGAAGCACAAGTTGAAAGTGGTAAAAGCAAATGACAATTTCCTACATTTCACTCTTTATTTTCATCGTCTCCATCCGCATCCTCTGCCCATAACCATTTGCCCATTTTCCTCTGTAAATCGCACGCAAAGTGCCGAATGCATTCCGACAGTCGTGCAAGCGGAGAATAAACGCAAAGTAACAACTTCTGCGTCAATAAATTTTGCGATGTGTGTGCATCGTCGTCGGAATCATCGTTCAGTCAGTGACAGACGACGAAATGAGAACACACTCGGCATAAAAATCCCTTAAATCGATTCAATTTAGGACAAATGCAACAAATTCAAGTACTAATTAGTAGGATTTTTGTGGGCAAATGAAGCCATTTAGTTCTCAAACTGAACAACTGGCGTGGAAATAATTGCAAAATTAAGCACTGCACATTTGTTTTAATAGCCATGTGTTGTGCACCTATAAAACAGTGTGCACTAACATTTAACGACCAACTTTAAACTTTTATGGTCCACGAAACTTAACTGATGGCAATTTTCTAAAAATCAAGAACATTTTAAATACAAGGCCTTGGTTATAGGATTATTAAATTGCAGTGTATACAGTTTCCAACGCCGGAAAACTGCACCTGATGTTTTAAGTGAATGCGAGAGAGAGTTGCTTTTTTATGTGAGCGCTTCTCGGCTGAAGGTCACCACATACGCACACACACACACACTTTGGGATAAAGGTCATGGCCAGCTTTCGAGCGACGGAAGGCAGCTGACCACATCAATTGCGTCATTTGCATTCCCCTGAACGACCCGCTTCCGGATTAAGTCCGCACTCACCTGCATCCCGCCAGGAGGCACTGCCTGTAGATCTCCACGGAGGACTTGCCCGTCAGCTGGTGACCCGTCAAGTAGGTGTTGTGCGAGGAGTTGATGAAGTAGTGCGACATCGGCTGGTCCATGTCGTCGCAGAGATCGAGTTTGTTGGGCGCCATGATGGGATTGTCGTCGCCCATTAAGTACCTGTGGATGGAAAGGATGGGATTATCCGATTGTTTGTAAGATAAGCTTATAATAGGATGCTCTAACTATAAGTAACTTGAATATACTTGAAGAAATTAAATCCCCTTCTTAATATTTTATCTGAGTAGAAAGAGGTTAATAATTTACCATTTAAAAGTACATTTCAAAGTAGTGTTGATTTCTTTTATCTATAGTTTCCCTAAAATCTATTTTTAACTTGAAAATTCCACAACCATCTAATATTTTTAATTTCCTCTAAAAAAGAAATGTTTCTGCGTGTAGGTTTCTTTCTGAAATTCGCGGCATTCGGCGGCAGCTGAAGTGTTTGAGCAGCTTTGCAGTTTCAGCTGAAGGTCGCGTCAGTTTGCGCGTCCTTCGTCCTTCGCCTCCTCAGATCCTTTTGCCTGCTGGCTGTAACAGTAAACTGCGAGTTTTCACGACTGCTAAGCCACTCAGGGTTGACTAGAGAGTCCCCCGACAGCCATACCGTTTCCCACACCATTTTCCCGAGAGCAAAAAACAGCGCAACGTCATATCCATATGCATATGCATATGCACTCGCACTCGAGAGGTCCTTCGAGTGACTCTAACAGCCCCAAACAGCTGGCACTGCGCCTGATAAGTTGTCACCCCCAGAAGGGCTCCCCAAAGTGAGTGGATCCTATATGGCATGCACCTCCTTTCAGTCTCAGTCTCAGTTCCACTTGCCATCTCCATCCCCTCAAGCAGCAACAAGTCACGGCTACAGCTACAGCTCACCTCAAAAAGCCATCCAGACTGAGTTGGCCCTTTTGGGCGTTGAATTTGTTGGGCTCGTACTGCTGGATGAGCTCCTTGGCCCGGGCTGGATTGGCGTACGGGTAGAGGATCTCGTTCAGGCGGGGATCGCGCTGCGTCTTGTTCAGGAACTCCACCAACTGGGCGATGGACATGCACTTGCGCTTCGAGTTGCCAACTCTGAGGGAGGGAAAAAAATCAGTTAATTGTGTAAAGTAAAAGTATAAAAATCAATCGGAGAATTAAAATGAAATAAAAAAGAAACAGCTTTAAACAAAAAATAGTAAGTCCACTGCAAATTTAAATATAATACTTTGATTTTCTTAAAATGGATTAAATTTTAGATCTTACAAGTATAGTTATTTGAAGGATTTTAAACTTGGATTTTAATATGGAATGGTGATTTTTATTGACTTTAAAATATTATTTAATAATAATTTCTAACTTGTTTCTAATATTTTTCTATTTAATCATTTTATTTAAATTAATATTATTATTTGTATTATAATTTGGTAGTGATTAGTAGCTTGCTTAAGATAAAATATTTTTATAAGGAGTTTAAAGTAGCCAGCTAGAAATTCAAAACAATACATATTTCAAAATTCAATTCCGAATCTAAACACACCTCTTTCCTAGTGGTAGGTAAATGGTAAATACATTTGATTACTACTTTTCAAGTGCACTTACATGCTGTCAAAGAGCCGCTCAACCTCCGAGCGCTGCGTGAGATATTTGTACAAATTGTAAAAGTCCTCGAATTGAAATTTGGCCACCGATATGCTATCGACCTTTCCCGACGGCAAACCGGTCACGTCCAGCGCCTTCTCGACACGTTTGCGATCCTCCTTGTTCTGGGCGAAAAGTTTTATGATGCTAAAGTGGTCACGACCAGAATTTGACCAGCGGAGGAGTGGAGTGGATTGGGCAGCACGGTTGAACGGTTGAAAGGCAGACAATGCGGTGTTGGTCGGTGTTGGTGTTGATGAGGTTGTTGTCGTCCATCGTCATCATCGTCGTGGTGGCCAGTGATGCATGAGCCACGTTCCAGGAACAGGAGCAGCACCAGTAGCAGGAGCAGGAAAAAGGGAAATTGCGAAATAGAAATTGGCGTAAATTTCAATTTTCAGCTCAACGTCGATGGCTACACTTAACAAATATTTGTCAAGTGCTTCAACGCACAATGCACAAAAGCCAGGGACCCGAAACCCGAAAGTTGGTCAGGATCCCAGGACTCAGGACATTCGGGGTGTATGGAAAGGTATTGGGTTCTGTGGGGGCTGTTTTCAATTACTTTTTCACTGGTATGCGACCGCTCTTGTCCACCTGCAGACACAGCTTGGTGTGGGCCTTCTGCAGGAACATAATCGCCGACCCATTCAGCTGGGCCAGGCTGTAGGCCAACTTGATGAGTCCATCGGACCAGAGCTGCAAAGGCGGAAAGAGAATGCGAGACCAGAAATGGATTAAAATAAGTGCCAAGTTGGGGAGCTATGGTGAAACATCGAATGGAGCCCGAGAAAAGTCTGCATTTGTGGAATATTTGCGTAGAGATAGACTCTTTCTGGGTTTTCTTCTTAGTATTCTGTGTGCGGGGGACTTCAATCAACATGGATATGGATTATAATGAAAAGGGAAGCTGAGAAACTTTTCAATTTATGGACGAACATTAGACTTTCAGGAATAGGATTCATTTAAGTAGCTTTAAAAAACAACAGAAAATAGCTGCGTTAAATTCGTTAAATGTAATTAACAGAAGTAAATCTAATATATAAATAAATTCCTTCTTAATAACCATGTTCAGTTATATCCTTCTAGGCCAAAAAGCTAAGAAATTCCATATATACAAATTATTATTTAGAATCCATTTAATCCATTTACCAGGAAACACCTTCAGGCATATTTGCTCAAAGTTAGCTTGTCGTGAATTTAATTAACCAAAAACGTTCTGCGATTGGCTCATGTAAAAGGAATTTCTGAGTTATTTTATCGGTGGCAACACGGGGCGGATGCGTGATGCAGGCCGCAGATTGATTGTACAGTCAGTTCAGTTTAGTTCAGTTCAGTCCAGTCAGACATTTCATTCTCATTCCTTTCCAGAGACCGAAACTATCGCCCATTCATGTGTATTTATGGCCAATTTTGTTTATTTTGCTTTGCGAAATTCCTTGTGAAAAGTTTATGAAAATTTTCGACATTTTCATAATTTGATTTTCCTTTGTTGCCTGCCATCGTTTCTGCGGTTCAAGTTGCGTTTTGTTTATTTCGGGAATGTCCGCGACGCGTGCCAAAAATAATAACCACAACAGCACGGTCTCGGTTTTCTCTGTTTTCTCGGGGCTGCTGACCATTGATAAAATAGAACATTGATTTTGGGCAAGGTCAATCCAGGACAGACACATGAGAAATGGACGATGGCCGTCGGACAGTGGACAGCGGACACGCCCTCGGACGAAAATCAATAGAAGCACCGTTGAGTTGGTCCATAATAATTTTTACGCGCCTTCGGCGACCCACTAAAAATAGCCAAAACCAGAAAGCGAAAAGGCATAGGTGTGTCCTGGGTGAAAAAAAATGGCAGGGGAAAATACACAAAGAGAAAAAAAAGAAGTACGAGTATAGTATTTAAAATCCCTGGAAAAATAATATACTTTCCTAAAGATCAAAATAATTCTAATTTTAGCTTCATAGTAATAGAAATTAAATATTTGGAAATAAAACGGAAACGTTACGTATTATTTTAAGGATTTGGTAAATATTTTCAAGATTTTAAGATTATAATAATTATTTGATCTTAAATGAAAATCTTTAGACTCTTAATTAGTTATGTACTTTCATTAAGATCCTGCTAATTATTTTTCTTGGTGCACAGTAGCCGACCCTTTATGTCCATCATTAGCGTCC
The DNA here is from genome assembly GCF_030179915.1 of Drosophila takahashii. Lineage (NCBI taxonomy): Eukaryota > Metazoa > Arthropoda > Insecta > Diptera > Drosophilidae > Drosophila > Drosophila takahashii. Next base: position 495,138 of record NC_091678.1, on the reverse strand, counting down.
CACTCTCGACACAATTCCCCCAATGACTTGGAACTTGGGAACTGGGCGTGTGTCCAAGTATGTGACCCACAAACGCCAAATGGCTTTCCCTTTCGATACTTTTCGGCTGTCATTAAGTGAACTCACCTGGGCAATATCCCGCCGGGTGCAGCAGAAGTTGACGAACGTCATGTTAACGAAATCCGAGCCATGGCACACGGTCACCGTCTTCTCCTCGAGCGTGTCCTGGGGGCCCAGCGTCACAATCTGGCGCAGCTTGTTGTCCTGCAATCGAGAAAGGATGAGCATGGCTGGTTATTAATTACCAAATGACCAAAGGGATCGAAGGGGGGGACCGGGGGCTACGCGGAAAATGAAGGTTTATTGCCGCCGGCAGTCGTAAATGGAAAGTCATATCCTTTTGCGCGCTAATCCTGCGAGTGCAGCGAAATTCATTTGCTCGCCTCGTAAACCAGACAAACAAACACGATTCCCGAGCTCAACTGACCGGGGTGCCATATTTCAATTAAACGGCACAAATGGATTTACGAGCAAGGGAGAACGTGCATCCTTGCCAGCCAAAGGACCCCAGCCAACAAACCAACCAGGCGAACTCCACTCAGCTGAACTGAACTGAAGGAAAAACATTTCGACTTGCGAGCCAACTGGGTTATATGCAAATGAGCCCGCGACACAAGCAGAATGAATAGCAAAGAGTTTCATTTGTAGACTTTCCAGACAAATGAATACTTCTTGGAGGAACTTTGTAGTAGCTGTTCGAGCTATAAATAAATTACTTTAAATGGAAAGAGTCTTAAAGGGACTTTGCATTTACAATCAATACCTCTAAGAGGTAAAGTACTTTAAATATTATTTAAAAAAGTTAGGGTTACACCATTGTAATATCCTCTTCTTGTACTCAACAGTTTAACACTTTCGCCCCTTTTTATTGCTGGGCTTAGAAACTTATTTTCCCGTCAACCCAGCCGTTCATCTCTTGAACTATTCTACAGGGGCGGAGCTACGAGCTCAGAGCGGGATTATCAACGTCCTTTCGAATGCATGACACATAGTTCGGACACAGGACATTGGACTTTGGACGTCGGACAGTTGACTGCAATAAGGGGCGGCAGACTAGGGGGCGGGGCACTTGAAGCGGAAGCCAGAGCATGAATTTGGCATTAACTTTGTGGCCGCCATGTCTTCGGTGGGAGGGGAAGAGGAGGAGTAGGAGGAGGAGGAGGAGGAGTGTGTGTTTGCTTCCGGCGCTCGGGACATTTGACAAACTGCCCGGGTGGCCAGGGTGGTCCGGGGTGGACCTTATCGGCTGGCAGTTTACAGCGGGATGACAGGACGGAGACCGGCAATGTTATCTTTTGTGCTCGCACATCGAATGCACAAGCTGGGGAATAAAACTCTGGCAGATGACTTCAATGCTCTTAGATGTCTGAGCCCTGATCTGACCTAAAAGCGACTTACGGCCGAAGACCAAAACCAATCATGGTCAGAGCGAAACACTAGAAAAAATACTGGAATTCTAAAACATTAACTAGTTTAAGGTACCCAAGATATGTGAATAAAATAAAATATTCGATATAATTTATTGTACTTCAAATTTTAATTCCCAACAAGTAGAAACCAACCCTGATCTGACCTAAAAGCGACTTACGGCCGAAGACCAAAACCAATCATGGTCAGAGCGAAACACTAGAAAAAATACTGGAATTCTAAAACATTAACTAGTTTAAGGTACCCAAGATATGTGAATAAAATAAAATATTCGATATAATTTATTGTACTTCAAATTTTAATTCCCAACAAGTAGAAACCAACAGGTTCTGATTACCAGGATTTACATTTCTAAAATAAATTAATAATCTACATTTCTAGTTGAAATTTAAAGACGCAGACTTCAAACTTCATTGTCTTAATTCCAAACCATAAATTCCCAAAATGACTAAACTTTTCTGCCTAGTGCATGCAAATCGATGCCTTAATAAGCCTTGCTGGTCAGCAAAATGCCAGGCTCATGGATGGATGATGCGCGCAGCTGAGTCGACTAATTGAAAGGCTTCCCCACTTCACCTCCTCCATTTGGAGGCCATTAAAGCGCCGTTCAGCGGTGATAAACGGGGACTCACCTATGCTGGGAAACCCCGCTTTACTGCAGGCAACGTTTATCTGCGAGCGTCATGATTTGCTTTTAACTAAAAACTAATTCCGGCAAATTTGTCGCTCTGAATAATGTAAATGGCTTTCATGGCCGTCGTCCTGGTTCTCCGGGCTTCCCTTCCACGGGTCGTCTCTGTCCGGATTTTTGGAACGGCACCGTGCGAAGCGTAAAGCGGAAATGACTACGGCGATTATCTTAATTGCTTCTCACGCTTCGCGCTCGGCACTCACGCGCAGCTCCCTCCGCCGCCCCTCAAAATCCGACGACTCCTTTTTGGCCTGCTAATCCTTTGGCTTTGCTCGAAATTTGAATTTTAAGAACGCTCATTATGTACCAAGGAGCAGGGGGTTCGGATGGATGTTTGTGATAATTTTAGACAGCCCCCCAAAGCCCAGTTATTGATTTTTGAAGGTGTTAATCAAATATTACTCAACGCCGTATGACACTTATTGGAAAACGAATGAAAGATTTAATTTAGAAGTTTATATAAATCAGGAAACCAGGAAAATTATATAAATCAGTTCCCTATTGAATTTAACGTCAAACATTTATTCCAAAACAAAATATCCACGCAAAAACACACAGTTGCTCGTCGAGCTAAAAAAAAATTTATAGAAAACCTAAAAGAATTTCTATAAAAACATTCTATTGAGTCCCTCGAACGGAATATATCTTCATTCACCGCAGATTTATAAAAATCCTTTGAATTATCTGTCAGCTGCTTTGGACTGGTTTAGGCAAAAGTATTCAGATAGTCGTAAGAACCAGATAGACTATTTTTTAATTTTACAAAATTTTAAATTTGTATAAAGGACCTCCAAAAAAAGCTATAAGACCTAAATTAAAACTCAGCTAATACATGGGCAGCAAGCGATCTTTTAGCTCTCGCACAGATGCTCCATGCCATCCATTTGACCAGCAGAACTCGGATGTGATCCCCAGACCCTATGAACTGATGCGTCAGAGAAACTGCAAGACGGAGAAGTTCATTCCATGGGAGCGGTATCCCTCCATTAGGCCACCAGTGTCCAAGTGCAGTTACGAGAAGACCAAGAACTGGCTACTGGAATCGGTGGATCGGGGAGGCTGTTTGGAAATCAGTGATAAAGGGCAGGACGCTCTGAAGATCTGGAAAAATAGCCCCGACAAGAGTAGTCTCAAGTATTACGGAGTGGCCGGTGGCTCTGATCTTCCGGAGGCAGTTAGATTCAACAGAACTTTGACAAGCAGCTTGAAGCATGCCAGTGGCCTGAGGAGACCGGTTCGATGTCCACCTGCTCCACCAGAGCCAAAAAGACCGCCACAACCAGCTCCATTATGTCGGCCCTACATCCTCAACCGGGAGGCCCTGAAAGCCGAGCTCCAAAGAATGCCCATTGCCCGGCAGAAACTGCATACCAAGGAGGCTTTTGGAACGCTATTCTGTGAGAAGCAACCGGATCCCATGGATCCCCTGGGAGTGGATGCGGCCACCACTGGAGCGGTGAGCTTGAGAGAAGGCCTGGATATGGTGAATCCAGAGAAGCCGCCAAAGGAGGGATTGAGACGCCATCACTGGTACTGCCCACCGAAATGTGGCGAGCGGGAGAACAAGTGCACCGACTACCAGTGGGCCAAGTACAAGATGGACTCGCGACCCGACGACGAGGCCTTCCAGAGGTGGTTCCTCCAGCAGAAGGCGCCACCGGCTAACGAGCCCCATGACTACGATGAGATGTATAGGCGATTCCAGGCCTGCTTCGAGGTGAAACCCCAACCAGATCCTGAATGCTTGGCTATGGCAAAGTGTTGTGCGAATGTAATCAAGGATATTAAGGAAGTGGTTGGTGGTGGAGGATCCGCTGGCGGAGGAGGAGGTGGATGGGGAGGAGGCGCCGGAGGAGGAGGAGGTACAGGCGGTCCAGGCGGTGAAGAAGGAACAGGAGGAGGTACCGGCGGTGGAGGAGCTACCGGTGGTGGTGGAGCTACTGGAGGTGGAGGAGCTCCCGGAGGTGGTGGAGGTACCACCGGTGGAGGAGGCGGACCTAATAAGGAAGGTAACAAAGGTCAACCTGGTGGTCCTGGTTCTGGTCCTGATACAACTCCAGGTCCACGACCCAAACCTCCTCCAGATGGTACAAATCAGCCAGACAAAGAGAAGGTTGAAGGCGATAAAAACAAGAAGGACAAGGTCAAGGATAAAGATAAGGACAAGGCTACTGGCCAAGATAAAGATACGAAAAAAGAAAAGGATAAAGACGAGGATAAAGGCGATAAAAAGAAGGACAAAAAAGACAAGAAGGAAAAGATCACTGATCCAGATAAAAACATAGAAAAACCCAAAGATACGGACAAAGATCCGGACAAGAATAAGGGAAAAAAGGACAAGGAAAAAGGCGAAGGTAAAGATAAAGAGAAGGGCGATCCCGATAAGGAGAAACCCGAATCGGGCAAGAAGACGAAGGAGGTTAAAGATCCCGATCAGGAGAAAACCAAACCACTGAAGCCCCTAAAGCCGCCCAAGGAACCCAAGGAACCAATCCAAAGCAGAACCGATACGTCCACTCGGGAAGGTACCTCCCTGGATAGGGATTCTGGTTTAATACCACCGATCAAAGAGGAATGGGAAAAGCCTGATAAAAGGCCTCCGCCAGCCAAAGGAGAAGTGACGGAGAAGCCGACGAAGCCACCAAGTAAGAAACCACCGAACAAGAAGCCACCGAATAAAAAACCCACCAAGGGAAAGCCACCAAAAGTCGACGAGGGCGGGAAGAAGGACAAGGAGGAGCCAGCGGAGGAGTCGTGTCCCACCTGCCCTCCAGCCGACTGCCCCTGCTCCATTTGCGACTGTCTGTATGCCAAGAAGCTCCCCATTTCGCCGGCCATGAAATCGGTTTTTGCCCAGGAGAAGGTGCGCAAAATGAGGGAGTACCTCCGCCAGATGCGCCACCGGGAGTACATGGAGTGCGCGGGCCAAAAGCCCATGGCCCCCCAGCACAAGGTGGACCCCATCGACTGCGACAACTGCTTCTGCCTGGATCCCAAGATCTCCGAGTACTGCGAGTGCCTCGGAGCCCTGCAACATCTGCAGCGACTGCTGGGCAAGAAGCGCCATCCCATCGTCAACAACGAGCTGCTCTTCAATCTCGACGATCTCCGCCAGAGAATCGCCCAGCGAATGTGCGAGTGCATCTGAGAAGTCTCACTTTTAGGTCCGTTTTATTGGCTTGTATCCCTTGACACGTTTTAGTGTTTTTTCCAAATTTTACAATTGTATAATAAACGGTCGTTTTTGGTTATAAGGTGTTGAAGGGACTCTGGAAATGCAGGTTTGGGTTAAAATTAGTCACTTCGAAATCGGCATATAGTTATTCAAGTTATGGAATCTTAAAATCCATTTTTGGGTTCCCATTCTTACTTATATGCGATTTTAAAATTCTTCAGAATTCAGAATTTATTTTTAGATTTTTTTTGGGTCTATTTTATTATTACAAATAGATTTAAGTAAAAAGGAAGGCCTGGAATTTTTGGGTTCCCATTCTTATATGCGATTTTAAAATACTTCAGAATTCAGAATTTATTTTTTGATTTTTTTTTGGTCTATTTTATTAGTAATAGATTAAAGTAAAATGGAAGGCCTGGAAATCCCATTCACAACGCCCTACTGACAACTTGTGTAAATAATTTTCAGTATTTTATCATGTGTTCAACAGACAACACCTAAATTTTAAAAATAAGCCTGTTTTATTTTGGTTCTCCCACTAAACCTCAAGATATTTAAGCAATAAAAAAAAGCAAATTGGACCCGAATCGTAAAAACACTTTAAGCAGAGAGAAGAGGTTGCACTTAATTATCACAATGATGAGCAGACAGGATACGCAAAGTCGAGGATCCAGGAGATCCGTGGGAGGTCAGGCCTCCTCCGGTTGCCAGGAACCCGATCCACTGAACACCTACGTGGAGGAACCGCCCACCTTGTACCAGTGGATGCGATGGAGCAACTGCAAAACCCAGAAGCCACACCTGCAGGAAACCTATCCCACCATCCTTCCCCCGATCTCCAGATGCGATGATGCCAAGACCTTGAGGTATATCGAAGACGCCATGTTGGCCAACCAATGCGGCCGACTCAACGAGCACAAGGAGGATTCGCTGACCGTGTGGAACTACAGTCCCCAGAAGGAAACTTTGGGTTGGTATGGCGTGGCATCGGATCATCCCACCCCACAGGCCGCCTTCTTTGACAGAGCTTTGCAAAGGAGTCTAAAGGCGTCTAGCCTTTTGCCTAAATGCCCCAAGAAGTCCAATATAAAACCCAAGTGGCAGATTAGGCCGAAAACCCCGGAACCCGGTGCCTACATCCTGAATCGCAAGTGTCTGAAGGCCAAGCTGGACAGGATGCCAAATGTGAGACGCCAACTGAAGCCGAGCAATGCCTTCTCGTGGCTCCACTGCCCTCAGCCGGCGGATCCGGAGCATCCCTTCGAGGACAGCACCGGTTTCCCGGCAATCAGCAGGGAACAAGCGATGGATATGGTGAAGCCTGAGAAGCCTCCAAAACACGGTCTGCGACGCAATCACTGGTACTGCCCACCGAAATGCGGGGAAGCTGAGAGCAAGTGCACCGACTACGAGTGGGCCAAGTACAAGCTAGATCCGCGACCCAACGACGAGGCCTTCCAGCGGGAAATGGCCGAAAGGCCAGAGTTCAAGCAGCCCGAGCCACGCAACTACGAGGAGCTGTACAAGTCACTCGTGACCTGTTTCGTTCAGGATCCGAACGGTAAGAGTGATCTGTGCGAGGCGCTGGAGAAGTGCTGCAAGGATCCCCAGGATCCGCCATCCCAGGGATGCAGCGAGTTCGTTCCAACTGGCCCAGGAGGCGATGGTGAGTCGGGTTTTGATAAGGATAAAGATAAGGACAAAGATACGGACAAAGATAAGGACAAGAAAGATAAGGACAAAGATAAAGGGAACAAGGGTGATGGTAATAATGAGGGGGATAATGGGGATAAGGGCGATAAAGATGGTGATCAAGGTGTGGGTGAAAAGGGGGATGGTGATAAGGGCGAAGGAGACAGGGGCGATGGAAAGGGGGATGGCAAAGAGGGCGGTAAGAAAGAAGGGGGGAAAAATAAGGATAAGGAAAAGGATAAGGTTGATGAAACTGATAACAAAGAGGGCAAAGAAACCAACAAGGACAAGGATAAAAAGGACAAAGATAAAAAGGACAAAGACAAGGACAAAGGTAAAGGCAAGAAAGTCAAAGAACCAGAAATGAGATCCTCCGAGGAGGAGCCTACTATAGCTCCTCGAAGTACCGATTCCATTCCCCCCCACGAAGAATCCCCCATAGTGGATGGAGGTAGTCCTGGTGACCTAGAAAGCGATACGGACAACGGAAAGGACAAATACAAGGATAAGGACAAAGACAAGGGAAAGGGGAATAAGGGTAAAGGCAAAGGCAAGGGAAAGGGCAAGGGGAAAAAGAAGAAGCCGCAGAAGGATAAGGACGAAAGCAATGATGGGGATAAGCAGACCAACAAGGACTGTCCCTGCGAGATCTGTTGTCCGTCGAAGGAGCAGGACACTCCGCTGATCAAGGAGATGCGTCGGCGGGATCGGGAGCGCCAGGCGCGGGAATATCTCCGCCAGATGCGCCACCGCCAGTACATGGAGTGCAAGGATCCCAGTTACCCTGCCTGCCCTCACAAGTGCGATCCCATTCAGTGCAACAGCCTGTTCTGCAGCAATCCCCGGATGCAAACCCATTTCGATCGAGTCCAGGCGGTTCAGCAATTGCAGCGGGTTCTGCAGCGAAGGAATCAGCGCGACGATGAAAAGATATCCAATGATCTGGAGGAACTGCTAGCACGGCTGTGCAACCGACTGACCTGGAATGATGACCTCTGCGTATGATAACCCCCCGCCCACTCGTTTGTTTATTTTCTGGCACCGCTGCCATTAGTTATGAGTCCAAGTCCAAGTCTGATTTAATGTAATTTGTGCCTGGAGTTGTGTATTTGTGTTATTTATGCTTGCGCTGCTTTAAAGCGATCTTAATTGTGGCCTTTAAATAAACTCGAATCTCTAGCTGAGCTCCCTGGACTTGTACTCATTTAATTAAAGGCGCACAGCGAGGGGCGGGGACTCTTGGACTCTTGGATGTATGCTACGCTTTTCCTGGCTTTCAGTTAATCACACATCGGCCTCTGTGAGTGTATGCTTGAGTGTGGTTGGGCGTGGTCAACGCCCACCAACTCTCGGCTTTTAATTAACGCATGATTCTGTGCCAAAGGGTTCCTTTCATTTCGAAAAATCCAACATTTTCTTTCATTAACTTGATTTAATATGTGGGAGTGAATGTTTTTTTAAAAACTGTCTGTTTTAAAAATCGTATACATTTACATAGCGGATTTAAATATTTTTCCTTTTATCCTTACTATTTTCTTAATTTTTCAATCTAAAGACCTGCCCCAATTTTTGTCGAGTGTTGTCCACATTTCATTGTCCGAAATTCCTTCTGTCCCGCCAAGACCGCTTTCATTTCCCAACTTTTCCGGCGCTGTTAGTTTGCCTTGGGCAAACTGGAAGGAAAACAAAACTCATTTGGCTTTGGCCTTGGGCCTGTCGCGCTCCACGGCAGCAACTATTATCGGGGGCGGCGGTTGCTGGTGGGCGTGGCCCTAGGCCGAGCAACATGATTTATACAGTGAACAAAAAGCGGCACTCCCCAAGAACCAAGAACCGAAAGGAAATGACGCCCAAGGATTTCCCCATCGGAATAATTGCCCTAATGGCTGCGAAACCAAAAAAGGGGGGAAAAAGAAAACGAACCTACATTTATGGAACTTTAATTTGATAATGCGCCGCGGAGGGTTAAGATGGTTTAGAATGGCTTTGAAAATTCAGTAAAACTTTCAAATGACATTTTTCTCATCCAAGGAGCTCACATAAAACGCTTTTCAAACGCACAAAAGCAAAAGTCAAACCAAGTTGCCTTGTCATTGGCAAGATAAATGAATTAACTTCGAAAAGAGATAGTCCCCGCTGCCATCGAAGGAAAATTGTGGAAAAACGGAAAAAGCGTGACACACATGAACGGAAAACTCGCTATGGAAAACTGTGGCACAATCACAATGGGCTACTGATTCCGATTCCAGGGGAGTGGGTTGGGGATATTCCAAAAATGGGGACACAACGCACGTGACTTGGCTGGGCAATCTAAACGGGGAAAATTGGGTGGCTTACCTGGGGAAAATGTGTGCTCACATACCAGGAGTCCCAGTAATTGGCTTTCAATTCCGTATACATTGCCCTATTTTCCAAGATTCACCGACGCTAGTTTACTTTTTCGATAAACAAACGGCAGCTATTTAAGATTTATAGTAAAAATTGCCATACAAACTGTACAGCAGATGTGATATTTTCTCGAGTGTCGTTTGTATGCATTTTGCGGTGATGAAAAAGTTATTACATCCGCTGGGGGCGGCAGAAAAAAAAAAAGAAAACACACAAAAACCGGACGGAAACCTCCCACATTTCGCCTTTCATTCAATGTGCGTGTTAAAACCAGACAAATATTTCTTTCAATTCAATTTCAGTGGGATGCGTTTGCTGTGGAAAATGTTGCTGCTGCAGGAAAAAGGGAGGTAAGTCCTGCGAAGTAACGCCGGATATGAAGGATGCGAGTGAATTCGACATGAAAAGCACCGAAGAATGTTGTAACCCATAAATGGTGAAATCTGAGTGACTAAACGCAAGTGAATATCGCGTATACGCCATGGCGGTCATTGATTATCAAGTATACGCACCTTGGGCCGCTTGGCATACTGTCCCGTGCGAACGTCGCGTATGGTGGCTATATCCAGAATGTCCAGCTCGTTGTTCTGATCCACCCAGTAGAGGAAGAATCCCTTGGCATCGACGCGCATGGTGACCGGAGTTCCAGTGCCCGAGTCCTGAAATCAGAGATGATATATGCCAAAGATTAGTGAGAACCAAAAGTGAAACAGGCTTAAAGGAAGAGGAAATGAATACAGCATGTGGTAATCAAAGCACACTCGATTCGGGTCCAATAAATTGTGAACACATGACTTAATGTATAGTACACACTCGTAATTCCAGAGTTTATTGAACTGATCTCTCCCCTTCTTGCTAATGAATTTATCTCGGCCAATTTCTCAGCTGAATTGGCCGACATGAGTGCTTGCAGTCGCCGTCTGTCGTCTGTTATTTCTGCTTATTATTTAAGTCAAATTAAATGGGCATCTGCCGGCAGCCATAAATATTTAATACCGCCGGCCATCCGTCCATTCATAAAGAAAAAGGAAAAGTTCTCCGCCCGCAGCTGGCGATGCCAAACAGATGCGCAGCATTCCGAATTGCGAGTAACCCCAGCCGAAATTAAAATATTTTTTATTTCTTAAATATGCATGCAAATAAGTGGCAGCCAAATCTGGCATCCAGCGAACAAGATGTCTCGCAAATTTGGCTTCTCTTTGGGGAAGCGAGTCGAGTCGAACAACACGTTAAATGGCGCGGGCCAAATGGATGTTTCTTTGCCAAAAGGAGGCAGCAATTGTGGGTGGTGGGCTGTCTTTCCTCCATCTGAGCGTAAAAGTCAACGCAGACAACGTGCAACAAAAGCGCGATGAATGTGTGTGCAACTAAGTGGGGAAAAGTGCGATGGTCACGCTAGCTTTACTTCAAGGAATGTGGCAACAATGTGATCCACTCGGGGGTGCGGACATTGAGTATTTTCAAAGGGGCGATTTCATTAAAATATTCATTGACTTTTATGCGAGCAACAAGTTCCATTACTTGGGGCTTCACAGTGGGGGATAAATATTTAGCTATTAAATATTGACTACATAAGCATATGTTTTGTTGACTGTAACACATTTAAAATAAAATAAAAAAAAATAAAATAAAAAAAAAATAAAATAAAAAAAATAAAATAAAAAAAATAAAATAAAAATAATGATACAAAAATAATACAATTCTTATCGTCACTTTTATTACCCCTTTTCGCTGGGTAGAGTTATTTATTATTTTTGGGTACATTAGAATTCCCTATAAACAATTACTCTTTTGGGAATTTATGACTAATATACATTTTGTTATATTTTTTGAACATGCATGCAATAAATTCCGACCAAAAAGTTGCCCAAGTTGCCAAGTTCCAAAGTAGTTGAATCACTTTCCCTGCCTTTAAAATAAAAGCTATTTCCAAACTCTGAGCTAAGGGCCTTTGAACCCTCGGCACCTATCTGTTTGCCCATCGAATTCCTCGACCCCACGGTTAGTCTCACTCCAATTAGCGGGCGGAATGCCTTGACCCCATTGCTATTGGCCCATTAAGATTAGGGAATGCTCGTTGTTATGGCCAAAATTGATGAGCTCTGAAATACTCGTTACGAGCATATTTAATTCGCGCAGCCACAAGTTCATTATCCTTTCGGTATCGAATTTTTGGCTGTGGGTTCGGGTTTAATGAACCCACTAGGTGCCAAAGTGGGCTGCCTGGCACACACTTTCCCTTTTTCGCAGGGGAGATGCTCCTTAATAATTGAAATTGAAAACATCAACTCGGATTCACGGCCCCCATTTCCCCGCACCACTTGTAATATTCAATTAGGCGCATATTTTCTGGGGATTTTCAGTCGGTTGCTCGGGGAAATCCTGGGGGCGAGGAAAAAGGTTCGTCCATCGCTAATTGGAATCCACAATCCCCACTCGAGTTGTCTTGGTTGCTTTTCCTCTGTTTGTCTAATTACTGACAAACTAATTGAGTCGAGCTGCCGAGGCGCGGAGAGGGCGAAACGAAAGCGGTAAAAACTTCGTTAATTCAATTTCAATATGCAAAATTCAGTGGAAATCCAATAACTGCAGAAATTGTGTGCGAATTTCAGTTTTCACTTCGTGACTCTGCGAATGAAGGCTCCCAGTTGAAAGTTGAATGGCGAAAGTGACTGCCACTTGACACGCTCCTCAAATATTAACAGCCACCGGATTGCATGCGTATCGGTAATTGTGTATCTGTATCCGAATTGGCATCTATATCTCCTTATATATATTTCCACATAGGTACACATATCCGTGTAACCGAGTGTGCGTTTAGGATAAGAGCGATTACATGCATAATTCAATTGGTGTAACAGTTGGATCTGCTCCCTGCATGTCGGTCGGCTATAGAAAACGCTTAAGGGGCGCAGCCACCGCACAGCGAGAGTGGAAAAAGGATAACTGCCAGCCAAACAGATGTGCCTCACATGAAGGCACTGAGGGAAGAATTCGATAAGTAAAATCTATTAAATATTCCTGTTTTTGAGACACTTTCGGGCGATTTCTCAATGTTATGTTAAAGTTACAGTTATCTGTCAGATAAAGTTAACATGAAGTTAAATTGTTTGAGACGACAAGTTCTACTGAAATCGAAAACTATATTTCTTGCTTTAACTGCAAGTTAACTTATGACTTAATTTAACCTGACATTGAGAAATCCGTCGCATCAGAATTTATAATTACTCTAATTATGCTTGAAACCTACTCTTTTTAAAGCCTTTAATTTTTTGCAGTGCGGATTCCCATTTACAAATACGGATACAGATACCACATCTAGATGTATGGAACACATCTGCTGGTGACGATTGTCACACGCCATTCTCCATTCGCCTGTCAATCATGCTTAGGGAGCTGAGTTCTGAAAGGGCTGTCAGGCGTCCAAAGGGGAGTGGACGGAGTGCTCCAGTGCATTAGGGAGCACAGGGAGGAGGAGGTGGTGTGGGTTAGTAGTATGCAAATGCTGCCTGGGACCACTCAGAAGGCAGCTCGGCAGTTCCCTTGGAGAACCAAACTATCGAAATGAGTTTAAACAGCTGCTGGCTGAACTACATGCAAATTATATCATAAAATATGTAGCTGCTTAGCTCGTGTTTACAAACAGTTTCCCCAGCAGCCCTTCACATTTAACCCTCTCACTCCCACCTGAGTTACCTGAGAAAGTTTTCCCGGCCCTCGATAACTTTTCCTGCCACTGCTGTTGACGTTTTCCCCAGCCAAATATTGAGGAATGGGTCGTAAGATGAGATGAACTCGTCTTATCATACCCATTTCGCTGTGGGAGGCTGTTCCGAGGATCAGAAATGAAGATTGATGATGCGCAGCTGGAGACCTTTGCCCATCTGTCAGACTCATCCCCCTTTTGTCACTTTCTTAACTCTTTCTTTCATTTTCGTTAAGTCATTGCAAATATTACATTTGTCGTACAGCCTCCTCTTTTCGGCAGTAAAAATCTATTTAATCTAAGATTTCATTGTATTTCTAGACAAGTTTTCAACTATAAAAATTAAAGCGCAGCGATTCATTTAACGACTCTGCACTTGTGCGTTGGGTGCTAGACATAAAATAAGATTTGGCAAGCGTTGTTGAAATTAATTAAATTTGAACGACTCCTAAAAATTCCAAGAAACTTACCACTCAGCACACAATCAGTTGGTATAATCCCATTATTATGAAATCCAAAACCACAATCTATAAGTGGCTACAAGATTGCAAAAAGAATACAATTTTAAAGACTCCAGTACCCCAATTTCCTATTCTAATATTTGCTAACATTTTGTATAACATGTTATATACATTTTATTTTCGGGAAATCCCCAACATGTGACCTCTACCCTCGCCAACACCTGACCGGAATGCCTGCTGCACTTACTCAGCACTTACACAGACTCTATCGTATATCACTGGCTGATCGGCGATCGTAAATAGTAGTTCGATTTCGGGCAATCAGCCGTCCACTTATCGGGCAATAAAACACGGTTTTCGATTGGCGTTAACAAGTTCCGTGATTAGATAGTCGGAAACTTGCGGTGTTTACACTTTAATGCAGTACTATTTGGAGTATTACGCAAAGATCAACCCTGAGGTGTCTCAGTTCAGCTGGTAATAGGCGGCTATGACCTGGTAGATCCATCCCACGTAGGGTGGAACCGAGGTGTAGACCGTGGGCCTCTTGGCATAGCCGCAGGGCATGTAGCTCCAGGATCCCAGACCCACCAGTTCCGCGGGTCCCGTGATGGGCCAGTAGATCAGGGGAGTGCCGCCGTCGCCGTAGCAGGTTTTCACCTGGGAGCACACCTGCTGCGAGGTGAGGGGAGCATCCGAGGGGAGCAGCTCCTTGCAGGCGGTGCTGTTGAGCAGCGGAGCAAAGGCGTACTGCAGCTCCTTGGAGTACTCATCGCCATCCGCATCCGTGAGTCCCCATCCATAGGCAGCCGCCGTCTTGTTGCTGTAATCATCATTGATGTCGGGCAGGGCAATCTGCTGAACCCGCGCGTTGTACTCGAAGCTCTCGGAGACGTGGAGCAGGGCGATATTGTCACTTCCGGCGTTGCCATTGAAGGAGCGATGGGTGGAGGCAAAGTCCACGTAGCGCACTTGGGCGGCCGTCACATTCGATCGGTTGACGATCCCCGCATAGACAGGAGTTCCCACCGCGTCGCCATTGAAGTTGATCAGTTCCAACACACAATGGGCAGCCGTTACTAGCCACCTCTTTCCGATGATGGAAGCCCCACACACGTGGGTGTAGGTGGCCCTGGTCAGGGACAGGGAGGCCAGGTAGGGCACATTGTCCACTCCCTGGACATCGTAGCCATCGATGATCAGCGGCTGGATCTCCACGGGCACCTGCTGGTTTAGGTTCCTCAACGACAGGTGCTGAATGTGCGGTATGTTGGCCGCTCCGGCCAAAGCCAAAAGGGGCAGCAGGAAAAGCGGCGAGAACATCGCTGATTGCTGATTGCTGATTGCTGATTACTGATACGGCTGAGAAATACGAAACGTCTAAACTGGAATCCGAGAAGCAAGGGGGCTTTTATAGTCCAAGACTAAGAGCTTTTGGTAATCAGGAGAAGAGAGAAAGTCCCACTTGAATGGTGATAAAACAAGGAACTAGTTCGATCAACCGATTATTATGGCACAGGTATACTTTTTCGTATGCTGAGAATTAATTAAAGGCCTTAAACATGGACTTTTAGGTATAAGAATAAAGGAACTGTTCTTTTGAGCCAGGAAGTAGATGATTATTATCAACAGTGCAACAGAAGATTAAAATGTTAGCAACAGCATTTTAAAGAATTAAAGAAAATAGTTAAAATTTTATATAGTTTAAAAAAATATATTTAATTATAATAAAATAATTATTTATACTTTTCAGGTATTTAAAAGAGAAAAAGAATAAAGTAAACCAGTTTATTTTCCAAAGTGGACCTAAATCATAATCTATAAAATGTAACTAGAATCCGTATTAAAAAAAATCCGACGTTTAGTTACTGGTATTCCTTTAACAGAATATCCCACCGTAAACACACCGTTTAATGTTAAATTGAAATTTAATTTAAGCCCATCCCGGCTTATTCCCATGGCTCCATGGATCCACATTATCCGCGCCGGGTGCTGTGGCATATAAAACATGCAATTACCCTTTCGCAGGGCGAAGAGGGTGCAGGATGAAGGATGGAGTGCATCCTCGCATGCACATCCGTGCACATAATTGCTGGCTGGCCGAGCTGCCCCTCCAAGCGGCATTAGGGCCACATGCCACATGCCCCGTCGCGCGGACGTTGTGTCCTGAAAATGTTTACGCAAACGTGCGGTCACTTCAGGGGTACGGAATCCACTTTTAATTGGCTTTGTCCGCTGTCCACTGCCCAGCAGGGAGGGTCCAGTATTTTTAGCATCCTTTGAGACTAAGCGACCTTGCCGTTTCAACACCTCAGTTAGCACACATTACGCACACGCTTTCCAGGGCTTTTCCCCCGCTCAAGGGCGTAGTTAGTGCGGAACTACGAAACGTAGTCCTATCGGCCAACTCTAATCTAATTCAGACGAAATTAACTAATCGCATCGAATGCGATTCATAAATCTATCTGCTAATCTCCAGTCTAATCTAATAGTGGACAAGTATAAAAGGCGCTTTTGGCGTGGCTAAAAGTAGACATTCTCCAAGAAAAATCTGCAGAATGAAGTTGATCGCTGTGACTCTGATCGTTGCCCTCGTGGCCGCCGCCCAAGGAGCCAAGCTCTCCGACAAGCTGGCCCAGATTGTGCCCAGCTTCGCCACCGGCTTCGTGATCAACGGCACGGAGGCGGATCCCCATTCCGCTCCCTACATCGTTTCCCTCGCCACCAGCGCCACCAAGCACTCGCACATCTGCGGAGGCACCATCATCGCCAAGGACTGGATCGTCACCGCCGCCCATTGCATTTCCAATCCCGTAGGCATGAGTGTCATCGCTGGACTCCACACCCGTTCCGAGGTGGATGAGCTGACCCAGCAGCGCGTTGTTGACTTCGGAAAGGTCCACGAGAAGTACTCCGGCGGCGTCGGACCCTACGACATTGCCATCCTGCACTTGAGCGAGCCCCTCACCTTCAACGAGTGGGTGCAGCCCGCCGCCCTGCCCAGTCGCGAGGAGATCCACGAGGGAGAGTCCCATCTGTACGGCTGGGGACAGCCCAAGTCCTACGTCTTCACCGCCGCCAAGAACCTGCAGACTGTGACCACCGATCTTGTGAGCTTCGCGGAATGCCAGGCAGCTCTTCCTGACACCGCTCCTCTGGCAGAGTCCAACGTGTGCACCTCCTCGCACCAGCAGAGCATCTCCGCCTGCAACGGCGACTCCGGCGGCCCTCTGGTCATCGAGAAGCCGAATGCCCCCTCCGAGCTGGTTGGCGTCGTGTCCTGGGGCTACATTCCCTGCGGCCTGGCCCAATTGCCCTCCGTCTACACCAGGGTCTCCGCCTACATCGACTGGCTCAACAACATTCAGAGCGCCTACTACAAGCTCTACTAAATCTACTGAAAAGGTCTTCTGTTTCGAAGAGAAAACTCTGTAGTCAGATTATGCCAAGGATCAGAATCACTTTGGATCAGAGCAATGATCGATTGTTGAATAAATGCATCCAACTAAAGTTCAATGTCTACTTTTTTCAGAAATGGATGGTTATAAAGGGGTTATGTTGAAAATAATATTAATAGATGGTTAATGGAAAAACATGGTAATGGAAAATGTTCATAAGGAGCAAATAAAAGAAAAAAAAAATCATATCCAAAAGAAGAAAGAAAGCAAAAAAGTAACAAACAGCAAAAAAAAAAAGTTTTAACAAAAACATTACCAAAGGTATATACAAAAAAAACACGTTGCTTCTGGTATATAAATGCGCAAAATGTATCAATTTTGCTCCTTCATTAAAAATTACTTAATCCAGTGCTGGTAATATAAAAAATGGATTAAAAAGTATTTGGATTTACAGATAAGCATAAAATATCATTGCTTTTTAATGCGAAATTAGGTTATTATTTTTTTCCAATCTCCATTTATTATGGGATGGCTTTCAAAGACAAGAGTATAAATAAAAGTCATAAATACAGAAATCCCAATTTAACCTAACCATGATGACAAAGCAATTTAGATGACCAGGTTTTATAAAAAGTCACAACTAATATTGCAAAATCTATAAAGAACCTTGCCAAAGTATCCACCTCTTTAAAGTCACATGATAATCCAAAATTCAATTAGCCTACGATCGATTGTGAAATAACTGCAAGTAATGAAAGTCCAGCCTTTGTTTGTCTTCTCCACCAAGGTTGCGTTTACAATTTATGGCGTCTGATTAGCCCGGAATCGATCGGTAATCGGAGCTGGATTAAGGACCGTCCAGACCGCAGTTTGTCTCCTAATTTATGGCCTCTATAATAAGCTCTGGAAAAGCCCAGACTTTTGGAGGCGTGTGCCATTGATAGAGTTTCCAGTCTCGACAGTCATGCACTCGACCAATCGCAGACAAGATGTTAGAGCTCCTTATCGGTGAGATTAGAAAATTGCTGACTCGAGTTGATAAGGTAGATTGGAAAAGCTCTACGAAGCTCTTCTCTTAAGTCTCAACATGTTGCTTGAAAAATGTTGGAAAGCAACACCTAAACCAGAATGACACTTGCTTAAAAATAGTATTTTAAAATTCACAAGTAGCAATGGTACTTAAGATCTACCGAAAATGTCTAAATTCTACTTTAAGTTCTGG
Organism: Drosophila takahashii; assembly: GCF_030179915.1. Classification (NCBI taxonomy): domain Eukaryota; kingdom Metazoa; phylum Arthropoda; class Insecta; order Diptera; family Drosophilidae; genus Drosophila; species Drosophila takahashii. Next base: position 476,917 of record NC_091678.1, on the reverse strand, counting down.
TGAGTTAGGGCTTAAGTTCTGTAAACATTATTTGCCCTATGTGTAAAATCTTTTCAGACTGCTCCAAACTTATTAGAGCAATTATACAAATAATAAAAACCGTTGGACCGTTTAAGTTTTTGAAGTATTCATAGATATTATATATTATTTAATAGTTATCAATATAATTTTTCCATTACGATTTTGATTGTTTTATTTGCGCTCTAAATAACTTATCAGGGATGGCAATCTTAATGGAGTTCTGGTTCATTCACACCTAACCAATCTAATCGGTGTAGTTTTCCAAAGACATTAACTATCTATGCGATTTAATAATGTTTTATGACCAACGTAGTGCGAACTCGAGATAAACACTAAGCGCTATGGGACAAAGTGCCTATATTGGACCTGTGTGAAGTGCCATCCAGAATCGGGGCCAAGAGCCAGACAAGTCGACTGCAGGGAAGCCTTTTCTTTCTGCGAGCCTCAAGTGCTTGCAGGCGCTGCAAGATTAGCGGGTTAATCAGTCAAAGGCGCCACTCCACAGGACAAAGCGAAATCATATCGGGGCCAAGAATACACGCTAGTCAGGATCATAAATCGCTCCGGTGATAACGATAGCCAGCGATCTTCGAGTGCTTGGGGTTCAGAGATTGCAGATTGCAGATTGGATGGGGGACCTATAAAAGGCGCTGACCGAATTGGCAGTGGCACAAACTCAACAGAGAGCTCCAAAATGAGACAATTCGTGGTCCTATTCGCACTGGCTGTGGTGGCTTCGGTGGCCTCGGCCAACCTGATACCCCAGCCGGGATTCCCCGAGGGTCGCGTCATCAACGGCCAGGAGGCGGAGAGGGGAGAGGCGCCCTACATCGTATCCTTGCAGACCACCAGCGGATCGCACTTCTGTGGCGGCAGTTTGATCAATGATCACACCGTGCTGACCGCCGCCCATTGTCTGACCAACAGCCAAGGACGGGTCGTTGCTGGTATCCACGGTCGCCTCGACCAGGAGGGTGTCCAGACCAGGTCGTTCACCAATGCCCAGTACCGTGTCCACGAGGATTACAGCGGCGGCGTGGGACCCAATGACATTGGTCTGATCCTGCTCAGCGAACCCTTCGATCTGACTGCCGTCGCCCGGGATGGCAGCAATCCGGTGGGTGTGGTGTCTCTGCCCTCCAAAACATTCACGGGCACCGGCACTGGATTCCTCTACGGACTCGGACGCGACAACACTGGATCGCTCGCCACCAATCTTCAGAAACTGGAAACCAAAATCATTGACTACGAGGCATGCAAGGAGGCATTGCCCTCCAACGCACCGCTGGCGACCACCAATGTGTGCTCCTATACCGCCAACAAAGCCGATGGAGCTTGCAACGGAGACAGTGGCGGTCCATTGGTCATGAAGTCTGATATAATCACCTTCCTGATTGGCATCGTCTCCTGGGGATACACACCCTGCATGACGACCACCAATCCTTCGGTCTACACAGACGTGGCTGCGTTCACGGATTGGATCGAAAAGAATCAGGAATAGAAATAGGCAATAACCGAAAACTGTATATAATCACCTAATAAACGAACATTCTGTACTCAGACAATCCAGGTTGTGTCTTAATCATTACTCTTAAATACTAAAGGTCTATCGTGCATGACGACAGATAACCCAGCTACCTGGACTATCAAAATTAAAGTGATGACCACATCTATGTTATCATGTTTCGTAGAAAATGTGCGTAATCTTATAAAGTGAGTATTTCTTCATGATGTAATGCCCTTCATATAAACTAAAATAGGAAGTATATATAAATTGCAATAGGAAGTCCTACGCAAGATCCGTAAATATACAAATTTTACTACTTACATCGTCCCATCGAATGAACTTCTCGCCATCCTGCAGAGCCTGTGGAACCTCCACGCTGGCGGTGGAGATGTACGTTCCTCCGGCGCTCATCATCCTGACTGACTTTTCGGATTCGAAATCTCGTTTACGGGTCTCTCGGCTGTTGTTTGGCTTTCACTGACCCACGGATGGCCGCGTTCTGGTTATTTTCTGGCTGCTTTTTTGGAATCGCTGCGGCTTACAGTTGTTTCCGCTTAGCCGCTGCTCGGCGTTTCCGTTGCTGTAGTTGTCGCAGAGTTTTCCTGGCTGCATACAAATGACGCCATGGTCCTCTGGTCCTTGTCCGAGTCCTGGACGTGGTCCGGGCCACAATTAGAGCGCCGTTGTTTTTGCCCAGCGCCCGACCTTTTTTGACTGCATTCTGAGGGCTTGATTAAAAGTGCGGCCTTGCGAAGCACGCGGTTTCCTGAAATTGCAGAGGGGAAGCTGGTTAGTTGGTCAGTTTGAAATCAGCAAGCTTTCAGCTTATTTTGGTTAGCTAGAATGGATCTTATTGCCTCTGCTTTGGAATTTAATTGGTAATATTATTTCATACTAAAGAAAACGGGAATTCTTCAGAGCAAAATATCTTTTATTTTATAAAGTAGAAAATAAGGACGCGAATTCTTCAGAAAAAGGAAGTAAATATGTAAAAGGCATAGAATATTTGTTTAGTCATCAAGTACTTAATATATATCTCTTTAATATAAATCACTATTAAAACTTAAAGTAAATTCCAAAAAGAAAAGCTGCTTGATTTCGACAACTCAATTTCGTTTTATGAAAGGGTTGCTCCCCGTAGTTTCTATTTCCAAATGAGTCGTGCCAAACTACAGATATACATGGATACAGCTTGATTAACGTTTTGCCGAAAGTCTGTCGCTTTTGTTTCGCCACCATTGGCGGGTCAACCCGATTACGAGGGGGCGACCCCAAAGGGTCAGGATCGGAGCCCCCATGATGGGCACTGCCATTCAGCTACGGAGCTCCATTCATTCATTCATTCGGGGCACAGCTCATTCAGGTTTCCACGGCTTTGTTTGCCTATTTTTGGGCTGCTGTCGCCGGCCATTGTATTGCGGAATTCCCTTGTAGTTTCCTTCCCCTTTGGCTTTTTGTTCGGCTTCTGGTTTTTGTGTTCGACTGCACTTCATTTATGCAGGGAAACCGTTTTTCGGTCCGCTAATTTGGCGCACAAACATTTTCAATTTTCAATTAGCCGCCGGAGAACTCTTGACCTGAGCATTATCGAGTAGCTTTAAATAGACATCCGGTGGTGCTGCTTTTTGCAACCCAACTCGCTTGAACTGAACTGAACTGAGTGGTTCCTTGATTTTGGCATAATCCACTTAGACAGACTGAGATGACAGCTTGGCCAGAAGTGGAATTCGTAGAGGGAAAAACGCACGTGACTAACGGGCTAATACTTTCGTAATTTCTTTTGGCCTTGTCATAACCAATTTCAGTCAAGACCGTCGGGCAAACCCGAAACTAAAACTGAAACAGAAACTGAAACAGAATCAGAAGCAGTAGCAGTAACCGAAATAGAAATGGAAATGGAAGCAGAAACAGAAGCACCCAATGAAAATGCAGGCAAAACTTTTAGCCACAGTCCAAAGGCAACCACAGCCATTCAGTTACCTAAAACAACACACATTTATGTACACTGAAAAAGAAACAGCGGAGAATTTTTTAATGAGTATAGAATACAAATCATATACCCGTTACTCAGCTAAAGGAAGTGCAAGGGAGATAGAGATATGCAGCCGTAAAAGCTAGTGGCTCCATATAGCGGCCATTTCATTTTTGCTCATAACATTTTAATGGATTGCCCGATTTTAAAATTTTCTTCTACATTTCTATAGGTATTAATAGGCACAACAAAATAGCATTTAAATATATACATGTTATTATTTTTAGCAATGTTGTGGACATAATATCATCTGTTTTTCCCAGTGCCTTGGTCCCAACTTTGGCACACATCCCCATACATGTACTTATGTCGAAAGTTTTTCGCGCATAAAGGAAGTCATTTGTTTGTATTCGTTGCTTTCGCAAATAGAATTGAATTTGTGAATTTATATTGCCGTTTTCCCAGCCATTTTCTGTTTGAAATTGAGTTTGTACATCATAAATTTGCAGGCTGCCAAAGGGGAAGTAATTAAGCATTTTCATTCTGTTTGTTTTCCGACTGTTTTCGAGTGAGTTTCTGAGTGTGTGCGGCAAATGGATTTCGAGTCGATATATCGATAATGGTTATCGTAAGTGGAATGAAAAATGCGGGAGATGCCTGCTCGATTTTCCTCATTTCCATGCTTTGCTCGCTTCATAGCTTTTCTTTTGCTTTCCTTCTTTTTTTTTACTTTGCAAATCGTTTTAAGTGTTTTATGGCAAACGGGCAAAAAATTTATTGCAGGCAATTTGCAGATGTACCCCAGAGTAGGTGGAAAAGGTGGGTGGTTTCGGGTGGCTGGGAGTTTGGGGACCAATCTTGGGGATACGCAACGGAAATCACAGCGGCAACACACAGATTTCAAGTGACTTTTCTTCAACGCTTTCCCTCGTTCTAACAAAAAGAGAGAGATATAGAAAGCGGGCGAGCCCATGAATCATGTATGCGACGGAAACAGAACAAAACGCTTTGCTCCCAGCCTGCCCCTCGGATTTTCCCCACCCCCTTGGCCCCTTGGCCCAGTTTTAACGGCCAGGGAAAGCGGCATAAATCAAAACGCCAGTCAAAATATGTTTTCCTTTGCCAGCTGGCATCCAAAGGTTAAATGTTGATATATGTGAGCGAGCGTACTTGTTATTGGCTTGTTTATTGCAGTCTTCCAGTTGATCTGAGTCGAATTTATGGATTTCCTAGTTGTACTTTCCACACCGCGAAAAGTTAGTATAGCTTTTAAAACTTTAATCTATATAGTACTTTAAGTATGAAGTAAGTTTGAATAAAACTATTTATGGAATTATTTTAAAAAGTCATGACAGTCTAGAGAACGAAGCTGAATTTATATACCTATATGTTTTATTGTCGTGTGGCCATTATTGAAAATGATTTATTTTCTAAAAGGTCTTTTCGATGAATCGGTATTATTAAATTACCCCGTAATTCCGACTGCCTCCCTGTGTATTTATTTTCTATTGTTCGACAGGGACTGGCTTTTAAGTACCTGCACCTAAGTGTCCATTTAGTTGGTGGACAACTTTTCCGAATGAATGGGATGCCCCCCAGTGACACGGGCTCTCCCTCGCTCTTCTTCTTCGCTGCCATTTCCGGGAAAGTACGGAAGTTGCTTGTCAAACGGCAATCTTCCCCAGCAACGCACTCCACACTCACACAAACACGATAATCAAATCAAGGCGCCAGCTATTTGGGGAAATGGGGGGGAAAGCGAAGGAAAAGCGGAGGAAAAGCCGAGCGGCAGGGCAGGAGAAAGTTAAAATGTTTAAAACTGAAGCAGGTGAGAGTCGAAAGATAAGAATTCTGGGGGCAAAAAGAAAAAAAGAGGAGGTAGGCGGCAACATTTTTTGTAGCATGCTTTTCGGAGCGACAGTTTCCACTTTCCCTCGCCCACATTTTCCCGCGCGGAAATTGCAGCGACAGCCTGTGGCACTCTGTATTGTGTATGTGTGTGTACCGACTATAATTTCATTTGTGGTACATAAAACTTTGCCGAGGCTTCATCTCTTTGGGCCAAGACGCTGCTGCTGCGAAGGCCAGAGGAGAATCACATTAAACTAATTGCTTTAGCTTGTCGTTGCTGTTGTTTCCATTGTTTCTGCCGCTCCTGTCGTCGAGTGTTTGATTGTTAGTGCTTTTAGGCAGCGCAAATTATATTTGCTTGTATGCCAAAATGGTTTCTGTTCGCATTTGGCAGCCATTAAAAATTGAAAAGCCACCAGTACACACACATACACGATAACTCAGTTTGACAGCCACTGTGAGCATCCTTAACCTAAAAGGTTCAAGTATTATAAATCGAAAGGCAACCCTGAAATCTTCTCTCTTCTCAGGATTTATAGTTGGGTAAGTACGGTTAATGCAAAAAAAAGGTATAAGGTTGATATGAATTAAGTAAATTATTTAGTTTAATTTTATAGTTAGGCTAAGTAGGCTTAAGTACAACATTTTTAAGGCAAAAGTAATTCCTATTATTGTTTTAGTAAATTGTTTATGTAAATTCCAAAAAAGTCCTCCCATCTCATACCTAAACTTGAAAACCCGTCTGAAAAACAACAAGGGAACACAAAAAAGCTGAACATCAAATATTAACTGAGTATGGCCCTTAGGTCAGATGATTTACCTTTTCCTACTTATTCTTTGCGCTCACCCATTTCCCCCTTTTCTCGGCGATTTTTTAATATTCAAATTTAATTTGTATTATTCCCTAAAAGGAAAGAATACCCTATCAATGAATGAAATTGATTTTTGGAGCGTTGCGGCTTTGATTTCCTTTCGATTTGCTTGGCCCCCAAGCCGAGTTTTCTTTTATTTTCCCAGCCATGTTTTCCCTACTGTTTTTTTCTTTCAAAAAGAAAATTCATCATTCGGAGAGGCGATGAGGGTTGGGTAGGTGGAAGTCAACAACTTGCCGGCCCTTGGGCGCTCAGCCGTCGCTCATATCGGTAGCATAAAGTACACAAATAAATAAAAATATAAAGCGTTGGACAGGGGCGTAGTAAGAAATGGAAATCGAGCGGGAGGGGGGCTGGGGTGACTAAGCAAAAGAAAAACAAAATTAAGTTCAATGACACCCCAAAACAACAGCTCCCGGCCGTAAATTCGAGTTCCGAGTTGTTTCTGGTTGTTCTTGTTCGAAACCTCCATCAACGAAAAGTTGAGTTTTTCTCGGGATCCTTGAAAACCCCCCGAAAAATTCACCCCCATTAACTGTGGGTGTGCATGGGGGCGCCTCCAATTGGAAAACTTTTGTTACACTTTGTTTCGGGGCTTTTTTTGTTGGGGAAGGGCGGGAAAACTGACGAAAAACCAACCGAGCGGGATCAATTTATAATTCGAATATTTCGTCATTCATTTAATTTTTGTTCCCTTTTTGCTCTGAAGTTAGTGACCCCTCGCCGCCGAACGGATAATGCCCGCCGATAGGCAAATTGTGAAAATATTGACAAAACAATTGTTTTCAATTGCACGCGAGGTAATCCTCTTTTCTCAACCCACTTTTGGGCACCCCTATACGACCGCCCGTGGCAGTTGTTTGTCTAAATTTTCTATTTATAACGCCTGGCGATGAGTTCAATGTTTGATTGGCCTCCGCTGAAGTGTAAAATCAACCTGGGCTATGTGGACGCTTTTCTGGCAAGGAAAGGGCAAATGGGGGAGTTCAGAACCCAAAGCATACTTTTGGGGCCTTGAAAATGGGAGGATTGGATTGGTTGACCTTTGAGTAAGGATTAGATGAAAGATATTGTATTACTATTGAATTCTTAGTATTAGTTGTTATCTGGCCTGCTATCAGCATACTAAATTGGTTAGTTCAATCATTATCATTATCGGTTATTATCGTGATGGATAGATTTTCATATAAATATTACCATACCATCAGAACCACCTGCACCACCATAAATCGACTGCCACTGCCGCGGATTCCGATTACAGGTAATTGCTCGACTAACTGCACGTCGGATAACCAAAATAAACAAATTAATTGCTTAAGTTATGTGCATTCGTGTGTTAATTTGTTTGCCAGGCACTTCGATTACGCAGATACTTACTCACGGCCCCTTCCCCCCGTGAGTCTATCTATATCCTATATCTCCGTATAATGTCAGTCCATTCGTTTTGATTGCGGCAAGGTTGATCTGTCGAATTTTGACAGCTCTCCACGCCAACTGTGGTCATGCATAATCGAGCCAGGAGGGGTTTCGGCAGCGAGGAGTGGGATTTTACATAAAGCCACCGCAAACAAAATGAATTTGTGACAGAAAATGATAATTATTAATTAAAACCGCGTTTCAGTGTCACCGCAAACAAACTCAGATATATACAAACACAGAGAAAACACTTAAACACGCACAAATTTACTTGGGCCTTGTTTACACGAGCAGAAATGCGAATTAAGGAATACTTTTTATGGTACCTACTTAAAAAAAGGTAGGTTTTAATTTTTAACTATATTATTTTTGTATACCATCATTCTAAATCAAATAAAAAGCATGTTCATATTTTGTAAGCTTCATTAAAAAGTCGGAAAAACCAGGCACTCTTGAAAAAATCCATTTAATCAGCATACCGCGATTCTTCCGCTCGCATAAACGCAATAAATGGCAATTCGGTTCAGTTTATCGCTCATTAACAACAGCAACGTCAACAAACAATCTGCAGGCATCTCATTCATATTCATAGAATCCCCCACCATTTGCGTATCACATCATCTTTAGCTCCCCTTTATCAAGGCTTATATATCGCATCCCATACAAAATTCATACTTAATTTCAGAGTAACATCGCTGCTTCGTCTTTTGTTTTATTTATAACATTTCTGTTTTTGTCTCTGCGCACATTTTTTCGCCTTTTCCTCTCTCTTTTTCGCTTTTATCGCGCTTTTATCTAGTTTGTCAACGTTATCAGGGGCAGAAACTCCCCCTACCAACACCATCCCCACCGCCACTAACCGTTCCCATCCATGTCGCTCGGATAGTCGGACGTATTAGATTTGACGCTTCATTATAATGATAGATCGTTGTGCGTTGGTGTGTCACCCAGAGCAACCGAATGGGGAGCACACAGCGAGAAAGTCGCCAGGCAATAATGTTAATTAGTTGTAGCATAATACATTAAAAGCCACCAGCCCTTTTATCAAAATGGGCATAAAATAAACAAACTGGTTATTTTCAAGACCCATAAAGATCTAGTCGGAAGTGCAATAGAAACTTGCAATAAATCAATTGCTATCAATCCTCCCAAGAACTACCAATGACTATAAATGACATATTTTAAAATGTATTTTTGAAAAAATAATATTTGTATTATAAGTAAGTTCCAACTTGGGACCAGTTAAAATGGAAATAATAAATAATCTACTTATGAAAACTTTCTTTAACTTGAAATTTTTCTAATATAATTGGGATCAATACGTATAAAATCAATTAATACTTTACAAATATCTAGGGATTAAATTCCAAATTGGGTCCACGGTGCGTATGAGTAACCCGTAACTTTTCCCCAGTGTGCTACTGGCCACGATAGTTGTTTAATTTTCAGCGTGGCCACGCTGCGTATGCGCGACTTTTATTCAGTTTTGTAGTCGCGCGTTGGCGGCTGCTAAATAATTAATGAGCAGCCTCAAGTGGTAAAACGGGTGAGAGAAAGGAGAGTGGAGAGTGGAGATAGAGATAGGAACTGGCGAACTGGAGCAGGATGGCCGTGTCAGCATAATGAGCCAGGCACAAACACACTCGCACACCCACACGCAGGCTAATTGTCCTTTCTGGCGCTCGTGTCCTTTAATGCCTTAATTGTGTTTGAATGATTGAAACTGGCGGCCTTTGAAATGGATGGTGGGCAGATGAAGATGACAGGGCGTGGTGCAGCAATCAAGTGGGATAATTGCATATCAGTGGTGCAGCTGGTGCCTCAACTTGATAAATGCCTCGAGTGTTTCGAGTGGCAACTGAAACAGGACCCAACTAAACACACAAGTGGATGGGATGCGATGCTGCAAAATGGAAAGCGGAAAAGCGGGGAAAGCATTGACAGCTTAAAGCGTTTCGCTAATTGGCAGCACGAGCTGATGTGATATCTGATGCTCTGCTCATTAGCTTTTTGCAGTTCTCCCGCTTCGATTCCATCTCGCCCAGATTGGCCGTAACCTGATTACAAACTTCGATTCCCTTTTCAATTGATTGCTCGGTTCCCACTGTAATTGACTGTTTGCTAATTGATATCGAATTGGACTTTTGCAATTGAATTCCTTGATTACAAAATCAATTCAAACTTATTAGGATAGTTTATATTGGGCTATTAATTTTAGATATGCAAAATGTAACTGATATAAACATGAGTTTGTTTCTAATATTTAATCATTAGTGGGAATCGCAGAGATGAAAAACGCCGACGGAGTTATGAAGTTCATTTCAGCAAATAAAGAATCAGACGTGCCATAAAATTCAAATATATAACAGCAGGATTACAGAAGTATTATGTTTAGCATGTTCAAAAATACATTACTAACTTTGGTTCTCTAATTCATATACTATTTTCCCTTAAGTAATAATCAATTTTTCGGTTCTTAAACTCTCTTCTTATATTTATATTTCAGCAATCAGACGAGCAATTGCTGAAGATCAGGGAACTCCTGATACTTATCGCTGAGACCTCTTCAATCACAAGCTATTGCTTCGCGTGATTCACGCGCGACCCAGTGAAGCGTTATTAGCCCGGCTCTCGGTTCTCGGATTTCCACCAGCCAGCAACTGTATCTCAAAGATTTCCAGATACGCGCCACGCCACGCGCTACGAGTTACGAGTTCAAGTACAACCGGCGACGCGAAATCATTGACAAACACCCCACGTCCCCGCCACAGATCACTACACTTTAGCTTTGGCTTTGGCTTTAGCTTTAGCTATCGACAGATAGATCTTTCAAGTTTTCCAAAAGCAAATCCAAAACCAAATCAAAAGCGAAATATTTGAACTTGAAAAGGAACGAGAATGGGAACGAGGCACTACGAATAATTTTTGGTGAAGCCCAAATAGAAATCGACGAGTTTGCTTATAAACAAGCAAAGCGAGGGGAAGAAGGGGAGAGAGAGGGCAACAGCATTTTTCGGCACAATTTTCAATTAGGCAGCCGTGAAAAAAAGGAAAAAAAAAACGATGTTGAACAAATAAATTGAATGGGATTGTATTTTGATTTAATTTTGTGTGTGGTGCTGAAATCGAGAATCGTATTCCCCCGCCCCCGAAACTTCCTGATAAATCCGTAGATTCTATAGGTTTTCTTTGAGTTACCTGTGCCAAAGTTTTTGACTTTCAGATGAAACCTTCTCGTTGAGTGCAATTTGAATTTCGTAAGCGGCGAAATTTCAATTACAGATTTTGCACCCACCGGTAAGGGAAGATGAACTCCTTAGTTTACTTGTTTTTGGGGATTTTGCACTGGTTTGCCCTTTAGTTTTTCTGTTTCAGTTTCGGTTTTAGCTTTAGCTATAGTTTTTAACTGTTCGGCTTAGTCACATAGCACACAGATACGAAGGAACACACACGCACACACACGGCTGCTGCTGCAGATACGGATGCGGATTCTGGGGATTCTGGGGAACCGGAGAGGGGTTCCTCCGGAGAAAAGTATCGGACTCTCGAAATCTCGAAATCTTCCGCTGACACGACCGAACGCCTCGCCGAACGACGAATGTCTGTTGGGAAAAGCTGTGTGGAAATTTCAATGCTGGCTGAAATGCAAAAAAAACGAGAGAGCTGAAGCTCCTCCGTCTCTCTCTCTCGCTTGGCGAAGGTGAGCTACTGCTCTGTTTTTCGAGCGCTTGCAAAATGTCAAAATTGTAAATAAACGAAAAATGCCAAGAGAATCTGTTATACGAAACAGCAAGCAGAGGCGTATGCGTAGGGTGAGTTTAAAGGGGGCCAAAAAAGGTTAGAGGCATGACCTACTGACCTTTGTGTTCAACTTATGAAATGTAAGTGATATCTCCCTAGAAAATTATCGAAAATATGTTCTACACAAAGATGGATCTGTTTTTCATAAATTATTTCTTATAATTTTAATAAGTATAAGTATAGGAATAAATTGGTAGACTGCTGTTGAAGGTTGGCTTGTAAAACTTTAAAATCAGTTTAAATTTCTAACTTTTGAAATTCACTAAGACCCCTCTCAAAACTGAAAAGACTTTAATTATAATCTTCCATTTCCGAAGTAAACATCTAGTTCATAAATATGTAATTATCTTGGCTTCGAATTTCTTCTTATTTACTAGGCCAACTGGTACTAGCCCTTCCCAACTTTTAGCCACCGCCCCTGGCTGTGCAAATTCGGGTGAATTCTCCGCCCCGCCGCCAGAGAAACCCCCTTTGACCCACTGAATGCTATACGGAAAATGTTATACAAGAGCTTTTGCCATGTTACACACTTCCGTGGCATTTTCTCTGTTTTTCTCGGGGAACTTTCCCTCTCTCTCTCTCTCTCTTTTCGAACAGCATTCTCTCTGCGTTGGCAGGATTTGTTTTTGTTTTGGGAAAAGCGTTCGCGGCGAAATGTTCATGTTTTGATAAGAGGAAAACGTTTGCCCCACTCTGTGGGAACCTTTCTTTGGGAGGGGATGTCAAGCGGGGAATAATTTTCAAATAAACAAGCCAGTCGGAGGCGACAACAACAAAAGGGGGCTCCGAGCGACAAACCCCCTTCGGCAAACCAGAATTGATAATAGTTGCTGAATAGTTTGGCAGAACCTTCAGTGGGAAAGCAGGCAGGGGGAGGGGGCCTTACGTGGACATCACATCACAGCCTAATCAGCATCTGAAACGGTCAGAAAATCAAATTAAAATTGCCAATTTGGGCGAGCTGAGTGAGTTGAGTGGGCCTCGCCTTGCCTCGATTTGAATTTGAATTTGAAATTTGGGTTTGTTTGCCGCTGCTACCCAACGCAGCGGGGAATTTTTATATATTTATTTAATTTTAATGCCCCGCCATACGAGGTACGTGAGTACAGCGTCAAATTGTCCGGACTCGGAACTCGGAACGCGCGCATGTGCCACGAAAAATAGAGGAGCAAAAACAATCGACAGCAGGAAGACCAGATATATGGGTTCTGACTCTTCCAATACCCTTTGGCCGAACGAATGCTTCTGTATCGCACAACGTGATACTTTGCCCAAATATTGATTTAAGCCATTAGTCATAATGAGTTAGGTAACCAAAATTTAAAGTTTTTTAGGAAAGCAATTTTATCTTAGTACGTGTTTATGAATTAATTCCAATTTTCGGTAATTTTAGATTTCTAGGTAATATATCTTATACTCATATCCCCTTGATCACCTCGATTGCAGGGTACGAAAATGCGAAAATGAAAATTGGAAATAGGAAATCAGAGATCGGCCGAAAAGTCGGAAAATATTTCAGCGCCGGGGGGCAGCGGGAAATATGACATCCAATCCAATACGCGAAAAAGTATTGAAGACCTGACCCACATTTTTCAGTGGTGGTGGTCGCTCCCCACATTTTCCTTCCCCTTCACCCTTTTCACAATTTCCACGAAAAGTGATTGACAAGGTGAGACAAATGCTTCTGTATCTGCCGCTTTTATCCGTGAGATACGATTCGTTTGTTGTCTCCACAGAGGCGAGAGTTGCAAGATGCTTCTCCCGAGCTCCCCTTCTTTTCATTTTTTGTACGCTTGATTGATTGCTCGGCTCGGCGTCCTCAAGGTCACTCGGTGGACTACAAAAGATATGCAAATGGTGGCACCCCGTACAGGGGAGATGCTAGCGTGACTCACGCCCGAATCGGGGTCACCAAACATCGGGGAAATTCGGGGAACGAAGGAGCCATGAGGCAGCCAGGCATAATCACCATTAGATCGATAAGCAGCCATAAACTTGGCCAACTTATGGCAACTAGCCGCTTTCATTGCATATTTATTCGGCCATAAAATGCGGGAGAGCAGAGTCAGAATCAGAAACAGCCTCACATGGGATCACATGGCACATTCCATTCCTCGCGATCCCCAAATCCCCAACTAAATAAATTTCAAAATTGTTTATTTTCTTCCAAACAAATCAGCGTGCATTAAAAACAGCGAGAACAGAGAATTTGAAATCCAAATAAAACATTAACATCCGGTGGGAATTCAGCGCTCCCAGTCGCCACCAACTCATGCCCATAGTACCACCCGCTCTGCAGGGCCCACTGTGCGTTCCCATTGTTTTTGTGGGCGGTGGTGCTGGGCCTTTGAAGTGGGGATTTACAGGTGTTTTATCTGCCAGTCTGTTTGTTTACAAAGGTCATGAGTTCCCAGACGAATGTAACTAAATGAAACTTTTTCGGAAAAGCCAAGCCACAATAAACACGGGCAGTTCTTTTCAGGCAGACATCATAACTAAGAGGGAATAACCCTGGACAACCACATTAAAGACCAACTACATTATAACTAATAATGGAGAACTTCTACCACCCATATCGTAATGGAACCACAAACCCGCCAATTGTGGTATTCATGTTCTACTTGCTGGAAACATTTGCATAGGACCTGACATTCTATTATAAAAACTACACAAAAGACATTACCATGATAATTCTCCCATAATCGAGTCTATTTATCAGTACGTTGCTGTGGTTCGCTGGTGTTTTTCATTTAATAATGAAAGAAAAACAATTGCAAACAGGGAATGAAGAGAAACGAGCATTTTACGTGATTCCGAATAAAAATACCGGGGGAGATTTTCGCTTGCCAAATGCAACAAATTGAAAAAGAAAAAGAAAGCACATGAAATGAAAATAGGAACTCTTCAAAAAATTCGCATTTGATTTATTTATAAAGCCATGATGACGTCGCCGCATATCGGATCGAATGGGGTATAGTCTGGTTTATTTTTTCGGATCTGTTTGTGAGCACGAGCGAGAAGAAATTATAATACAATGCAGGGCGATTGGGGGGTTAAGTTGTGGGGTGCTGCAGAAGGAATTCCTGCGCTAAAACGTTTAATTTATTAATGAGATTTATTTATAGAGCGTTGAGTGGGCAGGTGAAAGGTGAAAGCCGAAGGATTGATTGGGGGTGCTGCGCGTGGCTAAGAGAATGAATGGGAGGGAGGTCAGGGGTGAAAGGCCCCACTCTCCCTTTCTCTTTCTCTCGTTTGCGGTGACGCGTGGTTATTGTAATTAAAGTTATGTACGATATGTTCTGCCAGCTTTATACACTTGTATTCACCGCACACTCCCACCTCCTTCCCAAGTTACCCCAAAAATTTCTTTTGCCTTTTTAATGGCGCCTGGGTGCGGCCCACAAAAATAATTTACAACGTGTTGTTCTGGTTGTTGTTCGGGGGGAAAGGTGCTGGGGGAGTAGGGCAATTGAAGTGGAAGAGGCGGTAAATATACGGCAAGATAATGACAGAATTATGGGAGAACAACAAGCATATGGCAAGTCGGCAAGTCGGTAAAGAAATTTGGTAGGAGACACTGTCTGTTAAATTAAAGCATTTCTCAACTCGTTATAATTGGTTACACTTACATTACTCTATTAAATAATATCTATTTTTATTTTCATATACGAAACCAAAATAATTTCTATTTGTATTTAAATGTTTGTACAATAGAAAGTACAACTATGAATCAGACTTAAATTCATCATAAGATATTTGGCTTTCAATCGTCATAAGTAAAGTATTTTTTTAGAGTTCTCTAAAAGGTTTTCAAAATTTGAGCCATTTATCTATAACTAAAGTGCAAAGTTTCCTAGGAAGCGAATTTACGAATAAGCTTTTCCTTTTTTATAGGGCTAGTCATATCTAACTTTAATAACAATTGTAAACAATATTTATAACTTATAATCTTGCCCATTTAATTCTCCCAAGAGGGTGAAAGAGTTTTAAGCTCCAGCTGCTCTCCCCAGACTATCTCTTGCCACGCCCCCTTGCCACCTGCGCCTCTGTTAACCCCTCTTAACCCCTGAGCGCCTGATAAGCGGCACAGATTGGCTGAGTATTAAAGCAATGAGATCACTCCCACCGATCGATTAGGCCCCCCAACGCCCACAGCTGACTCCCCTTCTGGAGGGGGAGAGGGGGAGTAATAACTGAGATTACGGCATCTCAAAGCTCAGAGTCGATCAACTTAAAGAGAGCGAAAGAGAGAGAGCGAGCACCTGCCTTTTTTAGTCCCGTATTATGTTATTCAATAATTTGTTTGCCTTCTTAAGTTTTGATTCATTTGCCTGCGCACACACACACACATGACCAACACAAGCTCACACGCTATTTTCCTTATTCCTTATTTAACAGGTTAATAGAATTAAACACATTTAATTACCTGGGCCAAAGATGGAGAGAGCCAAAAGCTGAGCTTTTCCGGAGCGAGCGAGAGAGCGCGACTCTGTTATGAAGTAATAATGCAGAAAAAAAGAATTGTTGTTTTGCAATTAAAGTTTGGTGAGATTTTTGCGGGAATTCTTGTTGTTGTTGTTTGTTATTGGTGTTTTTGTTATTGCTGCAGCATCACCTAGCAAACACAAAGCGCAAAGTCACACGCTGCATTTGTTTTGGTTTATTTTCGTTCCTAGCACGCGGCACTTTCGCTTTGATTTACCGTCCTCCCGTTGGCACTTCTAGAATCCAAAACACGACGAAACGCCCCGGAGATGTGTCAACAATTCAAAATTAAAAACAAACCCGAAAGCCCGAAAAACGCGACGGCGAGTAAAAAACGCTGCCACTGCCGCAGCGCTGCCCGAAAATCTGTTGATTAGTGTGACCGCCGGCGGGTCCGTCTGAAAATACCAAATGGTGCTGAAAGTTCAGCTGTTTTGACCAGGGTTCTGCCAGCTTAGCTATTTTATAGCCAGATAACAGATAAAGCTTAAAGTTACGTCCCGTTTGGAGTAAATCGCATTTAATTCATAAAATTAAACAATTAAATAATATTTCTCACTATCAACCGATTTCAAATACCACAATAAAAGTTTCGCTGTACGTTTTTTAGCACTGGACTGTCCATCAGCTGTTAATTCGCATGCTTATAACCTATTCCATTTTCAAGGGGACTCACCAAAATTAAACCAACTTTTCAACAAAAATGGATTTCAAATCGGATGCTTTTGCTGCGATCAAGAAAGTATTCGAGGACCCAATTCACAATCCTGGCCAACATGGCTACGCATCTCAATCATCCATGGAACTCCTGAGCAGCGGAATGGAGCCGGGTCACACCGGGTCACACAGATATATTCCTGCGATGTGGGCAGATCCTCTCCTCTTGTACAAATGGAAGATTGGAGAGAATCAGGATATCGTCGACTTTGTGCCGGACACAAGTGTTTGCGTACCCAGTTTGAATGGGAAATATTTTAAACCGGAACTTCCAGAGCTCTCTGCTTTTGGACGGCAGCTTAAAACTATATCTGCATATAATTTGGAGGATTTGATGTCTTCCTTGAGTTTGGATGAAGATGGAAACGCAATTTTCGAACCCAAACACTATTTGGCCGCACTTCTGACTGAGTGCGATATAACATCGATATATCCAACAGACGAAGCTCCAATAATGAGGCTTTTGTTGCTACAGATTATGATAAGTGATCCGAAACTGATGGTAGAGTCATCATCGCTGGCTCACGAAATCGCTGTGAATATGTTGCCCGAAAAGTGCTCCGCCTCTTGGATGCCTCCACCTGAGACTACTGATCGTGGCCAAATTGGAACTGAAGTGTCCTCAAGTACACTCTACTTTCGCACCATAGACGAGTTCATGGATATCCGAAATCCTAATTACTGTTTAAAGGACAAGTCTTTGCAACCAGTGGAACCCTTAAGTGCGATTTTTATACCAGTCTACAGTTCTTGGAGCGGTTCCTGGTTAATGGCCTACATTCTGGGGCTCACAACGACTTCTTGGTGGAATCACAGCTACACACTGGATGTTGAGTACTCGAACGCCATGAAAGAGGCTACAGAAGGTCCTAAAATGACTGCTTCCTTTATGCCAAAGGCAGCTACGGTTAAGATTCATGGCGGCCACTCCCTCATATGTCTAGTTGTGGTAGATGCCACCAGAAGCAGCATGCCTAGTGACATGGATTATACGATTTGCGGTGGCATTACGGCCACACGAGCTGGGAACTTCGACTTTGCAAAAAAAGCCTATGCCTATCTGGGACGTCTGTCTGATCCAGGTGTGCAAAAGGTGTCTCAACAATCTGTTTCTTCCGCCCTGGACCTTATGAGGCTGTTCATGTGCTCAGACAAGGAGTTCAGACAGATGCACTTGAAGGCTAGTATCCTGGCCACCTCGCGATTCAATGGTTTCGGTGTCTATCCCCATCCTAGTGCACCGCCAGACGGCAGAAAACACATTTTTGGTCCAGCCGCTTTCAACAACAAGGAAGAAATAAAAATCGGAGATTACGTACTTCCGGATTTGCTCAAAATGGACAACCAAGAGAGGCAGACTCGACTGCAAGTCTTTAATTTCTGGAGATGCGATCCTCTGGGCTATTTCACCCACGGCAGTGTCAAGTCAGAGAAGGATACAGATCATAAAAACTTTGAAGTCTGGAGTCACTGTCTTCCTCAAAGCACTCTCTATCTTAGAATTTTAAGAGCCTCTGGGGTGTTCAGTTGTAGCTCCGCAACACCCATAAGAACCACCTTGGGAGACACCTTGGCACACGCATCGCTGATGCTGGGACTTACAAACTGGGCCTTTGTAGAACTGGGATGTACGATGTTTGATCACAACTGCCTATCATATCGCGGCAGAACAAAAGACTATTTTCATATCCTGACCGACGGCTTTGTGTCGGATCATCGGGGAATAATGTCAGAACGTAGTGCCATACATAAAAATATGAACAAATTCCGCTGGATCATGAACCTTAGTGAGCAGAACGATTCGAAATCGGATTGGATAAAAACACATTACAGCGGCAATGTTCCTTGGTGGTATGTGGCCACTATTGCCTCTAAATTCGGTCATACTATTAAAATAGAGGCATCTTCCCAAGAAGATTATAGTCCCAATGGTTTTGAAGATGATTTCGGATGGCTGATAAGAGGAAAAGAAATGCCGCATAAAAATTACGATCTGAGTTTACTCAGTGCTTCTAGCCAGTACGAACGGAAGCTTAACAGGATACTGAATCCATATTTTCCCATACTAACTCTAAATTCAAAATGGGTCGAATTGGCAGCCAATATGATATCTTGGGACATGAACCGACTTTTGGACAGAAAGAAAACTTCAAGGTCTCTAAATTATTCCCACGATTTTACTGGAATAGTAGAACTGAATGCAATAGTCCTTCCTGCCAAACACCTTTTCGGCATAGATTTAAAGGTGTTTTGTGGTCAACCATTTGCATTTGTTGGTTCGGACAACAGGATTAACGCACACGATCCACAGTCCTGGCCACATGTGCCGCGACTTCAGTATCCCAAAACAAATAACTTGAATTAATTGACATTTTTTAATTTACTTTTTACGTTATTTACGAAAAACAATCTATATGGAAGAAATATGATATGTTTGAAATGAAGCTTTATTCTGATTCGTTTATATTTTAATGGAATTCAATGTATAATTTCAACTGTTGAATAAAAAATCTTTGTTCTTTCCCAAAACCCATATTTTAATAGCTTTGTTGTGGTAGGGCAGTTTATCTACCAAATCGCTTGTTGCATGCAAAAGATAGCGAAATATCGTGCACAGTCTTGACCTTTATCCAATGACCATCGATCATTATTTAAGTAAACAAATATGTCAGTTCTATAAGTAGCAGTTACCAGACTACTCTTTTCTAAGTCAAAATTTGAATTAACTAGGATTTATTTAGTTTAATCGATTTTTTAAGTTTAAGCAGCAATTCAAAAACCTCCCCAGAAAGGGATCAGATCACTTGCCAACACCCTGATATCTAGGTCACTCTATTACGATTCCCCCAAAATTGGAAGCCGGTCACTTATGGAGTGCATGTTTTCCACCGATCGGCGGACTCGTGATATTCGCTTTTTGTTCGCTTTTCTCCTTTTTTTTGCGATAGCTTTTCGCTCAGCTCAGCGGATTACGGTCGATGAGGGTTCATTGAAAGCAGAAACCCAGAGCTAAGTAATCAGGAAACCTGTGAAAAAGCTCCATTACAACCGAAGTATCGGCCAATACTTTGGGTAGCTGGGATTCATATGCAAACTTCTCGTCGAGGTTATTTTTCTTTCGGTTTTATTATGGTTTCTTCTTGTTTGTGTTATTTACGAACATTTTGTTTAGACACAAATACAAATACATACAATGTTTTCTTCGCTTTTTTTCCGTCTCTTTAAAAAACTACTACAAAAAATGGTTGTTGTTGTTTCCGTTAGCGCTTAAAGATCTACAACATATAGCTTAAGATCTACAACATATAGCATTCTAGAGCATACACATTTAATAAGTATGTATGGTTAAATATCTATATATATATATATATATTCATATAAAAAAATACAACAAATTTGCAATTCGTTTCACATTTAGTTTCGTCGCCTTCCATTGTTATCATTTTTAATTCCTCTTGTTCCGGCCTGCGCCAAAAATGCAGACGAGAAGCAAAGATAGAAAAAATTCACAAATATTTCCATTTAACATTTAGGTATGGCAAAAAGTCATCATCTATCAAGTTATCAATCATAATTGATGTCGATCAATCATATTTAGAATACATTTAATCTTCCACTGCTACTTGTTTGTTTTTTGTGTTCATATTTTCTTTTCTTTTCTTTTTTTCGATTTGTTTTTGTTTGAAACGCATTTTACAAACTAACTTTAAAACTTATAAATACTACAACGTACGAGATCCGCCAAAATCTCATAGAATTTAAGCAAAATGAAACACACATGTTACGAGTTAAATAAGTTAAATTAGCAATTAAACGTAGGGTATAGAGTAATGGTTACATATATGTATATATATATAGAAATATCTGAAAGACGCGCCAGTGTTTGTGTTTGTGTGTGCTTGTAAGTGGATCGCTAGATTTATACCAATTTTGGGGAGAGTGCAAACAGGAAGCTCGAAAAGTTTTCAACTGGCTTAGAACATTAGGGTGGCACAAGAGAACGAGGGTAGCAATAACAAAAAACCCTTCCCCAAAGAGCGTTTTTAACGTTGAACAAATATTTGCTTTACAACAAGGTAGGAATTGCACGAAATCGATGATAAATCAACTTTTTGAATTATATTTTCGTTGGGAAGGAGTATTTTTCAAAAACGCCTAGCAGGGTGGGTCAAGCATGCATTTCATATGCTAAATATCAGTTGTGTAAAAAGAAACTTAATCAGCGTTTTTGCCTATTGCAGCGGTTTGTTATATATGGGCAACTTTTTGTCTTTTTCCTGTTTCTTTCCTTGTATAAATTAACAAATGTTAAAAATTTAATTATTACATTTTCGATTGCACTTTGTTTTTGTTTTTTCTTGTTGCTGTTTTTTTTGTTTGTTTCGTTTGTATCTCTGTGTGAATTAATTTTTTTCCTTTGTACATTTATTTTTCTTTGTTTCAACTGAGTGCTTATGTGTTGTGTGTGTGTTTGTGTTCTTATGAAAATTAAGGCTTTGTTACTGGAAAAAAAAAATTACAAAAATTTAAGGGAAAAGTACTATTTTAGCAACAATCAACTGATCACATCGAGTAAACGTACGTAGATTTCACTTAAAACTACTTTAAACCAATCATAATATAACAACAAATATTAGAGCAAGGGGTGTTGCGGGGTCGGTTATCAAAACCTTAACCTGATTTCGCAAACGTTTCGCAAGCGGCTGGCTGCTCCTTTGTTTCGTTTTTTCGCTTTTAGAATATTTACATGAACACGACAAAATGTGCTGAAGAAATGCAGAAAATTTCTTCACCGATCCTATCCGATCCTACCCCGCGCCCCTTCTTAGACAACGCGCAGCGTGATAACAATAATTATAGGGGATACGGGATACGGGAGAGGGCGTTGATACAACAACAGATAGCATGACTTATCAATTATCACGCGAAATGCAGTATTACAAAAAATATATATGTATAAAATTAATCATATGCGTATTATTAATAAGATTACTTTCTCAATAAGAAAATTTCGTTCTTCGACAAAAAGCTTCTAGCAAGCCATCAAACATATGATCACCGAAAGTGTTTACTCGTTTGTGTTTGTGTTTCTGCTTCTGGAGCCTTCTGATACTAAGGGGAAAAGCGGGGACAGTTGGACTGCCAGCGCCTTCCATCACACACAAAAAAAAAACAATCGGGCACAGATATATAGCCTATATATGCCGATGTACATACTCGAGGGTGGCCGAAATAATAGCATTGCAAGTGTAACTCTCGTTACTTAATATCGAAACTCAAAACTGAAGTAGCTGGAGTTAAGGAAATAACTTTGTGACAAGGTTTAAAATATTTTCTTGGCAGAATACAGCTCTTGCTGAGTGATTATACGGTATTTTAGGGTTGAACTTTGAACTTATCATCGATTGACACTTCAATTTTAGGCCTGCAGTGCTATTATTTGGACCGCAACCGCGTTTATATCTAGAGATAGAGAGAGTTAGGGCTTTATGGATTTAGAGAGAGGAGATAGATAGCTAGCCTGAGGTTGAGGGGCTCGTTCAGCTTGTTCCTACTGCGAGGTGCTGAAGTTCGAGGGGGAAATGGAGGCGGGAGCCGTGTCCGTCTCGAGGCTTCCGATCTCTATTCCGTCCACCTGGTCGTGGTGGTCCCTTGACCGACTCGCCGGAATGGGAGCACTGCTGCCCATCATCATCGACGGCGGCGGCCGCAGTGTGGACGCCGGCTCGTACTCCAGGTCCATCTCCTCCTGCAGCTGCGTCAGGATCTGCTGGGGATTCTGCTTCCAGTACAGGACGGGCCAGCGCAACGTCGTGGTCAGCGTGTCGTTGTGCTCCTCCAGCGAATTGTTGGCATAGTGCTCCACCAGCTTCTTCAGTGAGGGATAAATGTTGTAGGGGGCGGCGAATCCGAAGCCGCTGTTCGTCTCGTAGACAATGCAGTGCTGCACGGTGTTCTTGCAGGCAATGGACAGCGCGTAGTGACCCGCATCCCTGGCCCGAATCAGGAAAGTGCCCGCCGGCGAACCCTTGAGCAGCTCCTCGGCATCCCTGCGCTTGGCATCCTTCAGCAGCCAGAGGGATTCGTTGCTGTGCGGCTGGTTGGAGACCGTCTCGTGGCGCTGCAGCCACTTGTCGAAACCCATCTCGAAGATCGTCTTCAGATCGTCGTCCTTGAGGTTGAAGCCTTTCAGGCGCCTTTAAAAAAACAAGAAGAGATTGCAGGAAATTAGAGGAGCTTTTATTATAATTATATTTGTCATTACAAAAGAAATTTGTCCAGGACAAGGTGTTTTAGGGAGCACATTTGTAAGCTCAGGAACTCTGCTGTGGAAAATGGTTTAAAATATAACTCCAAGATTACAATTTCTTGTAGGTTGTTTCACCAGTTTGTGAAACACAACTTAGACTTTTTGCCTAAAGCGTGGCGGACGTGACTTTCAAGGCGTGGCTAATCTGCAATTAATTTCGCTTTACCCTGATGACAATGCATCCTTATCTTATCAAGTTTTTAACATAAATTGTGGATACGAATGAAGTTTTGAATTTACTATATTATGCTATGGATTTAATAGGTAATTTCTGTGGTTTGCTGGATTTTGCCTTGGCTAACAATTAACTTGGAGTGGTAGCGATATCGATTCGCCCTGATATCGATGCCTCATCTAACCGTGTGCAATTTCAGCTGGCGACGAAACAGCTCTTGATAACCAAATGCGACTGCCGTGTTCCGGCCGCCGTTCGGTCTACAAAAGTCTAGACCGCCGCGGGTTTCCGCATCACGATCGGCCGGCGATCAGGCTATCCAAGTGACTAATTTCCAGAGGCGCGATAAGCACAAGGCAGGGTGATATCATGGATCAGTGGAGCGATGGAATCAAGATAGGACAACGCACAAAAACCAAAGACTAAAAACCTTTATCTAATCTGGAGGAGGCTTTTATCTCATGACGGTGTTCGCCGAATCTCAAGAAGTTTAGAGACACAAAGCCGAAGGCCTTGCGAAAAGCAGCCGAGAATTATAGTATATACACAGTGGGTTTCTAGTATATAGAAGGGAAGAATGGAAGAAGCTTGAAGAAAATTATTAAGCACTCGGCAGACTTATAAATTGTCTGATAAGCTTAGCTATCTTCAGCAGGGCGCTAGCCTTATCTAGAGGCCTCCCCCCTCCTCCTCCCCCCACTTGGCACTTCAGCAACGCTTCCACACTCTAGGTAATACCCATAGAAACCGAGTAAGCTCATCCAACGATGACGTACTGCCAAGTGTAAAGGCCTGTTGCTAGGCGAAAGTCACCTCTTTGCTGTTCGCTTTTCGCCCTACAATTGTGGAGATTGTGGGAAGCGCTTTGCTGGGAGACCAAAGAAACGAACAAGTTTTGATAATCAGAAACAAATTAAGGGAAAGAAATCCCCCATGCGGTTGGTTTCACCCAAGAAGTCGAGTAAAATTTAAGAGATTTTATGTTGAAAATATCTGTGTAAATTCATCTAAAACTTAATTGTTTTTAAAAGTAAATTTTGCTTTTCTGCGACCTTGATATGCAAACAATCCTAAAGGCATACCCACAAAACACCCGATAAGGGGTTCTCTGAATATTTCAAAGAAATTCTTCAACGTTTTAGCTTGATTTCAAAAGTTACCCCCATACAAACTGACCTTGATAATGCTGAAAACGAAATATATACTACTTTGCGTATAAATAAATATTGCACATATTATCGATTCGATAAAGGCCTCGGTTTGGAGACCGAAATCCAAGACTCGCCAATCATGCAGATAAGAACGCTAAGAGGTAACCAAATATTCCAGCTTATCATCCCCTCCAGCAGGGAATATTATATAGGCAAGTCAAGAGTTTTCTATTACAGTTGGAGTTCCGTAACTTGAAGATCTCTCTTCGAAGAGATCTAGATAGTATGAACTTGTATTTCTGCTAAGGGATTTATTTAAGAAGCTTGCCTGTATGGCAGGAAAATCGCATGCCAGGCGATGAATGGGAAAGTCGGCTGGCCAGGCACGTAGACTCCTCGCTGGCGTGGAGAATTCGGGAGAGGGAGCGGAAGTGGAAGCTAACAGTGTTATGCCATTATTATCGGTATCGTATCGTATCGGTCAGACGAGCTGCCGACACTCGGACAGAATGAGTGATCGGCCAACTGAGCCGCGTGTAAAATGAACCAGAACCGTTGAGAGGCATTAAAATTCCTTCGCTCTCCGATCGAAAACTGCAAACTGCAATCAAATTGCGCGGTCTGCTGAAAGACTATAAATTGTATCATACTACTAATCTAATAACTGTCTTACAAATAGTTTCTTGAGCTTAAGAATCAAACTCACTCAATGTACTTGTCCTTGCGCAACTGCAGCAACTGCAGTTCCGGCTTGAGGGCGTTGATCTGTCGCTCGAGCAGCAGCTCCTCCTTCTTCTTGCCCTCCATGTACTGGTTGAGCACCTGTCCCTTGGCCTGCAGCGCCTCGAGCAGGTCGAGGAGCGTCTGCTTGCTCGCCTGCAGACTCCGGCGGGCATTGGCATTGGCCAACTCGGCGTTTGCGGCTCCGTCAGCGGGTCCTCCCGCCTCTGCTGACGCTCCACCATCCGCGGGGGCCTTCATGAACGACTCATTCAGCTTGATTTGGTTGCGGAATATCTTCTCCGCGTTGCCAAAGACGTTCTGGTGCAGCTTCTTCTCCTGCAGCTCCTCCCGGATCGCGTTGAAGGAGTTCCGCTTCTGCTCCAGATTCTGCTCGAGGTTCTGCAGCAGCTGGCAGGTGCGGATGAAGTCGTTGCTCAGCAGACAGAGGTCGCCGTGCGGCTGGGAGTCCTCGTCCTCGCAGGTGCGCACTATCGGATTGCTCAGCGTGATGTCCAGCGTCTTGTTGTACATGCTCAGCGAGTTCTCCTTGTAGTAGTTGACCATCTCCACCACCGAGTTGAAGAGGTTCTTCTCGATGAACCCGTACTTGCGGTCCATGTGGCAGATCTTGATCAGCTTCTCGCTGCCGTCCTTCATCAGGGTCAGCGTGTACTCGCCCTTCTTGGAGAGGGCGTCGCGCACCAGGAAGCTGCCGTCGGGCTTTCCGTGCAGGATGCCCTTGGCCTCCTCCCGCGATATCCGGCCCCAGTACCACGGCGCCATGCGCAGCTCGTCCTCGTTGGGATCGACCAGCGATCCGGGCGCCTGGGGCCGCATCGTCGAGTAGTGCAGCGGGGAGGGTTGCACTGAAAAACAGAACAAAAGTAGTTGTAGTTGTAGAACTAGGATAGAAGTGGGGTAATGTTGTTTTAAGCTATAAATTAAGCCCCTCTACAAAACTGTAAACTTCTACTGAGAAGTACATACTGAGCTTTAGCTGATAAAGTAATAACAGCTAAATAGCTAGGGATACCAGCTAATATAATTTAGAAAATAACCATTTTAGCCCTGATTAGTTTCTCTGATTCCTAAAATAAATAAGATAAATAAGACCCCAAACAAAAGCTAATAATACAAATTACTGAAACTTGTTCGATTTTTTTTTTATATCAACTTTGAAATTGATGTTTCCAAGTTAATATAGGTGTTCCATTAGAGATTCTACATAAAGTAAACGCTTATTGTCTATATACTCTAATTCTATTTGGGGGTGTCCCAGAAATCTGGATTTGAGCATTGATGTATTATGGATGGAACACCCTGAAAAAGATATTATGGTATCGCTTATAAAAAGCTAATTACTGAAAGGTATTCGGTTTTTTAGAGATACTGACTTGTTGTTTTCCAAACTAATAATGCAATAGATTTCCTAAATATAAATATTTTTATCTTCATAAAAAACGTTCCACATAAACAGAACTCTTATTGTCCCTTTTCTGTAATCCTAATATGATATCATGGCATATAATGACTGTTGATCTGCTGCAAAAGGAGTTCAATCCCTAGAGAAATCGATGTCTTGGCAAGGAGCGTTGTTCCCTCCCCAAGCTTCCCCAATCTTCCCCAATCCCATCCATTAATAAATATTGGCCACATATTGCTACCGACGACCAAAAACAACAACTACATGTGTGTAAAAACGAGGCATGTAATCGCTGGCGTCCCGGCTCTCTCTACGGCCCTCTCGCTCTCGCCCCCGGCCGCCCCGCTAGCGCCCTCCCGCTCCAACGCACTCGGGCCTGTTGCCAAGCGCCCCCGAAACGCAAATACTTACTTTTTGTGGCTCTTGTTGTGGGGCTCTTTTCAATGGGTCGAAATTCTTGTGCTGCGGAGGCTGGGATTTGGATTTGATCTGGATTTTTGGGTTGCGGGGACTACTCGCCCGTCGGTTTCGCTATATAGCCTCTGCTATAGCTCACCACCACCAGCGAATGGAGCACATCTTTCTATATTCTCGATTTCGCGATTCCGACGGAACACTCACACAAACACACCGGGCGACGCACACGCACGCACACACGCACCAACACCAACGCACACGATGGACACTACGACACTGGTTAAAAAAAATGGTTGGCTTAATGTTCGGATTTCGGTGCTTTCTATGCACTTTTCGACTCTTCTCGTTGGCGGGGGTGCTCTCAACTGCAGCTGGCTCAAAACATTCTCGAACGGCGCTTTGGGGACGACAGAAATCGGGGTTTAATCACAATATATCAGCACACCATTTTGTTCGGGAAATCGTGCGGTGTTGGACAGCGCCGTTGTTGCCATGCCACTTGCTGCGAGTGAGCTGTCCGCAGGCGCCTGCCAACACTGGCGGTTTCCTGTGTTGGGCAAGGCGAAACTACGTAAGAAGCAGGGCTGCCAACTACGTTAATAAATAATTATTAATTATACTGTAACTACAACTAAATTACTAAACGAACCTTTTTAGAGCATAATTTCGAATATAAAAATGTAAAGAACTTATAAATAAGCTTTATCCTAGTCTGTGTTATAAATAAATAATTAAAACTAAATAAAATCAATTGGCAGTCCTGAAAAAAACGTAAGATCAAGACCGGCTGTACCTACACTTTCCAACACTTTGGCGCCAGATTCAAAGTCATCGCTTACCATTCTTTGACTCATTTATTTTACATTCAAAAACTTATTTTAGAGCTAAGCTACAGCATATTTATTGTAGTAAGAAAATAAGGACCTTGACGTTTGGAGCCTACTCCATCCATCTGCGTAAATCAACTAGGCAGACGTGTATCAATGATTTTGTTTTCTCGTTCTTGTTTTAGTTTTAGTTTCTTTAGTTAGTGGTAGTTATCGTCGTTCTGCGTTTAGGCGTTGCGATTTCTAAGGTATTTACGTTTAGCATTAATTGTGGCCCGTTTCATCAAAAACGATACATTAGTTAACCAGCTTAGATGTGCCATAGATTTTGTATAATGCGTATTATTGGGGTTTTGTCTCCTGAATGTTTATCAATATGGTTTGTATGTTTGTATGTGAGTGGGTGAGTGTGTGAGGGTGTGTGTTGCTGTGAATTTGGGGGTGGAGTGCCTAGTGTATCTGAATGATGCCCGATTCCAGCAGTTTCATTATCTTATCGGCGATGGCTGGATTCTGCAAGTGTCTGCAAAATAAAGGTTGTTAATTAGAAGAGAGTTTAAACAGGGGGGAATTCGAAATATTAAAAGGCACACAATAGGTTTCTGCTTAAACCACTTAATAACAAATTGCTGAGACTTTATATAATTCTTACAGTGATAAGAAGTTATTTTCTGACAATCTTTCCTTTGAGGTCTATAAATATAACAATATTCTAATCTTTTCACCCAAGCCCCCAAAATTTTAAAGATTTGACTACACCCCTTATATGTTTTTATGGCTTTTTACTTGGTAAAAATAAGTTGAATATTTAAAGAAACTTTCAATACACCTCCCACTTTTATAGATATAACTGTATCAACAAAAACTCTTATGTAATTATCAAAGGCCCAAAGTTAGTAATAAATGCTAATTGAATTCAAATGGCCAGTTGGCCATAGAAACCGAAAGTTCTAGACCTTGACCCCCAAAAAGCCGTCCAAATATAGCAAGTACTCACTCTTTCACCGCATTCGGGTCGTTCTGCATCTGCTCGAGAATCATTCGCATGGCCGGGTCCTTGAGGATCTGCTGGATCTCCGGATCGGACATGGCGTTCTTGAGCACCTCCTGCGGATTGCGCTGGAAGTTCATCGAGCACTGGCGGTAGCCCTCGACGGCCTCCGCGTTGTTGGGGTCCAGCTCGAGGGCCTTCTGGTAGGCGGCCTGGGCCTTCGACTGCTGCTGCATGCCCTGCAGGATCTTGCCCTTGCGGATGTAGCCCTTGATGAACTTCTCGTCCAGCTTGATGCAGGTGTCGCAGTCCTTCAGGCCGAGATCGAAGGCGGCCAGCTTGGTGTAGCAGGCGGCGCGGTTGCTGTACAGCTTCGGATCGTCGGGGTTGCGCTTGATGGCCTCCGTGTAGTGCTTCACGGCGCTGCTGTAGTCGCCCTTCTTGAAGAAGTGATTGCCCTGCTCCTTCTCCTCCTCGGCCTTCTCCGGGTTGATGTAGGCCGTGCGCTCCTGCTCCTTGATCTTGGCCTCCACCTCGCTCAGCGAGGTCTTGATCTCGGGCGTGCGGTGCTCGGACATGGCCTTCTCGTAGTAGACCTTCGCCTGCTTGAAGTTCTCCAGCTTGCGGTAGGTGTTGCCGATGCGGGCGAAGGACTTGGCTATCAGCTTGAAGTCGGCGCGGCTCTCGCGGCCCACCTCGATGCCCTTCTCGCACTGCCGGATGCACTCCTCGAACTCCTTGCGCTCGAAGTGCACGGCGGCGATGTTGTTGTAGAACGTGATGTCCGTGGGATCGTGCTCGATGGCCGCGTTGTAGTGCTTGAGGGCCGTCTCGAACTCCTTCTTCTTGTAGGCCGCGTTGCCGAGTTCCTTCTCCTTCTTGGCGAAGTGCTTCTTGCGCTCCTCCTCGCTCATATCCTCCACGCGAGGCTCGGCGGGCTTCGGGGGCTCAGCTGGTTTCGCTGGCGGCGGCGACGGAGCCCGCCGGCTGCGCGGCTGCTGCTGGGGATCTATGTCCATGGGCAGGTCGCCGTGGGTCTGCATGTAGTTCAGGGCCGAGGCGGTGATGTCCTGGCGCCCCTGCAGCAGTATGGCGTTGGTGGGATCGTACTTGAGACCTGAGGGGGTTAAGGGGTTAGCCAAAGTGAGGTTAGGTCGGGTGACTAATCATTACCCTCGTTGTACGCCTCGAAGGCCTTCATGTAGTCGTGCAGGCCCGCCGCGGCCGCTCCTTTGCGGGAGTAGCCCTTCGGCCAGGTGGGATTCAGCTGCACGGTCTTCTCCGCGTCCTCCAGCGCCTCCTGGAACTTGCCCGCCTTGGCGAACGCCGCCGAGCGGTTGCTGTAGAGCACATGGTTCTGGCCGTCCAGCGCGATGGCCTCTGTGTACGCCGCCACCGCCTCGTCGAACTTCTCGGCGTTTAGCGCCTGGTTGCCCCTCTCCTTGAGTTCGTTCACCTGCAGAAGAGAAGGAATCGCATTAGTTCGCCACGCCTCCTGGTCTACCAACCCCCGCGCGCACCTTGTCCATTTCTGCTGGCGGAGCGGTTGGCGCTGGCTAGATGTCCTGTTTGCCCGGTTTATTGCTGCGATCTTTTGAAGCACGCTGTGCGGTGAAAATGCAAAAAATGCCGACTTTTCTAGAAGCAAATGGCCAGGGTTGTCATTTAAAGCCACTGCTGGCAACGCCACCCAAATCAGTCTCTCAATTTAACAGAAATGTTAAGATACAAACTGTTAACCTTACATCTTAACATTTCTGTTACAAATCACTACATTTTATAGCGCCACTGCGGCTGAAATAAGAACTAGAAAGTCACGACATGAATATTTATTTTTATCGCGAATATATTTTTCACCTGGCAACGCCACCAAATCCGACCAGACGCTGCTTTTTACGTGCGGCATCCGAAAATAATAGAAAATAACTGAAAACACACAGGCGGCGCTAAAAATCGCAGTTTGAACGCGTCGCAGAGGCAAGCGGGCAGCGAATCCACACACTTTGGCCCCCGCAACGACACAGCAGAGCCGCCGACATGGCCGAGTACTTGGCATCCATTTTTGGCACGGAAAAGGACAAGTAAGCATGGCACAAATATACTTTTTCCCGGGGTGGATTGCTAAGTAATAAAACTCCTCTCCACAGGGTGAACTGCTCGTTCTACTTCAAGATCGGCGCCTGCCGCCACGGCGACCGCTGCTCGCGCATCCACAACAAGCCCACCTTCTCGCAGACGGTGCTGCTGCAGAATCTGTACGTGAACCCGCAGAACTCGGCCAAGTCCGCGGACGGATCGCACCTGGTGGCCAACGTGTCCGACGAGGAGATGCAGGAGCACTACGACAACTTCTTCGAGGACGTGTTCGTCGAGTGCGAGGACAAGTACGGCGAGATCGAGGAGATGAACGTGTGCGACAACCTGGGCGACCACCTGGTCGGCAACGTCTACATCAAGTTCCGCAACGAGGCGGACGCGGAGAAGGCGGCGAACGACCTGAACAACCGCTGGTTCGGCGGCCGCCCGGTCTACTCGGAGCTCTCGCCGGTCACCGACTTCCGCGAGGCCTGCTGCCGGCAGTACGAGATGGGCGAGTGCACCCGCTCCGGCTTCTGCAACTTCATGCACCTGAAGCCCATCTCGCGCGAGCTGCGGCGGTACCTCTACTCGCGCCGCCGTCGCGCCCGCTCCCGCTCCCGCTCGCCCGGCAGCCGGCGCCGCGGCTCCCGCAGCAGGTCCCGCTCCCCGGGACGGCGGGGCGGCGGAAGGGGCGACGGCGTGGGCGGCGGAAACTATCTGAACAACGAGCGGGACAATATGCGCGGCGGCAATGATCGCGGCAACGATCGCGATCGACGCAAAGGCGGCGGTGGAGGTGGCGGCGGCGGCGGTGGACGGTATTAATTATTCTGGACATTTTTTCAATACGCTGGCAATTGAGAGAGAAGGGACAACGGACAAGCAACAACGCCAAGTATCGTGTATTTTATTCTCCGCGTTAGTTTTCCACATTTTTTTACAACACTTTCGAGTCGAGGTGAGTGAGGAGATCGGAGAGCAGAAGGGAAAGGAAGGAGAGGACGATGGGGTGGTCCACCACCACCTATGTACAAACCCCCCGCGAAATACTTTACCGAACGCCCATTAGAATTGTAATTTACTATACACACATTCGTAATAATAAAATTGAGTAATACTATATGTATACAGAAAATGAGAGGAAGCTGGAGATAATCGGTGGAAGTGGGCCTAAAAAGTAACTTTAATTGCTCTATTTATTATTTTATTAATGTATACTTTGTTTATTATCCCATATTTAGGTTTTTTAATAAATTACTTCTTATATTCTCATTAAAGGCAGTGATCTACAAAGGTATTTAAGTTTAAAATCTAGCCTATCTGGCCTCCAAAACAACAAATTAACAACAAAAGCCTTCATTTAACCCGAGTTGTTCTTAAAGTATGTATTTAGTGCACAAAGGAGGGCATTTCGGTGATCAAGCCACGTCTGATGGAGGGTGCATCCTGAGTGGCTGCTTCAGCCTGTGATGCCTCTGCATCCCCGGTTCCCTCGGCTCCTGGTTGCTCCGGATGCTGCTGCAGTTCGGGTTCCTGGACATTCGGCGTGGCCTCCGTTCCCGCTTGAAGATTCCTCTGCGAGGCGGAGTTCGATGGAGGTACTGGCGTGTCGGAGGAGCTGCTGGAAGCCTCCCTGGCCCTCAGCTGCTTGGTCATGTCTATTTGCTGCTGCAGCGTGTAGGTATTCTCGTGCTTCCGCCGCTGCTGCTGCTCTACATCCCTCAAAACACCATCGTGGAGCCGCAGGCTGAAAGGAGGATTATAGATTATAGATTCCCCTGACAATATAGAGCCCACTTACCGGTCTGCCGATTGTTTATAGTGCACATAACCTATGATCGCCGTGGAAACAGAGACCGCCATGCCCAAGGTAATCCGCGAAGCGGTCGACATGTCTGGGTGCTGATCTGCGAAGCTGAAGGTTTCCGCCGGAAGTGCCTGCACTGGGAATTTGGGTGTCGGGCTGTACGGTTCCTGAGTTGGTTTCGGGTTACGACATGACTTTAAATTTGAAAGAAAAACACCAGCAGCCTGGAAAGAGAGTGGCCAGCTTGCGGAAGCGAGCTTTTGCCTCCTCGCAGTTGCAGGGCGGAAAAATCTATTTTTGAAAATCAGATTCAAATGGTATTTGTAGACCGATTTGGTCACTATTCATGGGTCTTACTTTTTTATTTGTTAATTTATTATTAATTATGGGAATTTAAACTATAATCCGTTAAATAGCTATTTAAGAATGTTTGGTCATCCTACAAAATAAAAGTTGTTTCACATATTCATATTCAAATGGTATTTGTAGCCCGGTAGCCCGATTTGGTCACTATTCATGGGACTTATTTCTTTATTTGTTAATTTATTATTAATCATGGGAATTTAAAGCATAATCCGTGAAATAGGCATTAAAAATGTCTGTTTTGGTCATCCTACAAAATAAAAGTTGTTTCACATTAAAATACAAGAGCTCAGGAAACCAAAATGAATACCTTTAGTAATTCCGAAAATCGAGTGGGAACTTTTCGCTGCAGATTTATAATCGATATAAGCAAGAGCTACTAACTACTATCTGTATTTGAATATTATTTTTTTCTATTTATTTGTAAACTTTCTTATCTATTTCTTTGACGCAATGCCGGGTTAACTACCTAAAAATAAAACTTATCGCTCATCAAAGTTATCTTCTTATGACTGCATTTGCTCGACTAATCTGGTTACTCACTAAACAGCATACATCTCAATGGGCTGCAGTGTGGGGGGAGGTGGAGGTGGGGCGATTCATTCAGGTGATTGGCCATCATTAACGCATAAACGTGGAGCCCACAATCCGGGAATCCCGACCGGAGTCCGTGGTCCGCGATCCGGACATGCGCAGCACGCACCTGAAGCGAGCAAACGGAGGAGGAACGACACCACAAAAACCGAGGAACCGAGGCAGAAACAGAAGCAACAGCACAAGTACAATGAAATGAAAACGAGCACAAAAGGCAGGAGGCAACACGGCGTATGGGCAACGCAACAAACAGTGCGACTCCAGTTTTCCATACGCTCAGTTGTGCGCCCGCGGTCAAGGGAAAATCGCAGCCGTTCCCCCGAGGAAAGCCAAAAGGAAATCAGGGAAAATACTTAGCGTGCGTGTGCCAGCGAACTGGTGATTTGTTTAGAGAGTGTCGAAATCAAATGCGAAACAATCAACAATTGTTTTTAAGGGCCATAAAAACCATTAAATTATGAACATAACCGATTTATAAACAAGAACCGCGGGGAACTTCTCCATCTGAGTGCAGTCGCGGTGTTCTAGATTTTTTCGAGCGATTCCTGCCTTAGTTTTTGGGGAAGCTTAAATATTTATGTCGGTGACGCAAATATTGATTTAAATTTGTGCGCGCTTTGGGTTGACGAACGCGAGGTGTCTTGACTCGAGGGCCCAAAACACCTTGGCGACGTTTTTTCATGCCCCTATTACAGAACTTACAAAGCTACCGCAAAGTACAGAGAAAAAATAATTTAAAAAATTCTGAAAGTTATTAAAAATGTATTTAATTTAGTAAATGTAATTATTTGTAAGGCGAGACAAAGTAATTCATTTTTAAAAATGTACAAAATTGAATTGTCCTTTTTCAAAAAGTTCAAAAGAATTCTTAATGAACAACCTACAAATTTTGAAAGTCCTTTTTAAAATACCCAATACCATATATTTTTCAATAAAATTTTTAAAATTGAATGCCAAGTTCTGAGAAATACTATTTTAGGCAATAGTATTAAAATATCTTGAAAAAAAATAGTAATAATTTGCGCTGTGTAACTTGAAGTTCCCCTTGGTTTTACTCGTAAAGGATCTGTAGAAAAAACCTCCAGGATGACCAAAGTTGAGCTCTACAAGTCCCGCGTCTTCGTGACAATCATACACCTGTGCGCCCTGGGCCAATTTGCCTACGGGCTCTACTACAGCTCCTTCGAGATCCAGCGGAGCTACAAGCTGAAGACGAGCCTCAATCGCCGCCTGGTGCCGGAGTCGCTGCCGCAGAAAATCAAATTCCTGTCCTACTGGTCGCTGGTGAGTAGATTTATGGCCTAGGCCCATTGAAAGCATCACCTAGAGATATGCGATGAATTATGGGAAATTAAAAGAAACGAGACGGAAATGCGGCCAGCTTCGGTTGTTTCAAGTGTTGGGGGGCAGGGAGAAAATCAGCGAAAGGAAAAATTATTCTTATTATTATGCCTGCGTTGGCCGCCGTTCGCATTTATGTCTGCCATATGTTTGTTTATTTGTTTGTCTGCTCGTTGGGGATCGCCCCCTCTCCGGTGTTTTTCCCACACTCCCATGCCTTTTTTTTATCGGCCAGGCGGGGTCAACAACTGTGGAATATGGAATACGGAGGAGTATCTGAATTTCCTCGTTCGAACTGCTGTTGCACATACTTTGCATGCAAAAATTGCAATCGTTTTCGGCTTTTCTTTCGCCCCAAGTATTTATTTGCTCAGCGGTTCGCGCTTTTCCAGATTTTCAGTTTCGTTTGGACCACAGAATTTATGGGACTGACGAATGCCAGATTATCTGATGGGCGCCAATGTAAATGTGCCATACGCGGCAGTTGGCTTCGATTTGGTATTCGGTGCTTTCTGATGCTGGATGCTTGATGCCTCATTTACATATCGTTAAAATAGCTTAGAAAATCGATGGAATATTGCATTTTTCTCGCAGCTACTTGGCAACAAAGGAAAACACAAGCAAATATCTCAAAGTGGTTGTCATCGTCGACAGGCGAATTTCATTTTTGGATAGGTAAATAAATATGTCTTGAGGTTTGGCCCATGCTCTGGAAAAGTTTCTACTTGACTGAAAGGAAAATTTCAAGAAATTAAATTAAGGACCCCTTAAATGTTTGGAATGTATGTATCTTGAAGATAGTATCTTCCCTACGTATGAAAGGAAATTAAAAGAAATGTATTACCTAACATTACAATAAGGAAATTTCTTTGTTAAAATATACTTAATTTATTGGTGAACAATTTATTACAAATTATGTTAACGCATTTTCCGTGTTAAAACTGACCTATATTTTAAAAAGTCATTAAAATGTCGAGATCACAAAGAAAATACCAGCAGTTGTAATCGCCATAAAAAACCCAATAAATAAGAATTTAAAGACCATTCATGACCTAAAAAGAAGATACTTTTAAAAAAAGCATTTCAAGAACATTTAAAATTGTTTTTAATATATTTTACAATTTTTATAAAATATGTTGTACCTTACTTATTTTTTGTACTTTTTACTTAAAGATTGTTTTATAATTGACAACTTTTGTTCCATTTATTCCCACACCATACGAATTGACCATAATTCATGTGCTTTAAAGTTTCCATTTCCGTGCGGATTTTCCAGTGAATGTTTTTAGTTTATTGTTGCACGACCTTGCGTGCCCTTGATTAATGCCGCCTGCCCCGCCCCAAGTACTTTGATCTGGTGAGCATAAAGTGCTTTATATCTACGGATCTCCACTCGCCCGCCTTTCTTCGCTTGGCGAACTGCTCTTTTATGTAGTCCCGCGATACGAGTACAAGTACGATACGAGTATTTTTCGATGCCATTACCATCCGGTTCAATTATTTTTGTTGCCGATTGGTTCTCCGCCTTTCTTCTGGGCATTCCAATGGCTTCCGTCAAGCAGTCGGATGGGCGGAAAATTGTTTATATATGCGCTATCAAAATAAAAAATAAACTTCAACTATTTTCCGACAAACAATTGCATTGTTGAAGCAAAAGAGAAATAATATGGCTATGTTCTAGGCCAAATCTGTATAGTATATCTATATAGTATGGATACTACATATGTTTGTTGTCTGGACACCGTTCAATCTGTTCGATTTCGAACGATTTATTGGTGAAATATTTTTAAAGCAAGATTTATGGAGCGTACGATCCTTGAGTTTTGATAGCCGACACGTTTTTACTGTTCTTAAAAAGTCTTAAAAACATTATTTTGAAAGGTCTTACTTTAAAATGTCATTTAAGCAGTAAAAGCATTATAAATATATATTTTTATATCACTTTTTATGGCATCTGGAAGTAGTGATGCAGTGACATAATTTGTGGAAGTTCGAAAAATTCCCAAGAGTCGTAGGTTCTCACGAACCCCTTTGATATTTTGATTAATAGTGAATAATAACCATTTTTCTTAAAGGGTATTTATTATTCCCGTCTGCTCGTGAATTTGTTTACATCTGCTGTCCCATTTGCCTGGTTTATTTGCTCTGGTTGAAAGGTCTCAACTTTGATTGTTATCCAGAATTTTGTTTTGGGGATTTGCAGATGGAAGGAAGAAGAAGGGGTAGTGAAAAACAAAACGCCCCCCAAAGCGAGTGAATTTGCCTCTGACAAATTACGATTTTAGTTTGAAATTCACTCTGTTGGTTGCAGCATCATGTGGTTGCAGTGGCTGATTATCTGCCTCCCAGTGGCAATGGCCACCAAGTGGTACGCCGGAGGACTGGAATTTAACCATCCCTCCACCTGGTTGGATGACCACTTGCCATGTGCCCAGGATTTGGTAGTCTTTCCGGAATATTATCCAGCCTTGTTGCCCCTGCCCGAGGAGATATCCATTGATGGTTTGGTTTTTCCGAGAGAGGGGGCGATTCTTCTGGCCGAGGAGTCGACGATTAGCTTTGGTTCCCCGAAGAATTCGGAGTGTGAGAGTGAGGAAAAGAAGGCCTATTTAAAGGCACCCAAATCGAGTAAATGGTTCGACCCTACCACCTGGACGGACAAGGCCAAGAAGGACATTTCCCTGCCAGATCTTGAAAGGATTCCCTGCGATGACGAGCAGGTTATAATCAAGGGTCACGGCCCTCTGGCCTTTGACCTCGAGAACGTCCAGCACCTGCGGATGGGACAACTCATCCTGGCCGGCTCCTCCATCTCCAAATCCTACTTGGAGCAACTCATCGCGAGGGACTTGGGGCAATTTCTCTTTCACAATGCCGAGGACGTGCAGGTGGAGTACTATCGAGGAGAGTTGTGTGGCTGCCACAAGGACTTCGAACGACTGGTGGAACCGGTTTGCCACAATGTCCAGGAGCAGTGCGAAACGCCCCACTGCCTGTCGCCAGTTCGACCCCTGGGATCGTGTTGTCTCATCTGCGGGGCCACCCTGTCCACACCCATCAATCTTTGCACTGAGGGCGGTAAAAAGGAGATTGTGACCAAGATCAACAGCCTTATTAGCCAGGAGAATCTGAAGGATCAGATAGAGTTCCATGTGGAGTTTGTGGGCTCCCAGCAGTTTGGTAACCACCTGCAGGCGGTGCTGACTGATCGTCATGGTTACAGTGAACGGAGCATGGAGTTCCTGCAACAGCAGCTGGATTACTGGAATAGAACGGGCACTACGTTGAAGGTCTCCGGTCGTCCCTACAACCCAAATGTGAGCTTCTCCTCGATTGTTCTCATCCTGTTCTGCATGGCCCTGGTGGGCGTGGTTTCCATGGTCATTTTGGCCCACTTTATGCCCGAGAATCCCTACCTGAATCGCATTCCCCAGTGGATCCACGATCCGCGGCGCTGGAGGTGGCACCACTTGGGTGTGAGATTGCGTCGCAATCCGCTCTTCAGTCGCTTTGACAACGGAGGAGCAGGTAATATTGGTGGTTCCAGTGAAGGAGGTGCCTCCGGTGTGGATCGCCTGGGCATCATGGCCTACGATCCCGAAAGTGGCGAGGTGAGGGAGCGACGGGCCTTCGACAATCCCATGTTCGAGCAGGGAGCAGCTATTGAGGTGGCCGCCAAGGAGTCGCAGGATCAGAAGGAAATCCTGGATGCCCCGCGCATGGAGACGGGTGATCTGGACGCCAGCAGTGTGGTGGATGAACAGGAGCTAACGGAAATCAATTTGGAGCTCTGCGGCCCGGAAACCGACGAGGAGACCATCTAATGGATAATAACAATAATTGTTACTTTATAGGAACAACTATTTCCTAAAACATCATTAAATTTGCTGACGTATATAGAAATTCCAATTTAGTAAAATATTTATCCATTCACGAATACTAATGACAGATAGTTTTATACTGGAGACGGATACCATGGGATTATTTTTGGATATTACATAACCGCAAATCAATTACCAACGCACAATCGATAAATAGCGTGTAACGAAAGCACAACGAAACAAAAGAGCACCTGATAATGATACCAGATATTTCAGTTAGCGGGGCTTTAATGACGTCGCCTTTTTTCCCCCGATGGCCTTGCTCCTTGACCTTCAAAGGGGGTGGCTTGGGGCGGTGGAGGAGGGCTATACGAATCGGAATCGATAGTTGCCATTAGCTGCGAACATATTTCCAGAAGCCTTTGTCTCGGCTCATAAATATGGCTTATGTGTGTCCACATCTATTCATAGAACGCTCTTGAAAAGGCGCGTGCCTCCCCCTAGTTTGTTATAGGATATATCTTATAGTGGGGGGAGGACTTGGTTCCGATGCGGATTAAGCGCCCGTTTTTAGATTTTATTTTAGCTTCTGCCAATTCATTCTCGAGTGGAAATACTTTGTACCACGGCGATTGAGAGTGCGGCAGATAAGCGCACCTTATCAGTTTCAAAGCGAAGGCAAAAATACATACAGTGGGCACTCAAATTTAATTAACTAGAAAAATTAAATTTAAATAAATAAATCTGATTAACTGTAAAGTACTTCTATAATAATATTAATTACTTACTTGATAAGAACTAAATACACAAATGTGGGCGATACATTTAGTGGGCGATCACTGTACACAATCGTACATTCATGTGCAATTGCCGCTGGTGACTGGACTCTGGCTATACTATAATCAGTACATATCTGGCACCAGGAGGTTCAACATGGCCAAGCCCAAGACAAAATCGAAGAGCAAAGGTTCCACCTCGCCCGGCTTCAACAAGGCGGTGCAGTTGCTCCTCCATTTGACGGCCGTGTTGCAGTTCAACTATGGCGTCTACATTTTCCACACACTCGATATGCCCAACACGGTGCCCTTCGCCGGAAAATTCAAGTTCCTAACTTTCATTTGTGCGGTAAGCCTATAAATTGACCTGGGAAACTCGAACACCGGATAAACGATCCGATCCGTTAAGGGATTTATATCACCCAGATTTTGTAGTTCGATTGCATATAGACAAATCTAATCGCTTGTAGTCCATAAAGATACCACGGACGTTGGAAAATTTATGCTGATAGAACATGACTAGAGGCATCAGATTATAGGGTAAATAACGATAAGGATATTTCAAAACATATTCAAAAAATAAATATTTTAAAGATTTATTGTAACGGTTGCATAGATTCTGTATGGGTTTAAAAATTCTTAAAATGTGTTTCTTTAAAAATTAAATGAAAAATCTTTTTAAATCCTAAATGTGCAAAATTTCATAAAAATATAAACTGTTACTTAGATTCCATCGAGTCTAGCATACCCCTTGAATCCAGGGAAAGATAAAAGTATCTGCACACCTGGTATTTTGGCCCTGCTCCGGCTCGGGCACACTGTTCCGCCGCTGGCCCCTTTTTGGGGGTGGCTGGTCGCTGCAAGCAGTATTGTTTCCAGAGAGTCGCGACGGACCAGACCGGTTTGTTTGTGTTTTGGTGCCGTGAAAAATCAATCGTGAGCGAAGAGAACCGAGAAGCAGGGCAGCTGCAGCAGGAAAATGGCATCGGTGCGAGGAAACTCCCTGTACCAGGGCGTCTATGGGGCTCTGAGGACCCTGCTCCACCTGACGGCGGCCGTGCAGTTCACCTATGGCATCTATTACGACTACAGATACGTCGAGTTCCCCACCAGCGAGCCAGAGATGCGAATCCACCATCCCTGGGGGGGCAAATTCAAATACCTAACGTTCCTGGATGCGGTAATCTATCTACTCTGTCTACATCTCCCATTAGATACACGCGCGGTTTAAAGTTCACTCGGTTCGTTTATTGGCACGGTTGGATTGCCTAACTGGTTTACACGCATCTATAAAGCTACACAGAAAAAATGCATCCAGAAAGTAGTTAGAATTTTAGGTGATCAAGGGGATAATTCCTATGGCTTCATTAAAACATCCCCTAAGTTGTGTTTTTATACAACTGGTTTTACCTTTAGGTAACCATTTTAATGATCTAATAGGGAAAATTTATGTTTATACAACTTAAATTAAATAAATATTAATATTTGCGTTATTCCATTCCATTTATAAAACGAAAACCTACGAAACACGAAATCTTTTTTATAAACTCTTATTGTCACTTAAAATTTAGCAGGAAATGCTTTGTGAAACTTTTTTTCGCCAGCTGTAATTCCTTCCACTCCACTTAAGCAACCCCTTCAAAATCCAGCCACATTATCTCACACACGTCAAATGCTCTTCCACTTACAGATAATTCAGGCACTGTACTATATCGTATCGCTGGTCAACGATTTTGTGGGCACCAATGAGCTGACCCCCAAGAAACCGCCGGCGGTGCGCAGGTTCAAGGACTGGCTGATGGCCACTTTGGCCTTCCCGGTGGCCATCAACGTGGGCGTGACCTTCTGGACACTGTACGCCATCGACAGAGAACTGGTCTTCCCCAAGGTGCTGGACCCCGTGTTCCCCAGGTGAGATTCGCGAAACTAGAAACCCAGTGGGATCAAAGCAGTCCGAGATTTAATTTCCCATACTTTATTCATATTTAAATCCTTGTGAATCATTATTGGATTTGGATTCCAGGCATATCAAGTTTCTGTTGAACAAAACCAAATATCATAAACGTTTGTTTATACCACAAATATTTCTATTTACGTTAGTGTCGCATTTTTGTTTACACCACATATTTAAGGCATGAGGCATATATCTCTTTTATCTTGAATTCCTTTTAAAATAACTTTAAGATTCATATAAGTTAAGTAGCACTTAGAAAATTATAAACTTCCTAGGTCGGCAATGAACCTTTTAAATATTAACCTCAAGACCCTATTATCTTCTTTTTCGTAATAGCACTAAAATGTAAATGTTTTGACTTTCACTCAAGTACAATTACATTTTATATTCACGTACGTAGCTTGTTATGACAAGGCACGTGATGGGAATTCCGAATGAAAATTTATAATAAGCTTAATAGTTATAAATATATCTAAAAGATAGAAAGATTCTTTGTTGGGATAGCTTAAAAAAACGACTGAGAAGCCTTAATTTCCATTATATATTTCCTAAGACATATTACATACCTCTACCTTCTTACAGCTGGCTGAACCATGTCCTGCACACCAACATCGTGGTCTTCATCGTCCTGGAGATGTTCATCTCGTACCGCTCGTACCCGAAACGCAGCCAGGGACTCGCCGGACTGGCCATCTTCATGGGCGCCTATCTGGTCTGGATTCACGTGGTGAAGCACTACTCCGGCGTCTGGGTCTATCCCGTCCTGGAGGTCCTGCAACTGCCGCAGCGCATCCTGTTCTTCGCGGCCGTCGTGGGATTCACGCTGTCGCTTTATCTGCTGGGCGAGTTCCTCAACAACACCGTCTGGGCCAAGGAGGTGAAGCTGGCCAAGCGCAAATCCAACTAGGAGTAGGCTGTGTCCCGTTTCTGTTCCATGTAGTCGCGTTTAATTAGCCACAAAATACAAATAATGATTGACGACGACTCAGGCCTGTCTTGGGATTATTTATTTTGTCTGTATTGTACGATCTTCTCAGCCAAAGATATTGATATTGTAAAGAAGACTGAAGAAGTCGCACAAAATATGTGAAAATGAATAAACTTGAGCTTGCCTGATGAACTCGATAATGTATTTGACATCCTTAATAAATTGTGAAAGTCTTTAATCGTAATAGAGAAAACCGTTTGCTAATGATATTCATTCTTTCTTATTACGAATCGCATTGTAATTGAGATTATAGCCGTAGTTTATATTGAGAGCGCGCGCGTCTTCTTAGGTTTTTATTAGATCAGCTAAGTGAAATCGCCTTCTCGATTGCAACAACCTCATATCAAGGCACTCCAAAACAACACCATCTTTGAAAACCAGTGTTACAACCTGTAATTCAATTCTAGTATCGTAATAAACCGATTCAACACTTTATTTACTGCGAGAATTGCTTTTAAATGGTGAAAAAAACTGGGATTTTGTTTTTAAATATTCAAAAAGTTCGACAAGACTGCCAACTTTTATAAAATTTACCGGAAACGGTTAATTTGGTTCAAAAAGCATACAACATGTAAATTTGTTTATCTAATACACTGATTTTTAGTTTGAAAATACCTATTCTTTATTTTATAAAAGAATATGTACTGTTTTTTTAATGAAGAAATTCTTTAAATCAAATCCATAATTTTTAATGAATTATTTATTTATTTTTGCTTTAAAAAAGCTTTATTTAGCTTGAAAATAGCTATTAAGCTCGCACTGAGTTCGTCGTGCAGAGCGCCCCAATCAGCTGTTCGCTAGCTTTCATTTGTTTTGATTTGCTCTGCGTGCGTTGGCTTTTCCGGCCTATTATCCGGCTAAAACTGAAATGGGCAAGAGCAAGAAGCAGGTGCGCGAGTTCAATGCCGCCAAGGAGGCCGTGGAGGCCACCAACGCCCGGCTGGACACCTGCAACGACGCCTACACGAGCGGGGCCTTCAAGTACCTGAGATTCCTGGTCCATCTCCTGGCGGCGGCTCAGTTCTCCTACGGGATGTACTACCACTACTTCCGGGTGCACTGGCCCACGGATTTGCTGGACGAGGACGAGCTGAAGGCCCGCTGGGGCGGCAAGTTCAAGTACCTCACCTTCCTGGACGTCATTCTGCAGGCCATCTACCACTCGCTGGCCCTGCTGAACGATCTCTTCGGCGACAACAAGGTCTCCGGGGAGTCAAAGTCCAGGCTGAGATCGGCGAGGGACTATGTGTTCGCGGCCTTCGCCTTCCCCGTCGCCCACAACGTGTGCCTCTCGTTCTGGGTCATTTACATCTGGGACCGTGAGCTCATCTTTCCCTCGGCGCTGGATGCGATTTTCCCCAGGTGAGTGGCGCGGAATACGTGGCAGTGGGGGAACCCCTGAAACTATAC
Source organism: Drosophila takahashii (assembly GCF_030179915.1). Taxonomy (NCBI): domain Eukaryota; kingdom Metazoa; phylum Arthropoda; class Insecta; order Diptera; family Drosophilidae; genus Drosophila; species Drosophila takahashii. The sequence continues at coordinate 433,125 of NC_091678.1, read as the reverse complement.
AGATAAATTAATATTACATTTTAATTAAATGAAAATTATTAAATTGTTCGTATAAATCTATTATGGAAAATTGTATCTTGGTAAGAATTTCTGAACTGCGCAAATGAAATACTAGATTTTTTTCAAACTCGGGTACCTCGTAGAGTTTGCCTTGGTTATCATCTGTGATTTTTTTTTAATTTTTTGGTGTCCAATTAGGGGCGCTATGAATTTTTGAAGTTAAGAACTTAAAAAATGTTCTCAAACTTCAAGTTAGTATATCTCGAGAACGGATTAGAGGAACAACGTGCAACTTTACACGTTTTTAAATGTGTACTAGGGGAATTAGAAAAATATTTTCTTAAATTTTTTTTGGCCAAAAAGTATGAATTTTAATTATTTTAAATTTCCTATCGCGGTTTTGGAAGTCTTCTTATCTATCCAAGATTGTCCAAGATCTAATAACCAACTTAATTTTCCCGAAATAACATTTTTGTTCCTTTTTATCATTTCCGAGATATTTAATGTTTTTTCCCTAATTTAAGAAAACCCTATTTAACCATGGTACATTTTCCGTCACTGTAAATCTTCTTTTGTTTGTAGATCCGGTTCAAAGTTTAAACATCCAACTATTGTTATACACTTGTAACTTACCTTCATTTCTCACCTTTTTCAGCTGGCTGAACCACGTCGTGCACACGAATGTGGCCCTTCTGGCCATCATGGACCTGTTTACCTGCTTCCGCCGCTACCCCAGTCGACTGGCCGGCATCACGGGCAACGTCTCCTTCATCCTGCTCTACATCATCTGGCTGCACATCGTTCGCTACTTCAGCGGCGAGTGGGTGTATCCCATTCTGGAGGTGCTGCCCTTGTACCTGCGCTACCTGTTTCTGGCCCTGCTGGTGGGCTTCAATCTGGTTTGCTATCTGCTCGGGGAGTTCGCCAACAGCATTGTCTGGGCTCCGGAGTTCAAGCTGCTGAAGCAGCAGAAAATCAAACAGGGTTAGAAGTCGAGGATTTAAAATCGATTTATTAGTTACACAAAAGTATGAGATATTTTGTAAACTTATAGGCACTTTTCGAGGTACGATTTGTTTGCCGCGAGAGGCTTTTTAATATCGTACTTAAATGTATAATCTAGGAGTCTAGTTTAAAGCCCATTACCCACGGCAAGGGAAAATGATCGGAAAATAGGGTCATTGACATTTCCATTGGCGTGAGTAGCAGGATTAAGGAAACAGTCATTCACAAACGTACACGGAGATTCGAAATGCTTACGGGCTAAATGGGAAGATGGATTTGTATAATATCGTTCGCTGCTTAATGTCTATGAGTATTCGTAATTCGTAGTTGTAGTTTCGCCTATACTGCTCAATAAAACAATTAAGTAGAAACTCTGGGGTCATCGCAATGTAAACTGCATAAAAAACGTACATTTAACCTGCCTCGGATTTTTGTTCTACTTCGGTTACTTAAAAATTCCATATATTTTTGTATAAAATATCACTTTCTGATTCTTGTGAACTAATAAAAAATTGATTCGAAAGTATCAAGTTTCAGTAGTTATTTTTAAAATTGAAAAAACAAATTTGAACGGTCTAAAAAAATGTTTAAATGGATTGAAAAGAATGGTGAACGCCAACAGTAATTTTTACGCATCAAAAATAGTTAAAATATTATTCGCTAAGCTGTTAACATTAAAATTTAGCAAGCTAGCAAATTGAATTAGACACTGAAATGCTAAAAAAATAGATTTAGGACCTATAAATTGATTTTAAACATTTGATAAGCTTAAAATCTTGCATGTAAAACCAAAACAGGCTTTAAGAACCTCTGAAAAGTGTTTTAGAAACTTAAGTAAATGCAATAATTGATCATTTAGTCTTGCTATTTTGAGGGCAGCAACAACATTTTGAGTTTGTCCGACTCGCTCATAAACGAGGGCTCCCTGTGATGCCTAGCGTGGCCTAACAACGCCTGAAGCTCGGTGCCTCCGCCATCTTCATTAGCTGCCTCATTCCTCTGCCTGCTGGCCGCATTCAGGAGTCGCATGGCTTGCTGCAGCTCCTCGTCTCCGTAGCTGGGAACCAGCTCGAAAGGATTGGCCTGAATGCCCACATCGCAGCTGGTTTTGCTGTTTCTGCTCTGCGGTTTGCCCATGGACATGCCGGAATAGGAGCTGTTCAGCAGGCTGCCCACGTCCAAGGCCACGTCGAGTTCCTCGGAGGAGCAGCTAAGTGACCGATTCCTCGCATAGTCCCTCTTGAAATCCTGCAACTCTAGTCCTGTGGTCTTTGGATGGCTCTTGCGCGATTTCCTCGACTGACGACTTCTTGTGGAGTTGCGCGAGTGACGATTGCCATTGGATTCGTTAGATTTCTTCATGTTCTTGAGGAAATTCGCCACCTGTTTGTTATTTGGTAACTCTTCAATCTGGATTCCATCGTGATCGTCCTCGCTGAACTCCTCCTGCTTCACAACCATATTGAGATCCTGTATCTTTAGCGAAGCCTGCGAGTGGTCCTCTGAACTAGAAGTCATGTCATGATTTTGGAGGAACGGGAACATAAAATCGCCGTTGTTGTGCAGGAATTGTTTGAGGATGTTGGGATCCAAGCCGGCATTCGCCGTCCTTCGCTTCATCGAGCTGGTATAGTTGTGCTGCTTCTTGGAGCTGTGCTGGGCAAACACGCCCACTTTGTGACTAGCATTGGGATAGGTGGTTTTCTTCATCGCAATCACCTGCGACTCCACCGAAGTGCTGCTCTCCCTTCGCCGGCTGCTCCTTCCAGTGGCGGATGCCGTGTAATCCCTCGCCCGGTGAGTTCTCTTGCTGCCGGAGGAGCCAACATGTTTCCGCCTCGATCTGGATGCCACTTTGGTCTTCATTTCGGCTATTTTCACCGACACCTGCGAATCCACCGAATTCCTACGCGATTCAACCGAAACATGACGAACACTCACGCTGATCTCGGAATCCAGGGAGTTCTTTCGCGGTCCATGGCTCGAGGAGTTACCTGTGGCCGCCGCTCCCGTCAAGGCCATGCGCCGTTTTACGCACTGCGGAAGGTAGGCCGCCCACGTTGAGGAGATGTCGTTGGTCTCCGAGGAGTTCAGATCGTTCACATCGAAGTTGAGGCCCACGGGATCGGTGTGGGTGTTGTACAGCGTGATGGACAGCCTGCCCTTGTCCTCGAAGTCCTTGCGCTTGGCCCACGTCTGGGCGATGACCTTGTGCTTGGGCATCTTCACCTCCTCGACCACCTCCTTTCCGCACTTTCTGTAAAGGTAAACGAGATGATTAGTTGAAATATTCCCTCTGCTGATTGCAGTGCAACGTACTTTCTTATATACCGCTTCCAAGTCTCAATGGAGGATGGTGTCCAGCACCAGGTGGACATGACGATGCCGGAGCTAAAGAGACACAGCAAATGCAGCTGCAGAACGCCAACGCTGGGACGATTTTCGATGCGACACGAGCTCTTCTCTTCGAAAACAGAGGAAATTTTACAGCTGCATGAAGGAAATATAAAGATTAGCATAAGAAACAGTGAAGTAGAGCTGCTCACTCACATTATAAACTGTCTGAAGCTCTGGGCCCATTCCTCTGCATGCCTGAACTCGGTAACGTGACAGGCAATGGCCACCAAGATGAAAACTAGGGTGAGCAAAGCGCAGATTCCCATGCGCATGATGATCAAATGGATCTTGTTGCTCGCAGAAGTGGACTTTATGTCGTTGGCAAAGTGCTTCAGTCCGAAGAGCATCACCATGCCGCGCGTGATGAAGTAGCCACCGATGAGGATCACACCGCAGAGCGGCCCAAGAAGTAATCCCGCCCTCATCGAGTGATTGATGTAGCCCACGAAGCAGATGCCCACAATGCTATTGCCATCCACCTCGCTGAACGCCATCGTGGTGATGGTGAGGACCAGGGGCAGCGACCAGGCCACCAGGTGGAAGTAGGAACCCTTCTTGTCGATGCGATCCTGCACGTGGCCCATGGCCCGCCAGTGCCAGGCGTAGGTGAGGAACACGAACCACACCATTCCGGCGGTGAGGAAGTAGTAGACCAGAACGAAGATCACGATGCAGGAGAGATTCTCGCCCGCCGTGGGCTCTGAGTGGCGCAGAGTGCCATCCTTGCGGCACACGATGTCCTCCCGCGATCCCGAAGTGAATTGCAGCAGCCATCTGTAAGATACACTCCGGTTATTAATGAAATTATTTAAAAATCTGGATTAAAACCCACCCCACGCAAGCAATTAGGAAGCACAGATTTATGTAGAACACAATAACAGCCGGATACTTGTTGGCATTCTTCCAGTCGATGAAGAAAGTGGCCACCACAAAGAGATTCGAAAGGAGGCACAAGCTGCCCGCCCAGCCGATCAGCTTGTGGATCTGCCTGTGCTCATCATCCGTGTACAGCGGATCCTTGCACCTCACGCCGCAGCCTTCGATGCCGGGATAATAGCTGGCCGAGGTCTCCGTCGCCACCAGAGGACTCAAACACTGCCCAGTTCCGTTGAATTTCATGCCTCGCGCTGCGTTTGTGCATTTCGCGGGAAAGAGCGTTTCGTTGCAGCGCAGGAATTTCGGGAAAAACGTCGTGTTGTACAAAATGCGACAGGGTTCCAGGGTAATGCGGCACATTTCGAACGAGGGCAGGTAGACCATGTCCTGCCCGTTGATTTTCTCGCACTTGGGCTTGAAGACGGCGCACAAAAAGGGCTGTAAATGGAGGATTAAAAGGAGAAATTAGGGGTCAAAGAATGTGAATACGGAATCCGTATTCAATTTTTGTTTTATAATAGTACGCCATGAAATTTCTGATTTGTTTAATTCTATGTGAAATAAATGGAATGTTTTTCTAATTCATTTCGAATTAAATGAATAAATAATTTTTATGATTTTTGAATCTGCCAGATTTGTTAGTGTTTTTTTTTAAACAAAATGTGACAAAATTTTTAACAAATCAATGTTAACTGTATAGTAAATAACATTAGGGCAGATTAAAAGAAATTGTCGTTTGAATTATTTCGGAATTCATGCCATTCATTCATGCAATTCTATTAAACTCAAAAATCAAATTCATTCAATTCTATTAAACTCAAAATTCTATTTAATTCATTCAATTCTATTAAACTAAAAATTCTAATTAATTCATTCATATAAAACAAAAAATTCAACAAAATTAATTGAATCCATTCATGAAGGCTCTAATACGGAGGTTTGTCTTTCTATTTAGGGAACAGGAAAATGCATCGGTTCATTAAATTCCCCTATTGCAATCAAACGAATCACTATCAATTTAGTTTGCTAATGAACCTCATTATCGGAAAAGATTGCTCATACAGACTCATTCATTAGATGCCATTTAGATTCCCCACCTGTATGGCCGCCCAGCACTTGGGCACATGCTTGAGCGCGTAATAGTCGTTCAGCTTCTCGTTGAGCTCCTTGTCGTTGTGGAAGTCGGTGAGATCCAGGCTGCTCAGCTCGTAGGGCAGCCGGGAGCCGAAGCAGCTGTTGGTGGCGTTCGTGGTGGCGTAGCAGCGGGCGCGCCGGACGCACTGGATGTGCCTGCTGTCCAGGCCGTCGAACCAGGGCTTGTCGTCCTTGCCGCCCTTCTTGGCGTACAGCCGGTAGTTGAGGGTCCCGTTGATGGGCTCCAGTTCCACATCCGACTGCGTCGCACTCGCTGGCGTCGTGCTGCCGAATTTGGCCAAACTGGCGGATGCCTCGGCGACCACCCACAGGCAGAAGATTGCGGCTTCCAGGAAATTCCTGGGGGTTAAAAATAGCCATGTCACTTTGAATAGCTCTATTTGTGCCGGGGGGAATTACTCACATAATGTTCGTCGTGCGCGGAAAGTTAAAATATTGCCTTGGATAATAAAAAACATTAAGTAGAATCTTAATGGGCTGGGTGCCCGCTCCTTCTTTGGAGGCTCTTCAATGCATCGTGGCGGCGGCTTCGGTGGAGTTTTCTGAATGGGATTCGAGTGTCCTTGACTGGCAGTGTATTTAAAGCGGAGAAAAAACACGGAACCAAGGAGAAAAACGAAAATAAACGCGACTCGAATCAAATCGCTGGACAAATGCAACAAATGTGCGACCGTTCGGCGGTTGTTTAAACATACCAGCGAGCTATCGATATATATCGATATAAGGTTACAACAAAACAGTGTCAAACTTCTTGAATAAACAAGTGAGGAATAGCTTATAATTAACTAATTAACTGCAAAGTATTTACTTTATTCCTCACTTGTTATAAAATTAAAATACAAGTATCAGCTACATTTTTCCAACGATATGGCAAGGCCGCTTACGATGGCATTTCCACAACGCTCCCCCAACGGTCACTCTAGAACGCGCGGTATCGATACCATCGCGATAGTACCGCAAGCATCGATGTATTTTTTACATCCCTATTCTGCAATATTATTTCACGGTCCAAAAACACGGAAAACAGGGCTTGGGACGTGGTTGGATTCGCACAAAAACGCAACTAGAAGCCATGGACGTTGCCCCCGCACCGCCCGTCAGTTCCGGCGGCGACCAGAAGGCCCAGCAGACGCCGATCAGCCCCAGTCCAAGTCATCCGCACCAAGCGCCGGCCGCAAACGCAAAGGCAACAACAATCGAAAATGGTGTACAAACAGGAGGAGCGAAAAAGCCAGAGAGTTGCGGTGAGTGGAAAACGGGGATTGCGCGATTGTTTGTGCAACTTAAGTGGTTTATTTACAATTATTATTATTTGTTGGCCCCGCAGAACCCACACATTCCACTGGGACGACGGGCCAGAAGGACGAAAGGGACGAGGGCAAGCCGAAGACCGAGCTGGCTGACAAAGTATTGATTACCATATGCAGCGCCGATCGCAAGATCAAGAAGACCTTCATGTCCTTGCCCACGCGAAAGGATGTGATCGATAAGGGTAAGGAATTGGGCAGGACTTTAATTGAATAAAATATTTTTAAAGGGGTTTAGACAGTTGATACATTGTATTTAGAGAAACCATCAAAGTTACCCAGTTGTAATTCATTAGATAGTAAATTTAATTGCATTTCTGGTTGTTTTAGAAATCATTCATTAAATTACTATTTTTACTCAGTTAAAAATATAATCAGATTTGCCCAGTTGGAATTCATTAGATAGTAAATTTTATGTTTCCTATGTTGCATTTCTGGTTGTTTTAGAAATCAATAATTAAATTATTCAGAACTTCAATTAATTTATATATTTTTAAAGGAGTTTAAACAGTTGATACATTGAATTTAGAAATATAATTGAAATTGCCCAGTTGGATTTCATTAGATAGTAAATTTTATGTTTTCTAAATTGCGTTTCTGGTTATTTTAGAAATCATTAATTAAATTATTTAGAACTTTTATTAATTAATATATTTTTAAAGATTAGAAATATAACCAAATTTGCCCAGTTGGAATCATTAGATAGTAGCTATCATGATTCCTAAATTGTATTTCTGGTTGTTTTAGAACTCATTAATTAAATTATTAATTTTTTTGCCTGACAAAACCTAAACTAACAATAAATTATGTGCTAAAATATAGTTTTATATCGTTTAAAATTTAGAAAATCCAATTTATTTTCTTACAAATTAAATTTAAAATTTAATAAATATTAATCAATTTTTCCAACTCCTCGTTTAGCCCACAAATACGGCCTGTGTGGCAGCACAATTGTCCTGGAGAGCAACGGCTGCGAGATCTGCGAGGACGACGTGCTTCTGTTCGCCGCCAAGGAGAAGATTCTGCTCATGCTGCTCGCCGAGTCGGAGGAATATGTGGTTCTGCCGCCTCCCTCGCCGCTCAATCGCTCCGAACGCGCCGGCAGCTCGGTGGATCCCAGCTTCTATGCCAACAACAGTATTGTGTCCAATCCAAACGACTCGACGGTCTCCAACGACGAGACCCTGTCGCTGTCCAGCGTAACACCCTCGAGTGCAAAGAATTCGGCCCTGTTCAAGGAGTTCTCGATACCGTGGAGCAAGGTGCCCGGCGACATAATGAAGCTGCTCAAGGGAAAGGGCAGTTTGGGCAAGCGCCTGAACACCCTGGCCAACGTGCTGGTGGAGGCCCTCCGCGAGATATCGGCCCACATCCCCATTCGCGTTTTCCGCCAGGTGGCCCAGCAGGCGGCTGAAAAGTACCCGGACTCGCTGCTCGAGAAGGACCGCGAGGGTCAGTTCATAGCCACCACGCCGCAGTCGCTCATCTCCAAGATGATCAACCGGAACAACGCGCTCAACAAGCCGCAAAAGCGCGGCAGCAGCTCGGGCACCTTCGAGATTCACATCTCAAGTAAGAAAAGAAAATTCGGAGGTGGTGCCTCCAATGGCGATGCCAAAGCACTGGCTCTCAACAGAGATCTGGAGCAGAAGAAGGAGCTACTCATCTCCAGCTACCGCGGCAGTTCCCCCCTGGAACAGGCGACCATTATCGAATATATGAAGGAGTGCTTTCCGCTGCAGCGCTCGTTCTTCAACAACAGCGAAAAGATCCCGGACATCACGGCCATCAAGGACAATTGGCCGTATATTTTTGACAAGGCTGTGCTGTACCAGCACTTCGAGCTGCTCATGTCCATCGATCCGCGGGCCCTGGAGAAACGCCTGACCGGCGAAAAGGAGCGCTTTTTTAGGTTCTTCAAGAGCTCGAAGAACAAGAAGATCAGCGCCCTGGAGGAGAGCAACGCCAACTTGCTGCGTGGCATAGCGTATCACTTCAACGAGGATCCCGACTACATCTTCAAGCACCTGGAGAGCGGTTCCCTCGGCAAGGAGGCGCTCCAGAGCACGAATCCCACAAACGCCCCCTGGGTGGCTCTAGTCAGTAAGTGTATTGAACTAAACGAATGATTTTCCAAATAATAATCGGCATATTCCTACAGATTCGCCCATAACAACGGCCGATGGCGTGGAATCGCAACTGGAGGCCAAGGTCTACATCGAGGGCCAGATAATGGCCACGTTCGCGGCCAAGGACGACGACCTGCCGGACATTCTGGCGCAGCTGATCTGCTACTACTATACCTTCAACATGATGTACCCCAAGGAAGCCAATCAAACACTCGAATTTATCGTCGTTTACTTTCTGCAGCACTCGCCGGAACAAGTGCGATCGGCCAAGAAGTCGGTCACCACCAATGGCAAGTTTAATCAGCTAATCGCCAAGCTGGCCAACGCCAATGGCTGAGGATCCCATCCGGATTTAGCTAGCTGGCTGGAACCATCGCGCAGCGGGCGCCGCTTCAATCTCCTCTTGCTCCTCCCGCCGCTGGAGGAGCCCCATTCTTTTTAGTTTATTTATTTTCGCCGACCTATTCCACATGTATTTGTACCACTACTTTTAAGATTTGCATAAAGTGTGTAGTAATGTTGTGTATACATTTCTGATTTGTCACCCGAGGAGCTGTCTATTAATTTAAAAGGGCTAGGCTTATAATTTTTATAAAAAGTATTTATTTTAGTATTGTTTAATAACAAGTTTCGGGTGCAGCCACGTTTATTCTATGTAAATTATTCATTGCGTTTCTTGTTAAATGGATTGTTCGCTTTCTTTCCCTTTTTCTGCACTCTACCTTTATCATTGTCTCTCAATTTCTGGAAGGGATTGCTTCCCTTTGCTTGGCCATCAATATTGAGCATTTGCTTGGGGTTCCTTTTCAAGTCTGTGATGCAGGATCGAAGGTTACCCTTTTTACCAGTTAGACTTATGCCTTTAGTAAGCTGCCTTCGGTAGAAGTTGCGATCCTTGGCAGTGAAGTTCTCAACGTCCGTGGGAAGTTCTCTTGGGGCTGGCTTCTCCTCCGCCTCCTCGAAGGACTCCCACTTGGTGGCCTCCGATCGGTTGGCCTCTATGATGTTTCGCCGGTGGTTCTGCTCCCTCTGCTGCATGAACTTCCTGGCATCCTCGGTGTCTACATTTTGGTGTCCCCGTTCCTCGGAGTCATCGATGATGTCGTTCTTCACATGCTGCCACGGCTTGGCGCTGCTCTCGGGCACGGGCGGCACAAAGGGCTTGACATATTTCTTGGGCTTGAACTTTGTCTTGCCCCACGATTGGGTGCGGAAATGCACCCTGTTCTTATGTTTTATATCTCTTTTACTTTCCATTTCGAGTTTTCCCCGAATTTATTGTGCTCCACACGGCTTTAGAGGTGGCAGATCTTTAGCGTGGCTAACTTATCGAAACCAGCGGGAAAAAGCTAAAAGCGATCTTGTATTTTTTAGAGCTTTTTAATGATTTCCTTTTTAAATTATAATTTAAATAAATAATAATTTTATATTTAGTGCTTCAATATAATGGTTTTACAACTACAATTAAATTTAAACTGGCTATATAGATATCAAACAGCTTTAGCTTGAAAGAAGCCAGCCCGGCTGCGCTACTGCCTATCGCTTTTTATCGATAACAGCCAATCGGCTCAACACGTGCGCCGCGGCTAGCGGTTCGTTTTGATAAATACGAGTAAATACAAATTCCAGGATGCAGAACGGCGGAGGACATTCCGGCTGGAACAATTCTGGGGATCGACACCACTTCTTCGCCGATGGCTATAACAACAGCCAGCGGCGCAGCGGTGGCGGCGGCGGAGGAGGAGGAAACCACGGCCAGAATCCCCAGTCCAATGGCAGTTGGTCGGACAGAGGAGGAGCAGGTGGCCAGCATGGAAACGGTTTCAACAAGTTCAAGGATCCCCAACAGCCGCCGAATAATCAGCAGCAGCAGCAAGGCAGGAGGAGTGGCAGAAGAAGAGGGGGAGGAGGAGGAGGAGGAGGAGGACGAGGTGGTGGCGGAGGAGGAGGAGGAGACGGAGGAGGAGGTGGTGGCGGAGGAAGGGGCAAAAGGGGAAACCGCGGCAGGGATTCCAATAAGCGTGGTGGCCGCAACAACTCATGGCATCCCAAGCAGCATCCAGTTAGCCCAGGCCAAAGCAACATGCTGTACTACGATAATGTGGGGGATTTCACCGATGATCCACCTCTTCCTGCTCCCTCACCTGCGCCCTCGTCCCACAGGCAGGAGAGCCTGCCACCTGTCTCCTTTACTGAACCATCGGAACCGGAACCTGCACCTGCACCTGCAATTGCTCCTGCACCTGAGGTGCCTCCTCCACCAGAAGAACCCACCACCGTGTCGCTGATCAACATCAAGAAGGAGGTCGAGTCGCTGAAGCCCAAGCCACAAAGAAAGCCGGTGGTCAAGCCGGAACCCAAATCTCCGACAAAGAAGAAGGAAAGCTCGTCCAGTTCGTCGAGCAGTTCGGAGGAGGAATCCGAACCCGAACCAGGTGAAATGTTGGGCAGCACTAAGCCTGCATCCTCGGGTAAAACAAAGGCCAGCAAGGTGGCTGTGGCATCCACACCAAAAGCGAAGGTTGCGAAGCCCGTTCCGTCCTCGGAATCCTCATCATCCGACTCGGATTCAGAGGAGGAACCCAGTCGGTCGTCGGCGAAGAGTAAAAAGGCGGCCAAGGAAAAGGAGACCGAGGAGGAGGTGATCTGCATGGGCACTCAGGAGCGCCAGTTCACCATCACCGACGAGGAGGAGGAGGAGGAGAGCAGTGAGCCGGAGGAGGAGACCGACAAAAAGGCAGCAAAGGGAAAGAACAAGAGTAAAACCGTCGATGTGTGCGGCATCTGCGATAAGAAGGTATAAATGTTCTGTGATTTCTATAGATATTTATTAATTAGTTATTATTTCAGGGCCACACTTCCTTCCAGTGCCAGATGATCTGCCGGAATTGCTCCGGACGGTATCATGGCCTCAAGAACTGCCCGAATCCGCCCAACCTGAACATTGCCATACAGTCGTTCATGGAGTTTGTCATGCAGCAGATGACCGTCTTTCATGCCGACCAGCGATTTGCCTTTCCTGCTGGCACAGTTGCAGCCCCAGCTGCAGTGCCACCTGCAGTTCCAGCTAAGGTCAAAAAGGACAAGAAGGACAAAAAGGCGGTGAAGAAGCTTGCCAAAAAGACGCCACAGAAGCGGATGAAGGTGGAACCGAGGGATCAAGACGAGGACGAGGAGGACGACGATGAGGATGATGATGATGCCAGCGAGGCCAGCAGCGAGAGCGAGGAGTCCGAGTCCAGCGACGAGCCGCCACCAGCACCTGTGGCCAAACAGAAGCGGAAACGCGGCTCTAAGGCTGCCGCAGCTAGTCTACCTGCTCCAGTGTTTCCGTTCTCCCTTCTGGGCGCTCCGGGCGCCCCTTACAACTCCATGATGTATCCCTATGGGGCGCCTTTCAGTTTTCCTAAATAGTTACCACCTAAGTTAGTTTTAGAAGATGATACAAGCATTTGTTGACATGTAGTTAGTGTGCTAACAAATTGTATAAAACATAAAAAAGCAAAGCGATTTGATTTTTTATTTTTGTATTAAAAATTTTTTTTTTTAATTTGTCAAATTAAAGCGCATACATTTCTTGAGAACTATTTTTACGGGTAAGCCACTTTAAATTTGTAATTTTGGAACACCCTACTGCAATAATTAAAAACTGGGTCGAATTATACAAAATTTTTAACTCCAAAAGTTAAAAAACAATACAATGAAGAAATTTTGCAAAATGTTCTCTCAAGAAAGTACTTTTACAAAATGTTTAATATGAATTAAATTAAGTCAAGTTTATTTAGTTTATTTTTTTTTTTAGAATAAAATTTGTTAATTTTAAATAAATATAAATCGATAACGGAATAGGTTTGTGCCGCCCTGGCTATCGGAATCTATCGGCCTGCGCACCCCTGGTTGTTTTGCCAGCTGTTGCTTCCACGCTTTTGTACAAAAATACAATTTATTGGTGTTTACTAGTGAAATTTAAAGAAAAACTGATGAAAATAAGTGAAAATTGATTGATAGATATAATCCGTTGCTACGGTGAGTGTTTGCTCTAACTATTACCCCTTGAATCTATATAGTTTCCCATAAGAATTCACCAAAACATAGTGTTTCTTACTTGAGGTTCGTAACATAATTGCTAGATAAACAGGTGTTTGCTTAGAATTTTAGAATTAAATCACTTTATTGACCAACAAACAAGGCATTTTCTAACCACAACGAAATCGAATTTAAACATGGCACATAAATTTGGGACATATTCCTGGGAATCTGAAGTAAGTGTCTGAAAACCCTGCTTCCACATGCAATTTAAACGACTTATTCCCCGCAAGAGATAGGAAATATCCTCCTCAGGGCGAGCACAACGCCATGGCTTCGCGTTCCCGCTCGGTGCCGCAGGAGGCGGGGTGGTTCGGCCCGCGGGGAACGATGCCCGGCTTGAGCAGCGTCTGCTGCAGCTCCCAGATGATCTCGCAGGACAGCACGCTCACGGCCAGCTTCAGCACCGACTGGTAGTTCAGGGGATTCACCGCGTAGCTGAGGATGCCCTGGGCAATCTGCTCGAAGAGGTAGCTCCTGTCCAGCAGCAGCAGCTCCTCGCGCACCTCCATCATGCGGTTCTCGAAGTGGCACTGGATGGCCGCGAAGACCAGCTTGTCCAGGCCCACCAGCAGATCCCGCTTGAACTTCACCAGGTAGTGCTCGATGAACACGATCTGGTTGCGGTTCAGGTGCGGCAGGCGCACCTTGTCCTGGATCACCTGCTCCCCAATCTGGCTGACCACCAGCGAGGCCAGCGAGCCCGCCGGCGTGGCGCGTCGCTCGCCACACGGCCGGATGTCCACGAACGGATGGATCTCGTAGCTGCCCACGCCAATGGTGCTGGCCACGCCGCTGAAGGAGACGTGGGAGGCGCGCGAGTGGTTCTTGGCCGGCTTGGCCACCGACGGCGGCACCTCCATGGCCTTGTGGTCCCGGGCGAAGCCGATGATCTGGTAGGCTTTCTGGTAGAGAAAGAGAAAATTAGGATATGTTGGTCAATGGAACACTACACAGAAAAAAAACCGTTATGAAGAAGGGTTATTTCTACCTTATTTCATATCAATAACAAGCCGATATGATTCATGTCAAATTTAAGATTCAAACAAATCAACATGATATTTAATCATATCATGAAAAATACGAAATTTAGTATTTGTCGAGCAAATAATATAAAAAAAGATTCATATCAAAATGATATCAAATTGATATCCTTTCTGCCAGCTAAAGAGATAAGACGGGAGATAAGTTGATCAATGGAACACTGCACAGAAAAAAACCCCGATATGAATTAGGGTTATTTCTACCCTATTTCTTATCAATAAAAAGCCGATATGATTCATGTCAAATTTAAGATTCAAACATATCAACATGATATTTTATCATATCAAAAATACCAAATTTAGTATTTTTTGAGCAAATAATATGAAAAAAGATCAACATAATCTTTATTCATATCAAAATGATATCAAATAGAGTCAACCACTTACGTAGTGCACATATTTCTTGGCATCGCAGACAAAGTCCTTGATGCGCGAGACCAGCACCTGCATGGCGCACTCGTCCTCGCTGAGATCATCGTTTAGACCCGAAATAATGTAGTCCAGAATGTATTGGGCCGCCTTGTAGATGGGATCATCTGGGGCGAAGGTCAGAGCGGTCTGACCCTCCATGGCAATGGCTGCATTTAAAGCGTAGCAGAGCTCGCTGTCCAGCAAACCCTCGAAAGTGGCCTGGTACTCGTCGCAGAAGGACGGCTTTCGCTCCTCCAGCTGCGACTTCTTCTTCTTGCGACGCTTTCGCTTCGGCTGGCGGGCCACGACTGCCTTGTGAGCCCGCTCCTTGATCTCGTCCTGAATCCGCTGCCACTTCTCCCTGTACACCGCCTTGTGCCGCTCTATGAACGCCTCGCGCTCCTTCTCCACCTCCTGCAGCAGGTAGTTGACCCTGCGCTGGTTGGCTATCCGCTCGTCCAGCCGCTTTCGCCACGACTGAATCTGCTGCTCGGTGTCCTTGACCAGCCGCTGCTTCCGCAGGATGCGCATGTTCTTGTTGAACCGATCCTTCTTGAACTGGAAGAGCTTCTTCTGCTTGATCAGCAGCTTCCTCATCAGATCCTGGCACATACCAATGTGCGCAGCCACCCGCATATTTGTGAGCATCTTGCGGTGCTCCAGTAGCATGTTCTGCATGGAGGCCAGGTTCTCCAGGCGCTTGAACTTCTCGTACGTGATGTTCAGCAGGTGGACCTTCCGCTCGTGGCGCTCCTGCTCCTGCAGCTGCTTCCTGGCCAGAACCTCCTCGGTGCACTGGTGCCGGGCGGCCAGATTCTGGTGGTCCTTCTTCGTGATCGACTCCGCGTTGGCGATCAGCATGCGATCGTACTGCTCCGACTCGCGCCGCTTGTAGGCCTGCAGAATGTAGTACAGCTGCGACTTGTGCAGCTCCTGGCGGTGCTGGTTGAAGTCCTTCAGGTTGCAGATCACATCGTTGTCCTGCGTTATCTCACCGTTCTCCCGCAAACGCTTCAGATTGCGCTCGTTGGAGTAGAAGGTCTTCAGATTGGAGTCGTGCAGCGGATTGTACTCGGGTATGTGCTCGGTAACAGAGCATTCGAACTCCTGCTTTCCGCTCTTAAACTGAATTGAAAAGTAAAACCAAATAAGATCAACTTGATATTGAATTCTTCAAAGAAATGAGAACGCGAATTCTTTAGAAGAGGAATATTTTATAGGAATCAAGTCAAACTGATAATAATATCCTGCTCTTGAACTGAATTGAAAAGTAAAACAAAATAAGATCAATATTAACTTGATATTGTATCCTTAAATGTTAATTCTTCAAAGAAATGAAACCGCGAATTCTTTAGGACAGGAATATTTTATAGGAATCAAGTCAAACTGATAATAACATCAAAATAAGATCAATATTAAGTTGATATTGCACTCTTATATCTTTGTTTGATCTTACAAAATGTTCATGTGACATTACAAATTATTTTTGTTTTAATGTATACATGAATACCGCGAATTCTTCAAATAAATAAGACCGCGAATTCTTTAGAAGGGGAATATTTTATAGGAATCAAGTCAAACTGATAATATTATCAAGCTTTTTTCTGCGCATAAGGCACATAGTAAGTTATAGGTGAAAATTAAGTTAATACTTACATCCTGACCGATCTTGTTCTTTGAGAAAATGACCTGGTTGTCGGGACACTTGAGCATGGGCAGTTTGCAGTTGAGGGGGATCAGCTCCCAGCCGGGCAGACTGTTTATGGGCAGTCCGGTCTTGAAGGAGATCATCTTCAGCAGGGCCGGATTCCCGGACACCTTGTTCCGGCGCGGCAGCGACAAAATATCAATCATCTTGTCGCTAATAATTTACTCTAACCTAAATTATTCGTGTGTACAACTAACATTTATTCTCTGAGCGTTTCTCGAAAACCAATTTCAACTGCGTTTCGAATTTTAAACTGTAAACAAACTGCCTACTTTTGCTTATCTCATTTGCTTCCTTTTTTCAAAGCTTTAAAAGAAAGCTCTTAAAATTGGTTACCATCTTTCTTAATGGTTTTTCCTTTTTTTTATAGTTCAATGGAAGTGCTTAGGTCTGCTTATCAAAGCTTTTCTTGTTACCGGTGTATCCTTGTGTTGGGTGGAGGTGGTGGTGAAGGTAGGTGGGGGTGTTTTGGTCCTGTTTCGTTATCGTTGCCAAGAGGCAGGCAATAACACTGAACCGGAAACTCAAGAGAACTCAATAAATTTGCCAGCAAAATTGAATAAAATTTGGCATTGAGTTGTTTACAAAATGCGACTTTTGTAAGACTTTGTTTGGTGAAAATAGAGTTTATTTTATTTTTATACATTAATTTTTTTTATAAAATTATCTCGTACTTTCTTTAATCAATTCTAAATTTGGGAAAAATGATTTATTACAAGGCAAACAATACTCGTTGTACTGCCAAAATATTTTAACTAAACCGAATCCCACTGTCTAATGTCAACCATCAAGCGTTTCTCCCAATTTTATCTACTTATCGTATGCAAAATAAACAAGCCCAAACGCATAATTTTGGTGTTTGTTTTGGTAATTTGCGTTTCGATTTTACGAGGCCAAATCGGGATCGTAGCCCGCATCATTAGTCGTGCTCCAGCGGATTCCCGGCAGTTTGTCTGGGGCTTACATAAATCCTCCGCTGACTATCCGTCTCCATCTTTCGCTGTCTCCGTCTGGGGCTTATGTTCCGCCCGCTTTCTCCGGCGCTGACCTCGTTTTCCGTCTTCGGACGACTCTAGATTACGGACATCTCGAGCATAAATATTTACCAATCATTCGGTCAGGCGACGGCATGTCTGCACTGGGTTTTCCTCGGAAAATACCCACCCACTCTGAGCCCACTATCGTGTATCTTCCATGTAAATAAAATCACATCAAGTGCTGAAAATGTACTTGCTGCAGCACGTGCTCCAAATATTCTCTCGAGTGTGCTTTCCATTTCATCTAACACCTACGGCGTCCCTTTTTCCCTCCCGACCCTTTTTACCTCTGTGTCGATGGCATAAATAAAAAATGATGCTGGTATCCCAAAAAAAAAGAGGAAAAACCAAAGGTGCGTGCCAATCTCCATCGGCCTTCCGTGCTCTCCTGTCCCATTTAACGTTATATAATAGTTACTTCCTGCTTCAATATGAGTCCCAAGGGATGGCAACGTGAGCCATTCGGCTAACAAGCCAATAATCCTTTGGGATCAAAGAACTAGCATACATTTTTGGGCTTCTACTATAATCATGGGAATTAAATGTATAAAATACGGCTTTAGAAAAACCTATTTTCTCTGATAATTTGAAATTTGTTTATAGCTAACTATAGTTAGTTTACTTCAATTCAAAAAGTTTTCTTCTTTCGGAATATACCTAAAAATATAACGATTGGAAAACACGGGGTACTTTAAGGTAAATTCACATCTTAAGCGATCACGAACACACATAATTCCCATGGTGAGCCACCCCCAAAATTGCCAGCCGAAAAACATTCAAGGTTTTTGTTGGTGGGGGCGCAACACCCCCTCTATTTTCGTCAGTGGCGTACGCATGTTTTTAGAAAATGTAATGTAACGTTTTGCTAAAATCCTATGAATTTTATCATAAAAATTATTTAATTTTCAAAGGCCCCCTTCGTAAGTCTCTGACGTAAACCCCTCTTATTCTGCTCATCTGACTAACGGTACCGGCAAAACCGCACACAGCTGTCCTTAACTCTCTCTTTCACTCTCATCTGATTTGTTACCACTAAAAATTGAATTGACAAGCGGAGGCTTTCAACTGTGAAGCTTTCACCCTTCAATCAGCTGAAGCAACTTATCCATTCACGTTCAACGGGAGAGGCTTTCTTTGGCACTCTCTTTCTCACCTGTCGTTTGAGAGCGACTTCGAACCGTGAGAGGGAACTTGAGTTTGGAACACTAGTACACATGGTTTCTGTTTATTGAAAGAAATAAAATAAATTACAAATAATGCCATACATTTTTATTAAATCAGTGAAATGATTAAACTTTTGTAAATATATATTATTAAAATTTTAAATAAGATACGATCATAAAAATTGTTTTATGACTTCAAAATTAAAATTCAAATTTGTTAATTACAAATGTTTTTTTTTTTTAACTGTAAGCTTGTGTTTACCAACTGTTTGGGAGGGACGTCAAACCTTGTCGAACATATACTGCACTGAGAAAAATAATCGGGGATTTTTATAATACTTTTGAGACTGGCAGCTTAAAGTTTAAAAAGAAAAGTACAATTTAACTAATATCTAGCTTGTTAAATAGTTTTTAAAACGCAGCAAATGGATTTTTATCTTCAAATGAAAGGTGTTATTTTTCTGAGTGTTGCAGCACTGTTTGACTCAATCGAAAGTCGGGAGCTTCCAAGTTGGTTACTCTGCGTGGAGTTGGTTCGTTTGGTCGCGTCGGTTGAAGGAGTCGGTTGTGCGTTTTTGAAGCGCTCCAGTAACGGTAAACGCGAACGCCATCGCCTGATTTACTGTTATTTTAACTCGGGACGCCTGTGCCTTGTGTCTTTCTGCGTGTGTGTATGTGCCTTTGTGTGTGCTCGCCAGTCTCTTTGTGTGTGTGTGGGAGTCAAACAAATAGCAAAACGAAAAGGAAAATCATAGAGCAGGAATTCCGCAAAAAAGGGGGTGGCGACCATCCCGCTTTTCTGCGCCCGCTGCCAGTGTAACCACCCCCTCGCAGTAGCAGCAACAACAACAACCACAACAAGGACTTGAGAATAAAAGTGGAAAAACAAAATAAATTCACGTATGAACCGTTAACTGCGCCATTCACAATTCGCAACAACAAATAGAAAATAGCAAAGGCAAAACAATTAAATTGTGTGTGTGTGCCAGAGAGAGACAGAGAGAGAAAGAGCACAAAGTCAACAACAAAATCATTAAAAAAAAAACCAAAAACAAAAGTGAAAAAGAAGTTGGTAAAAAGTTGGATAAAAATAAAAGTTGACGACTGCAAAAGAGAAAGCCAATAAAAGGCTGTAATAATAAAAGCCAGACGAAGTGAAGGACATAAAAAAAAGCATAAAAAAGGACATTGAAAAATAAAAGGAAATTGGACTCTCGAGATAAAATAATGAAAACAGTTAAACACCAAAGCAAATGAGATAAAATAATAAAAACAAATAAATTTTCCAAGGATATTTTATACATTCTTAGTAACCATATTGAAAGCTAAAGTAATAGAAAAAGCTAAGTTTAAAATTAAACAGTATAAACGAACTCATTAAAACTGCAGTCAGTAATTTTCCGTAGTCCCAAAGCGACCATTCAAAACATGCTGAAAAATCGCTTGGGAATTATATGAAGCCCTTTTAGAAGCACCGCTGGATTGCATCATCCGTCGAGGGCGTGGCTAAGCATCGAGTGTAATGTACAGCTGTCAAGCAGGACCCTTCATCACTCACACATCATCATCATTATCATTTTCATCAACCGAGGAGGCATCTTCTCCAGACCCAAATACACCATGTCCACGATAGTTGGACTAACTGGGCCAAAACCGGGAGCCAAAGGAGCCAACGGAATAGGAGGAGTCAGGGCGGAGACGGATCACATCATAACCATCAGCACTGCCAGCCTGACGGAACCGAGCAACGAGGAACCCATCAAGGGAGTCGCTCCTGTCCAGTCCTTGGTAGTCCCAGTTCCACTGGAACCGATAGTTTCCAGTGACCAAGAGAGACCAAGGAGTAACCACCGCTTGTGCCGGCTCTCCCAGCTGGTGAGCTACCAGAACAACATCGCCGATGTGCAGCATCGCAAGGGGAGACGCCTCCACGGACTGCAGCTGCCACTGCATCCCCTCCAGCTCTTCGGCTGGCTGGTGCTCCTCCTGTTCGGCGTGGCCAGCTACTGGGTGCTCATCCCGGCCTTTCATGCCCGCATCCAGGGACCGCTCTACGGCCTGATCACCGGTCTCTACCTGGTGCACATAGCCTCCCATCTGACGGCACTATTAACGGATCCGGCGGACAAGGAACTGCGGCGGGTGCATCGCAACGACAGGATCGTGCCCGAGTTCGACCGGACGAAGCACAGCCACGTGATCGAGAACGGGCGGTGCCACCTGTGCAACATCCGCACCTCCTCCAGCCGCACCAAGCACTGCTCCGTGTGCAACAAGTGCGTGGGCAAGTTCGACCACCACTGCAAGTGGCTGAACCACTGCATCGGGTCGCGCAACTATGTGGCCTTCCTGATGTGCGTGGTCAGCGCGGTGGTGGCCACCCTGGTCATCGTGGCCGCCGTGGTGGCCCAGGTGGTCTTCTACTACGTCCAGCCGGACTGGCTGAGCTTCTACTGGTGTCCTCTGGAGCTGAGTCACCCCCTGGAGGGCGGCGACTACATAAACATCACCTTGAGTCTGGGCCACAACGGCACCATGATGCTGATAGAGCAGCAGGAGCAGGAGGAGCCCGCGGAGGAGCTGGCCAACATGACCATCTCCACGCTGCCCAGCCTGCTGGAGAACTTTACGGCCCTGATAGAGGCCACCACCGCGCAGGCGGGGATTAGTGTAAGCAATCACACAGTCACACAGCCCGTGGTTTCTGGGATTACACTGAACGAAACCATTTTCCTGTTCCTGCTTGGGTTATTAGGATTACTGGCCGCCGTGAGTGCAGGACTGCTTCTGCACCTGTGCTTCTTCCACATCTACATCTCGTTTCTGGGACTGACCACGTACGAGTACATCAGGAACCATCGGCAGGCGCAGGAGGCCAAGACCAAGCAGCTCCTGGAGGGAGCTCCCAAAAACGGGGGAGTACACTTCTCCAGCTCGCTGCCCGAGCCACACAATCCGTCCAAGTCGCTGCCCGGGGGTCAGCAGCTCTACTGCTGCTCCAGTGCCCCGCATCCCAGCCAGCTGCAGTCGCAGGAGGCGGTGCAGGTTGGTCAAACGGAGCAGTCCCTGCGGCTCCACTGCTGCGCCAGCTCCAGGGAGTTCCACCAGAGCAGGCAGGCCGTCTACGTGTGCTCCCTGCTGGAGGAGAATGTGCCGCAGATCCAAGTGGAGACGGACACGCTGAGCAGCTTCCACTGCTGCTCCAGCTTCGCGGCCAGCTCCCTGCAGCGCCGGGTCAGCCTGGCCAAGGGATCGCTGATCTCGGCGGAGCCGCGTCCCCAGCGGCCGGCCACCTATCTGCAGTACACCGAGCAGTGCACCCTCTGCACCTTCCGGCTGCGCAGGGGATCGGGAGCGGCGGCGGCGGGCTCCTCGGGAGCGGTGAGCAGCGCCGGCGGAAGCAGCAGCACTCGCACTCTGACCAGCCAAACCGGCGGATCCTCGTCCTCGGCCACGGCAGCCGGGAATATCTCGAAGCATCAGCGCTGGCGAAGGAAATGGAACTGCTGCGCCTCGGTGCCGGATAGTCCCGATGTGCCCAACGATCTCCTGGCGGCCCTGACGTTCCGCGAACGCGAGGAGGCGGCGGCGGCGGCCAAACTGAATGCCCAGGAGCTGCCCATCCAGTTCATACGCACCTTGAACGGGGGTTTGGATCAGGAGTTGCCTTTAAAAGGAGCCACTGCAACTCCCACGCCGCCCAGAAGCTCGCGGCTGCGTCACATGCTGCGCTTGCTGGGACGCTATCGAAGACCCCGGTGTCGCCATGGAGCCACGCATCATGGAATCGCGGGAAAGGAGCACCAGAATCACGGCGGCTCGGCCATCAAGCAGAATCAGATTCGACCGCTGCAGCTGCAGGCGGCTGGGCGGGGATATGCCAACTCCACGGCCACGCCCACACCGCCCGCCAGTTCGCCGACGAGCAGGAGTTCCCTGGAGAGCAGCGAGCTGAGCACCAGCACAACGAGTCCCGAGCTGATGCTCTTGCCCACGTCCGTGATAAGGGACGACAGCGTGACCACCTACACGCTGACCTTGCCGCCCGCCCTGCCGCCGCCGACGCGGAGGAAGATGAACCAGACCTCCCAGGAGCTGGCGGAGCTGGCCGAGACCCTGGGCTTTGCCAGCCATCACCAGAGTCCGCAGACCAACAGCCGAACGCTGCCCAGTCTGGGGAATGTCTATCGGCGGCAGCGGAGGAAGCACTTCCTGCGGACGCGATCGCCCACTCTCTCGCCCATCCACGAGTCCGGACTCTCGAATCCGACGTCGCCGCAGCCCCTGAGGCATCTCCACCACCACCAATCGAACTCCAATCCGGCCAAAGCCACGTCCTCGCCGCTGCTTAACCGCAACGGAAACGGAAACTCCTCGGCGCTGCTCGTCCAGAATCTGTGCAGCCTAGCGGGGGAAACGCTGAGGAAGACCGCCTCGAATAGCTCGCTGCAGAGCCTCAGCTCCAATTCGAGCAGCACATAGAAAAGAAGAGAGTCCTCGATGGTTTCTGTTTAGTCCCTAGGTTAGTCTTATCCCTAGCAAGTAGTAGTCCTCGCATCCGGAAATCAATTAATCCGCAAATAAGCATCGAAAGTCATAACTGAAATCAATTAAGCAGGGGGAGGAGTGGGTGGAGGATTGGCTGTCAGGGCCAGAAAGGAAATTGCCTTTGATGCGATGCGGTTTCATGGCCCAAACTTAATTACCGCTTCTGGTCGGGGGGCTCCTTTGTTTGAGCTTGTGGATTGCATATTTGATTTATTAAGAGTCTGGTGTGGAGAGGTAATAGAAAAGATTGGAATTTTCGCTAAAAAGTAGCCAGGATATTAGTTTAGCCTCTATGAAGAAAACTGTTTGATTTATTTACTCCTTATTTCGCTTATTAAATAAGTTCCATTGGAATTTTCGCTATAAAGTAGCCAAGATATTAGTTTTACTTCAATGAAGAAAACTTTTTGATTTATTTAGTTAAATTAGTTATTTAATAAGTTCCATAACAAATTTAATCAAACTAAATTAATTAGATAATTTTCTATTTCCAACTTTTCCCTTCTTTTTATAATATTTTCAAATACTTACCTAAGTTTCTAACTCTTGATATTATTCCTTTGTTTGAGCTTGTGGATTGCATATTTGATTTATTAAGAGTCTGGTGTGGAGAGGTAAAAGAAAAGATGGGAATTTTCGCTATAAAGTAGCAAGGATATTATTGTTTGATTTATGTACTATTTATTTTGTTTAATTAGTTAGTAATCGAAATGAATTAAATCATCTAAATTAATTGGATAAATACCAATAGGTTTTCCCTCTTTTATATTACATTCAAATACTTACCTAAGTTCCTAACTCTTGATATTATTTTAAGGCATACAAATAAGGAAATCCTAAGAATTGATATTTATTTTGTTTTATTAAAGTGGTTCCATACTAAACCGAATTATTGGTTTCTATACAAGCCTTTTCTTATGTTAATACCTAAACGACATGCCTTGCATTTTCTATTTCCATCGAGCGCTTTGTAGTTCCCATCGTTAGTCCCTAACTGCATCGAGCTGTTTTTCGCCCCAAACTAAACATCCTTTGGCATCCTTTGAATGACTTTGCAGCTGAATTGATAAAATATGCAACAGCATGTGCTGAAGAGTTGAAGTTCGGGTGGCCTTTCCCCAGAGTTTTCCCACCCCCTTTGGCTGGTATTGATTTTCATTTTGGAAAATGTGTAAGCGAAGGCGTCGGGTGATTACCAGTGTTGGGACATACCTAGATACTTGTACCTAGGTACGTACCTAGGTACAATTTAGTGGTACCTTTTACCTTACCTAGGTATAAAAATAATTGAGTACCTTTTACCTTACCTAGATACAGATTTGTATATACCTTTGGAATTATTAAGGTACTTACATAGGTATTAAACATTGATCTGATTTAAAATAGCCAAATCTGACTGCGACACTGTAGTATCGTTTCATTGTATCGTTTCGTTTCGAAATTGTAATAGTCGGAACGCAGCATTAAAAGTCATTGGAATTCAGCCGTTCTATTGTTTGTTTTGTGAAGTTAAAACTAATCGCAGTTTTATTTTATATAATTTTGTGCACGTATGTATGTTTCCATCACTACATAAATTTATTTATGAAACCAAAGTGTATTTGGCGCGCAAAAATGCCGTATGTAAGTAAACAAACGGCATATACATATGCACAATATATAGTCAATGTTTCTACATACGGAATTTTTGCGCGCCAAATATGTACATGAGGGTTTCATAAATACATTAATGAAGTGATACGTGCATACAATTATTCATGCCGCGTGTTTTAAAAATATATGCACAAAATTAAAACATTTAAATTAAATTTAAATTTAAATGAAATGAAAAGATATTGTTTGATTAAGACGACTAAATACTGAAAACTAGTCTTATTTTAAGTTTAAATGATTACATTGAACAAAACAAAAAAAATTATAAAAAATAAAAAATACCTTATAAATACCATTTACCTTTACCTAGGTACTGGGAAATTTAAGTACCTTTACCTTACCTAGGTATTTATTTTTGCCCAATACCTTTTACCTTACCTAGGTAAAAAAACACAGTACCTTTCCCAACACTGGTGATTACGTATTGTATCTGCAGCTGAAGCTTCGGCTGTATCTGTATCTGAATCCGTGTAGCCGTGTATCTGGCGTCATCCCGCAGCCAAAAAAAAAAGAAAAGAGGGAAAAAGGACGAGGACACAACTGCAGCATGTTGCCAAATTGTTACGCAAATGTTTTCATTCGATTTAAATTCAAATGCCGACTGTCGATGGCAATTGTCAGGGGTTCTAAACTTGATTTTGACGACTGTCTTTGGGCCCATTAAATATGCCCAAGCTGAATAATTAAAGCGGCACAAGTCAGGAAAACAAGAACGGAAAAACAGAGGAGTGGAGTAATGGAAATGCGTCAGAAGCGGGATTGAATTGGATTGGATTGAGCTCATGTGCTCTCATCCTTCTCAGTTGTCAGTCGGACAGCTGCTATCGGGGCTAAAAAGCAGTGATAGGTATACGCTATATGGATAGACAGCCATAACGACTACGCACAAGACACTCCGGGTT
This sequence comes from Drosophila takahashii, assembly GCF_030179915.1. Lineage (NCBI taxonomy): Eukaryota > Metazoa > Arthropoda > Insecta > Diptera > Drosophilidae > Drosophila > Drosophila takahashii. The sequence goes on along the minus strand of NC_091678.1, from coordinate 407,705 downwards.
CCAGGTGGTTCCTCCCCCTCCCCTCCTTTCAAACGGACAGTCGGCGGTTCGTGTTATTGAAACTGACAGCAGGAAGAGTCCATTTTTAACCGGCGGCAGGTGGGCAGGGGGATGTGGGCGTGGCTGAGGTGTCAGATGGATGGGTTGCTGGAAAAAGAGAATCGTTTTGAGTAGAGGAAGTGACCTGACCGTTGAGTGTGATTAGTTTTTCTTTTAGTGCCCATTCCGAATCCATTTGTGTTAACCTCAATCACTGAATCAGTGCTCTCGGTTTTAATGGTTTTGGATATCAATTCGTCTCTTAAAATACAATTTCTTGTTTAAATACTGTGGTACTGTAAATAAGTTACTAATGTATTCCGTGACAAGACTTTTGTACTATTAATCAAAAATACCGTAAAGGTCATACAAAAGTTGAGAACAATATGCCCTTTAGAGTTTCAATTAATTACTCTACACTGAACCACTGAAGTTTGGACTGTTGAGAGTAATGCCCATTAACTTTAAACCATGATAAATTTGTTTTCAAAGTTGGGAAAGTTTTCCCGCCAACATTAAAAGAGACTCAAGGATAAAGTCTGCTCATCCTTTCAGCTTGTGATGACATAATCCTAAATAAAATCATTGGTATTAAATTAAATTTGGTTTTAGTTTAGTTTCTAAAAGTTTGACTTAAACTGGATTTATTGGGTACTAAAAATTAATATTGCTAGGTGAACTTTCTTGTGTATTTGGCTTGTATTTCGGTCACTCAGTCGACGGATTGAGGCCAAAATAAATGGCAAGTTAATTATAGAGACCCCATTCTTGGCCACACACACGGCAAATCAACTCGACTTGACTGCAAATATTGTTGCTTTGAAGGGATGGGGATGCCCCAACCCCATCCCTTTTACGTATACGAAGAAGGAGACAGCTGAAGAAGAGGGGGAGTGGAAGAAAGAGAGTGTCATTGAGCCCGTATCTAGAAAGACGCGACTTCCGGCGGACTGACATGCATTTTAGCAGGTTGCCTCGGCTCGAAGCAATGTTCGTTTCAGTTCGTTTGCAGTGACAAGAGACGGACGCCTGGTAAATGACTGAAAATAACATAATGCAACGACTATAAATGGATTTTCAATGCAGACTTTGCTGCACTGACAGCTGGAGCAACAATTTTCCTTTCCTTCTTATTTTCCCTCGTTTATTTCCGCAAGCAAAACACTCTGCATACTTTTGAGGGCGCTTCTGTGGCTCCGCATCTGTGTGAGCTGCTTTGTGTGAGGGTGTGGGTGTCTATATCCGTGTGTTTGTGAAAATGTTTAATTTGATGGCACTTGGCGTTAACATTTCGAACTGCACCTGCTGCCTGGAGACACATGAGGCGCACAGAGAAGCCTTCGAGCTTCATTACGTATCCGACATGTGCGCCACATACATTATGCCATTCGTGTTTTGTTTCATAGCGAACGATAAAGGCCGTGTGACAATTCCAGGAAAAGCACGCACATATTTTTATTAGGGGAAGTCGGATTTCTCTACTTAAAATTAAAAAATATTTCAAAAGAAATGTTATCTAACTTTTAAACAACTTTAAGTTTTCTCAAAAAAAAATCATTTTCTCCTAAAAACTTTCTTTCTAGAAAAATTTAACATATATTTAAAGAATTTGCATTGTTAATGAATTGGTTCTTATAGATATGTTCCTATATTACCGACTAATATATTTGTCATTTTCTCCATTCTTAAATTTGTATTTCATAAGTTTTCTTATCTTTCTTTTTTCCATTTTTCCTCACAAAAATGTTTCTTACTTTGTGTAGACTTTGTGTAGCTCGAAGGCTTCCTCAAACTTGAATTTTAAATACGAATCACCGTATTTTTTGCTCTTTTATCCGCTCTACGCAATCGTATCCTTTTGGTTTTCTTGGATACCGGATTTTTTTGTTTTGCTCATGTATCCGAAATGCATATATTCATCCGGTTGTCTGACCATCCAGTCACACTTCAGAGGCGTCCGTCCATGTGCATGCACCTGGGGCAACCAGGAGACACCTGGAGGATCTCCGTATTTCAGTGGCTGAATGCTTTCAGATAGATATAAAAAGATAAAATGAAAGGAAATACCAGTAGTGTGTGTGCGTATTTATTTGTATAAAAATATATTCGACTTTAATTGCATGTTTGTGTCATGTTCTTCTGGTTCTCCTGGCTACTGACTACTGGCCACGCCCCCAAAAGTGACTGGGGAGAACTGCCAGGCAACGCCCTCGATTTCTCTGTGTGATTCCCGCTTGTGGAGTTTTGTTTACGAGACATAAAGCAGAAATATTCTGGGTTGAATTGGCACTGGGGGCCTCTCCCCCACTTGACTGACTTTCCCTATGGCAACAAATGCAACGCAACTCGTGTTGCTTTCGTTGCTGTTGTTGCTGTCGCCCTGGTTATTGCCGTGCATCAATTATAAAACATTTTCTTGTTGCCGTTTCAATACTTCTTTGACATGCAAGCCGAAAATGTTTTGCATTTTGGACAGAGAGATAGAGAAACACTTTGAATAAATATCAACAAAAAGACATTTCAGTGCTAAAAAATAATATTTAAAATTAATATTAAGCAAGGAAACAAGTTTTTGTAATTACTTAATTTTTTTATTACTTACTCACTAAAAACTCATATTTACTGACAATGTTTTATAAAAATATTATCTAATTAAAGTTAAATATTATTTTCAATCTTTACATCCTATTTAAAAATAATATTATAGTTCCAAAAAGTTTCTGCAATTTGTTTTGTTCTTGTGTAAAAGCAACACCTTCTGAAAAATTGCCAAATTTTTCAGGTTGCCTGTAGGATATGCAAACGAATCATGATTGATTGGGCCTGAATTGGGTGCGATGTCTCATTATTCCAGACAGTCGCCTTCGCCTCCAAGTGCTCCTCCTTCTCCTCCTGCTTTTCCCCTTCCTTTTCCGGGTTGTTATTAGCAATGGTAGTTAGGCTAACTCCAAATCCCACTCCAACTGGCCTCATCACCCACTCCCTTTGTTTTCCTAGCGACCTGCAATGACATTTTCAGTTGCTTTGCTTTTCCCTTTTCGTTGGTTCAACGAACTTCTGACTCTTTTGTTGAATTCTCAGTCAGGTGGAATATTCAGAACACACAGACATAGGTGGATCCACCCACCACCTCCTCCCTAATATGCTTTTCAATTTAGTTAATGACTTTCCAGTTAGGCCCTTGAACCGATTTGTGGGTAGGTCTCTGGTAACTTAAGCTAAAACAAATTAACGAAGAAAAAATAAGAAATATAAGAAATGTGCATGAGACTGGAAACGAGGTGGTATGAAAATTGGGAAGGAAATGTAAGAAAGCAAATAAAAGATTGAGGAATAAAACAATAATTATATTAATTTAGCCCAGCCAATTAAGTGTGAAATTAAAAGCACGATTATATAAAAAATATATTTTGATAAAATGTGCAGTTAACAAAGTCCATTATAAAGAAAATAATTTTAAATGAAAATAAATAAAGATATTGATGAGTATGCAAAGAGATATTTGAATAAAGTGAAACAAGAAAAAAGTCCCAAATAAGTATGCTATAGAAAAGAGTTAAAAAATGTAGAAAAATTTGAGGACATGCTTTGTACTATAAATAAATAAATATGTGACAAACAAATAAAGATGGTTTAATCTAACAAAAAATAATGTCGATTCTGTTTTCGTTTGATATTTTTGCTAGTATTTTGTGTACGCCGCCCCATTTAGAAGTTAAGAGACCTGTAAATCGCTCTGCAAAAATAAATCGCAAAAAAGAGCAAAGACAGAAAAGTGAAATAAAAACACCAGAGAACAAACAAAAAGTGGCAACAACAAGCTGGCTATAAAACTATCATTGGCCACCAGGTGGCAAGTGGGCGGGTCATCATGATGATTGTCGTTGCTCAGAGGGTCGCTTTTGACCCCCTTTCATTGGCATTTTAAATATTTACCAGGCCAGCCGAATGGCGAATAGTTTGTGGGGCTTCCGAGGGGCTTTGGGTTTTGAGTATACTTCTCCGGACGTGTTGACAATTTCATCGTGCGCAGCGGCTCCATTTGCAGAATTTGCTTCACGTTGCGGTCATTATGGTCGAGTTACCTCCATCGGTTTGTTCAGCGCCTCTGCGGGACATTTTTCGCCCCCTGTTTGCTCATCAACTGCTGTGTGCACGCTGCGTATACGCAATTTTGTGGTTTCTGTAAGTGGTTCGATTAAAGGCAAGATTATTATATTTCAAGAAAAAGTAATGTATCTATCTAATGTTGTAATGGTTATAATCTAGAATATTAGGATTTGATTTTAAAGTGTCCTAAACCACTTTTCACATAACTATTCATTTTTTCTAAAGATCTTATTTTACATGAATATTTTGATTTTATAATTAAACACTTGATGGCAGGCAATAACAAATACATTTAATTGAAACAATAAACATTCAAATTTTACAATTAATTTTCTGTATTCTATATAATAGATTAGCTTTTTAATTGTTATTATTGTCACGATGAGGGATGAATATACTTTATAGAATGCACAACAAACCAAAAATGTATAAATATGGTGGTCATTATTCATAAATTGGTTATTAATAATTAAATAGCTGAATCGCTACCAATCCTAAAATTCGATAACCAAAAATGGAAAAGTAAAACTCCCTTACAAAAATCACTCGAAAGCATTAAAATTTCTTATATTTTTCCCCTTTGTTTCAGTCTTTTCGGCATGTTGTTTTTATTATTTATGCAAATACTTGCACGTAAATTAACAAAGTAAATTGTTGTTGGCATTTTATGTTTCCTGTTTGGCTTTTGTGTGTCATGTGTGTTTGCCTCGCCAAAACAAATCACACGCATGACACACACACAGAGGCACTCCCACGCACTAGCACACGCACACCTCGCACACCTCACACCCACACAGGCGCAGAGCTTAGCGCGTTGGCAATAAAATGTCGGGGATTTATGGGTACGTGTCATTTGGCTTGTTTGTCTGCTCCTCACTTTGCAACAGATAAACACAAGGAGTGTTTGTAGTATTTGTGAGTGCCCAAGGATGTTTCATTGTGGGAGTATCTAAGTGCTTGGCTGCATGTGTGCGTGTGTGATTGCCTACACTAGCGGTAAAAATATTAGTTCACCACATATTATGAAAAGAAATAATCGATGTAATTAAATTCTATTTTTGATATATATTTTTTTTAAATAATATTTTATAGTATTTTACATCATAATTATTATTATTATGCCTTTTTATAATTTCACTCACACCTTTTATTTCTGTTTTAATATCAACATAAATTGTGTGTAATACTTATGAAAATCCGCAGAGTTATGAGCAGTCTTTTTTCCAGTAAACATTCAGGGCTTCGATCATAATTCACCCAATTTTAGCTCAGCTATATGCGCGTGTGCAACACTGTGGCAATAAGACAAACCAACAAATCCAGACGTCTACCCTCAAGTAGAGGTCCAACTAATTGAGCAACGCCTCTTAAGTAGGCAACATTTTCTTTCTAGGGCCAACAAATTTTTCCATTCATAAAAAAAGGATTGTAATTCGGAATATTAGAAATAATTTTTGTACAAAATTAAATTTTTCTTTAGATTTCAATCTGTCTTATAATTTGATTTAAGTTACAGGTAGCTTTAAATTTACCTTAAAGGTAATGCCCTCTTTCTTTTGATTTTCCAGGGAGAACATTCGCTGCCCTTTTCTAGTTCCTCGCTGCTTCGCTCTGTCTGAAAGTCAATCAGCTAAATTCACGTTCAATTTGGCCATTTGGCCTCAGTTGGCTTCGTCACCGTCAACGTCATCGTCTGGGCCATATACAAATATAATTAAGTGCACAGGCATACAGTCGAACACGCAGTCTTGGCTCATCCGCATCCTCCTCATAGAGTACACATATATCCACCCTATGCTATATACTATATACCTTACAAGGCCAACTGGCAGCCCTTCATTATTGTCACTGCAGCTGGGCCTACAGGCTCTTCCTTACCTACAGTCCCGTGCTCCGGTTCTCGTCTCAAGTTGCCTTACACAGAGATGAAAATATAGCTAAAATACTCTTCTATATATAAAACTCCACTCACTGATTTCTCTGCAAGTAAACCGAATCAGTTTCGAATAAATATTTGTTCAAGACTTACGATTAGTTAAACTTCCAATAACTAGTAAACCCATTAGGGGAACTAAAATATATATGAAAGTCATAAATTGAGAACTATGGCACTATGACAGCCTTTAAATAACATTTCAAATATTATTTTAGCCCCTCTAAAAATGCTTCAAAGCTTTTAACTTAATTTTAAGAAATATTAAAAAAAACTAAATGGCTAGAAAAAAGGTCAACTTTTTAGCCACAAAGTAAACCTTTATTTACGAAACACAGAAAATGTTGTTTTCCCTTCCTAAACTATTTTTCTCCGTGTAAGCTGGATCTGAATCAAGGCTGACAGGCAACAAGCCTCATTAGTCCTAATGAGCTGTGTGTAATAAAATTTCATCAAAAGTGTGCAAACAACATTAAAGAACGGGCGACTGGAGAAAGAGGAAGAGCGAAAGCGTAGGAACCCCCGATCCGAAAGCATAGGCGCCCGAGAATTAATTAATAAACCAATTTGGAAAGGTTACAGGTAACAGGTGAAGATGGAATATTTAAGGAGGCAAGTGCTTTGGTGACCCCTCCAAAGTTTGAGTGCAGGCCAAGAGAGAGAGCCTCTCTATGTACGTACATCCGAAATGATGAGAGCTGCATTCAAAAACTTGGCCCCATTTCAATTGTGTCTAGCTGGCGGGGAAACGCCCAGACGAAGACGCCAAATTGTCGCCACATCTCTTCAAGTTCCCCTCGTTTGGGACCAAAGCTGCCATCCCATTGTCCTTGAAATGGGCACAATGCGGGCTTGTTACGCGCTTCGGCCTTTTATTATGGTTTATTACGTCAGCAAATGGATTGTACACACAGGACACTTGGCTCAGGAACAGGAGAATGCACTTGGAATTATATTTATATTGGATCTAAAACATTAAAAATGATGTATTTATTGTTAAATTTAGCCCATTAAAGCTAGATATTAATCTTTTATATACCATGATCTTTGATATATACATCTTATTTACATATTTACATTTTCCTACCATTTCCTGGTTCCACCTCTCTTTCTAATAATTACTAATACATGATTACTATGTCATATATATTTTTTTCCTGTGCATCTATGATTATACCTGTAAGTTTTTCATGGTGTTTGGAAGGCAGGACCGCCAGCTGGCCTGACTTTGACCCGCTTGCATAAGAAATTTCCCGACCTAACTGGGTCCCCAAATGTGAAGGACAGGAACCTTGCATTTGATTAAGTGGCGTCATCTAGCGGCGCTTTGAAAGTCCGCCCATTAACCCATTTTGTTTTCAACTCGTAGTGAGAACAAAAAGTTTCTTGGTTAAGTTCTCTAAGTAGGGAAATTACGTTCTTATTTATGACTAGTCAAGGACGTGTGGAAAATGTACGTACATTTATAGAAATAACTAAAATAAATAATCTCAAATTAATCGTTTAATTGAAAAAACCGATTTCCAAATTAATTGAATTTATGTACATATCTCTATGATTTATAATTGAGTGGTTGGCAAATAAAATTGAGTGTTTGCTTATTGATATTCTATCTGCAAAACTTTAATCACTTTTCATCAGCTATATAGATGCACTCGCGGCCACTTGAATAGGTTATTCGCACAATATAAAACGGTCAATTTTGGGAGCAATTTTCATTCCATTTTCCCTTTTTTTTTGCGTTAGCTGTTGTTGTTTTGCCATTGCACACTGGGCCAGCCGATCAGATTTTTGGCCAAAAATACGTTTTTCTTTTTTAAGAAAATGACCAAATTGAGTTTGGGATCCTTTTTATAATACATTAAACTAATTTATGCCAAAGTTTCAAAGAATTCGGGCAAGTAGTTTTCTTTTACCATATTTTCAAAGTGAAAAATTCATAAAATATTGATGGAAATGAAAAAAAATTTAGAAGTCAAAGATGCTGATGTTGCTGTTCGACTTCTTTCCGAAACTTGCAGAAGGGATTATTTTCAACAAGTAAAAAATATAATATAGCTCGTATGTCTTACTTGTTTGCTAAAATAAATGTAATTGTTAATTTTTACGCTTTTTTTCAGCAAATGAGTACTTTGCTTTTCGAGTGCCTTCGAGTGCCATCCCCAAATTAGTTCATTCCTTCAAAAAAAAATTCGTTGATCAATTTACTAAAAGCGTAGCTCACCGACTCGATGCGGTTTTGCCTTAGTTTTCGGTAATTTAAGTTTTAATTGAAGGCTTAACTCGAAGTCGAGCTATTTTGAAGAGCTTATCTAAGAGAGCCAAAGAGTATGCCATACTTTATTTCTTCAGGTTTTGGTGAACATTTTGCGCTCAAAAATTTGATTTTTGTGTGACTAACATCTAAAATCTATTTTTTACGTACACTAATCGATTATGGTATTTTCCAAACCTATATCTATCTATTTAATCAGGACTATGCAAATAAAAATGTAGCATACTTTTGTGATGACTTCAGAATATGTCAAATTAACATTAAACAAATCAAAAAACAATATTTTTAAACAATTTTTTTTACATAATTTGATTATATAAAACTTAAAAGGTAACAAGAACAAAAAAATATAAATTTTTTTTAAATCGATTGTTTGATAAACGTTGATGTGGGAGCCTCCGAAAGTTGCACTTTTTAACGGTTCATAAATCTTAAATGACATAATATTTTTTAGTGATGTTCATTTTTTTTAGTTTGTTTTATCTCATACTTTATTGTTTTCGAAAATTGAAGAAGTGCGTCTTCTAGTTATTTTTTTAAAAATAACAAACCGAAAAGTACGTAAAATTTTCCGACTTTGGTCTGGATTATCTATATCATATAAAATTCCAAGAAATTTTACTTTTAGTTCGTTGGAAAGTTCAATCTTTTAAGAAAAAAACGCAAAAAACTGCATCCTTCTAACTGTCCTAGGAAAGAAATTACAGATTTTTGGCCAAAAAATTAACTTTCTGGCCCAGTGTGCATTGTAGTATAATGTTTTTTTGTGTGTTTATTTTTGTTTTTGGTTCTTTGTGGCTGCACGCAAAGAGAGTTTTTATTTTTATACCCTTGCAGAGGGTATTATGATTTCAGTCAGAAGTTTGCAACGCAGTGAAGGAGACGTTTCCGACCCCATAAAGTATATATATGCTTGATCAGCATCACTAGACGAGTCGATCTAGCCATGTCCGTCTGTCCGTCTGTCTGTTTCTACGCAAACTAGTCTCTCAGTTTTTGAGCTATCGGGATGAAACTTTCCCAAAAGTCTTCTTTCTATTGCAGGTAGTATATATGTCGGAGCCGACCGGATCGGACAACTATATCTTATAGCTCCCATAGGAACAATCGGAAAAAAAAACTTTAAAAAATTCTAACTTCGGTGTTTTTTGAAATATTACCTTCTACTTTTGGGGATGTTATTTTTTTAATATTTCTGAATTTCGAATTAATTATTTAAAAAATCGGACTACTATATCATATAGCTGTCATAGGAACGATCGGAAAATTAATGGAAAAGTAATAGGAAATAAATTCTAGCTTCTTTGGTTTTTGTTGTATTATCTTCTACTCTAGTATACGACTCTTTTTAAATATTTCCGAATTTCAATTTTAATTTTATCGAAATCGGACGACTATATCATATAGCTGCCATAGGAACGATCGGAAAATTAATGGAAAAGTAATAGGAAATAAATTCTAGCTTCTTTGGTTTTTATTGTATTATCTTCTACTCTAGGATATGACTCTTTTTAAATATTTCCGAATTTCAATTTTAATTTAATCAAAATCGGACGACTATATCATATAGCTGCCATAGGAACGATCGGAAAATTAATGGAAAAGTAATAGGAAATAAATTCTAGCTTCTTTGGTTTTAATTGTATTATCTTCTACTCTAGGATATGACTCTTTTTAAATAATTCCGAATTTCAATTTTAATTTGATCAAAATCGGACGACTATATCATATAGCTGTCATAGGAACGATCGGAAAATGAATGATAAATATTAGAAAATTGAACATTTTTGCGATTTGTTAATTAATATGAATGATCTGCAAGGGTATATAAGCTTCGGCTGGCCGAAGCTAGCTTCCTTTCTTGTTCAATTTGATTGCCATCACGCCACGGGGAGTCGCCAGTTGCATGTTAAATGGGGTGGGGTTTTTTTCCCATGGTTGTGGGGGTTCCGTGAAGCCTGCGCTCAAATAGACCACAACTAACGGTGCCCCAACCCAGTTTTTTTACGAACCCATTTACCATTCTTGACCACTTGAAATTTCATTGCACTTGGTGAGTAAGAGAAAAAGGAATGTCATAGTTCGCGAAGCCGAAGTTTTAATGCCCTTTTATGATATTGTGGATATGATATCGATATGATATGGATATGACATGGATATGATATGGATATGGTATAAATATGATATGGATATGATATGCTGATACGATATGATAGGATAGACGGTAAACAGTTCATTGTAAGAGTGTAAGAACTTTGCAATTGCTTTGTTGTTGGTGTTCAGTTGTTTTCCATTCTTTTGCTAACTTTTTGTTGTGTGCGTAATACGAGGAAAACTCTTGAAAAACCCATGGGCACGTGTGTGTGTGGGAATGAGGTCATATTTTGGAGCTGGCATCGCTATTTCAAGTGTGTTTGTCTCCGGGCTGCTTTTCCGTTTTAGCTTTTCTTTTCGCTTGTCGCTTTACAAGTTCGACAGCGAAACAAATGTAAAGCAAGTCAGGCAATAAAACAGCGAAAACGCGATAGTCAAGAAGGACGCAGAATCCAAACCTCGCGAAAAAACTAAAAAAAAAACAAAAAAAATTAAAAAATTGAGTTCTAAAAATAATTCTACATGGAGAAATTGGGATAAAATGACTAAATCTATGATATCTATAAAAGCAGATTTTGGTAAAAATTAAACATGAAATTGTCGTCCTTTCGTTCTCGCAGTGTAAGAGAGGAGCAGACTTACTTGACTGAGTTTTAGATGGAGCCACGCAAAAACACAACCACAAGAATGTATTAGAAGGAGAAGATGTCAAAGTTGAAATGGCAAACTCAGCAGGTCACTCCCCTTCACCCCTCTTCTTTTGCCACCCCTCCGCCTTTATCCTTAGCCATTTTTTTTGGTTGAAAGGATTTAACGCCTCGTTGAATGGCAAGCAAGTTAATTCACATTTTTTCGCATTACCAATTTTTTATCGAGCTTCCTTCGTCTGCAGTCTGCAGACTGGAGTGGCCTTCAGTGTTTGATTGGGTTTCAGCATTTCGACGGCATTGGAGGAGGCGTGAAGAAGGGGGCGTGAAGTCTACTGGCAGAGTCTGCACTTTTTTCATAGCTCCGGGCTAATATTTCAGCTTTATCTGGCATCCGGCGATCAGCGAAGTTGATTTAAAAGTTCTCTTAGCACTGAAGATACGTATTGAATCAGTTAGTACACTTTTTAAAAATGACCATTTCCTAAATTCGAATACTTTTGCAACATTTTTCTCTTGTTTTTAAGAATTTGCGGTATTTATTTTATTCATAACTCAATTTTTGGCTTTATATAATAAAGTGTATTTAAAATGTGGTAAATTGCTCTTCCTTTTGTTCTGAAGAATTCGCGGTTCTAGTTCTAGTTCTCCTTTTTCTTCGGCTTTTCCAACCCTTCCAAGGAATTTTCAGCTAGCGTGCCCTTTCAATTAAACTTTAGCATTTTTTATGGCGACTGACCAACGTGCTGCAAGGTTAACACTTAATGAATACATAACACTACCCCCATTGCGAATTCGTGGCTAAGACCATTTGGGAAATTGGAAAAGGAGGATCCGGGGCTTGGCAATTTGCACCGCCAGCGATGTGTGGCCTTTGGGGGCGTGGCCGAAGGCTGATGGCCTTCTATGCTCGAGTGCCTCCCCCAAATGGGTTCTGGTATCTCGCCAGTATCTACAGAGAAAGCCGAAGTTGCCTTGCTCTTGGACTTGGACCGTCTTAATTGGTGCGGAAATTATTAATTATCGTGTTCGCCTGGCACCGCAGAAATCGAAAGCTTTGAAACGGCTATTCAATTACAAGCCAGAAACTCCGGCAGATGCGAAACAAAGTGCAATTGTCTGCGGTCTTCGCAATTGCGCACTTTGCACAGCGGTTTTTGGCCACCCTGCGGCTGACCATCTAAATCTGTGTGCTGGCTGCAAATTATGTAATTTACTCAGCTGGCAGTGCATTCAAAGATAATTGGGATGGGTTTCTAAAATATTTTGATTGGGTGATTTTTATTATAAGTCTTTTGAAATATTAAAATAGTTTACTAATAGTTTAAACTAAATAAAAGAAAAATTTAAAAAGCTGAACTTAATTTAGACTAATAAAAAGCAGAATTCTTTCATAAATTTGTGCTAAGCTCATAAATAAAATGCAGAATTTATGAAAGACTTTTAGCAAACTCATTAGAATGTGTAGTAAATTTTGACCATTAAACTAACTTTAAAAACAACTAAAAAAGAGCGGAATGTAATTTTCGTTGCAACTTGTAAATCACTTTTTGTACAATCGCCGACATGAACGGACTTGTTCACATTGCAGTTGGTTTTGTCCGCCTCTCTCCGCTTTCTCCGGGAAAAGTTCTTAATTGCAAAATGCCCAGAGCCTTTCTTCCTGCTCCTCGGCTCCTCGTAATCCCCATGGACGTCTCATTTGGCAACTTGGCTGTAATTTGGGCATAATTATGACAAAGCCAACAGCTGGCGGCGCAACAGCAGCCACGCCCCCTTCTTTTTTTTGGCGGGGGTCTGCACTTTATTTTCGGTTCAGTTCAGTTCTTATGCAATTTACGTTCGGAGGGGCGGACGGAAAAGTTTCCTGGCCATTTAAACTTTAATTACTCACAGACATTGGCTTCAAATGGCTCCGTGCATTGTCAGCGAAAAAAGTTAAGCAACAGGAGAAGTCGGAAAAGTCCTGGCAAACGGGCCGAAGAAACCCCAGAAAGAAGGTATATAGACGGGGATCTGGATCTGCCTTTGCCATTGATAAAATTGCATGCCATTTCCGGTCAGTAAACTTTCAATGTGGAAACTTTTTCCTGCCCTTGTTTGTGTGCGAGTGATGGTCCCAAAGTAAATTTCCAATCGAGCCAAGTTATGCAAGTTATTCTGCAAGCTGCCTAGGGGTTACCTTGTTTTCGGGTGTGCCAAGATGCAGGTGCGTTTCGTAACCATAAATTGTCTAAGGTGCTGTAAAATATATTAAGAAATAAGACAAAATTCTAAAGGAAAATAAACTGTATTTTAGATTTTTGTTTAAAGTGATTTAACGAATGTTTATAAAATAACTGGTTTTACTTGATTATGATCATTTGCCTCTTGCTTAAATAAAGTTAAAAGCCAAGTCTTAAACGTAATTTAAAAAAAATCCTATTCATTCTGGGGAAATAACCTTACTAACCACATTTAATGAGTTTATGACCTTTAATTAATGTATAGTATATTTTTTGGTGGTTAAAATACGGTACATTTTTGATGTAATCATACAAATTGAAAATCTTATAGTTATGATATAATGGTATTTTAAAGCCTTAAATCGCCATATCGCACTGCACTTACTTTAAGCCATTTAACTTATGTGTGCTCCCCGTGCCATACGATACGCAAGTTGAAAATTTCGTTAAGCTGCTGGAAAGAAGGGTTTAAACTTTAAAGTTTTTGAGTTGCATGCCCAACTTGAATAACTCAATTAGTGCGCCATTGTTATAAGTTTGTTTGTGTATAAGTTGTGGCAGTTGTTGCTGCTTGGCTCTTCTCGTAATTGTTGCTGTTGCTGCTGTGCATTGACTTAGAGCGCAATTTTCACGCTTCTTTGACTGGGCCAAGCCCAAAAACGAAAGCGAAAAGCGGGCTGGAAAAGTGAAAAATGGGGAGATGGAGAAGATATTAAAGAAAACCCCGATCGAAGCAAATTAATTGGAGCAAACGCAAGCAAACAGCAAACATTGCGATTGCAGTTGCAGGTGCAATAAAAGTGAAATTGGATATATTGCAGTGCTGCACCCAGAAAAAAAGAAAAAGATAAAAACCAAAATCGCTTCTTCTCATTTTGAGAATAAAGTCTTCTCACTTCTTCTTGAAATCAAAAAGAAAGCATTGTCGACTTTGGGTCTTAACGGATCCAAAACAAGAAAGGTTAGAGAAACAAGTGGATCTAAAAATCTACTTTTTTCCAAGAAGTTTGTTAAACTATTTTTAGGAAGGTCACAAAGGGGTCTTATAAATTAAAAAACGCTTACATTCTTTTTAAATGGTATAATATTTATGTAAAAAAAACATTTTCTAGTGGCAAACAATATTTAGTGCCTGAAATTAGACCCCATTTCCCACACCCCTTTTCCCAAACCCTTCCCTTTGGATTTTGGTTTTCCTCCTGTGCGAGTTTTTCTGTCAACAGCTCAATGTAAATTTGTTTGACTTTGCGCCCAACTGTGCGTGGCTTTTCCGCAGTCGCTCGGCCGCTCCCAGTGGTCGCTAATGTGTCGCTAATTAGCATTAGTTGGCTGCGAAAATGCGTGGGTGCCTTGGGAAATTCAGTCCCCCTTTGTGGCCGCTAAAAAATGAGCCACAATATTTGACTGCATTGCGGATATTTGTCAACCCGTTTCGCAGGATGAGTAATTTTTTTTGGCTGCCACCTGGAAAATTTTTAAATCGATCATGGTCATTTTTCTTACAAAACTGCAACCTTTAGTTGCTTAATAGCTAATAATAACTCAGATACTAGTCTTAAAAGGTTCGAAGTTTCGTTAAGTAGACACCAAGAATGTTAAAAGGTTGTTTCTTCATAATTTAATTTTTAAAATCTATTATTTTTCTTTCAGACTTGAAATAAATTTGCCATGGTAAACGGCGAAGGTGGCGAGGCCATCACAAATCCCGGCAAGCTCACCGGCTACGACTTCTACCGCTCCACCCTGGGATCCCCGCGCTATGTGGTGGCCCCCATGGTGGACCAAAGCGAGCTGGCCTGGCGGATGCTGTGCCGGCGATATGGCGCCGAGCTCTGCTACTCGCCCATGTACCATGCGAATCTCTTCGCCACCGATCCCAAGTACCGCAAGGATGCCCTGCAGACGTGCGCCGCGGACAGGCCGCTGATCATTCAGTTCTGCGGCAACGATGCCCAGCAGATCCTGGACGCAGCCCTGCTGGCCCAGGACCACTGCGATGCGGTGGACATTAATTTGGGCTGTCCACAGGCCATCGCCAAGCGCGGTCACTACGGCTCCTTCCTGCAGGACGAATGGGAACTGCTGACGGAGATTGGTGAGTGATTGCAGCTTCCATTAAGTGGATATAAAATTAAACAATTATTTCCTCATTTCAGTTAGCACATTGCATGCCAAGCTAAGCGTACCGGTGACCTGCAAGATTCGCATCTTCGAGGATCTCGAAAAGACCATCAGATACGCCAAGATGCTGGAGGCGGCCGGCTGTCAGCTGCTCACAGTCCACGGACGGACGAGGGAACAGAAGGGTCCGCTGACCGGGGTGGCCAACTGGAGCTACATCAAGGAAGTGCGACAGCACGTCAAGATTCCCATGCTGGCCAACGGCAACATCCTGGCCCTGGAGGACGTGCATCGTTGTCTGGAGGAAACGGGCGTCGATGGCGTAATGAGCGCCGAGGGCAATCTCCACAATCCGGCCATCTTCCAGGGAATCTCGCCGCCCGTCTGGCAAATGGCCAGTGAGTACTTGGAGCTCGTCCAGCTGCATCCCTGTCCAAGCTCCTACATTCGAGGGCATCTCTTCAAGCTCTTCCATCACATGTAAGACTTGGGGGTTTTTTAGTTTTCAAGTTATCTCTCTTAAAGCTGTTTCTCCCCCTATTTTTAGTATGAACATACGGAACAACTCGGAGCTGCGCCAGTTTCTGGCCACTGCCAATCAGCTAGTGCAATTCCAAACTGTGGTGCAACAGGTGCAGGCCAAGTATGAGCCCTTCCATAAGAAGGAGGTGGTCTACGAACCGGAAGAGTGGGCTGCTGGCTCCGAGGAAGAAGTAAGTTAGATGATCTATATAAGAGCCCTGCATGAATGGATTCAATGAATTATTTTAAATTTTTTGTTTCATATGAATGAATTAATTCGAATTTTGAGTTTAATAGAATTGAATGAATTTGAATTTTGAGTTTAATCGAATGAATTTTATTTACTATGCAGTTACCATTGATTTGTTAAAAATGTTCCACTTTTTGTTCTTAAATGAAAGCATTTGTGCTTTTCTGGCAAATTCAAAAAATTTATAAAAATTATTCGTTCATTCACTCATTTGAAATGAATTAGAAAAACATTTAATTTATTTCACATATAATTGAATTAAGCAAATCAGAAATTTCATGGCATACTAAGATAAAACAAAAATTGAATGATTCAATAAGGGCTCTAATTTATTGTAATCACTCTTCTCTCTCTCCAGAAGCTACCGCTGGATCCCTGGCTGTGCCAGCCCTACATACGCGCCTCGCCCGAGTCCCACCGCCAGAAGATCGCCGAGAAGGTGCGCGAGGCCGAGGATCCCAACAGGGCCAAGCGGCAGTACTTCGACAATGCCGGCAACGAGATCTCTCGCAAGCGGATGAAAAAGCTGCGGCGGCGCCAGCGAAGACCAAACAAGACAGAGGCACATGTTCAGAATCGGCACGAGCGGCGGCTGGAATACTGCTCGGAGTGCTCCAATCCCCAGGGATCCAAGTGCGAGTTCCGGCTGTGCCGCGTCTGCTGCAAGGACAGGTGCTACAACAACGACCGCGACTGTCCCGGCCACGGCATCCTGATCAAGTCGCGCCGGGCCAAGGCCAAGCGGTTCGAGGAGCCCATCGCAGAGGATGATGTGTCCAAAAAAACAGACAACGACCCAACGATAGCTTCTATCGGTGCACAGGATCCGCTTTGACGTTGACTTGACTGGGAGCCTTAGAAGAAACTACTGCTATTGTTTGTGTTCCTACGATCGATAATAAATGTAGATTTTTGTTTTAATCACAAAACGTTTAGATTGGAATTGGAAACCTATGATCATTTAATTTATTTTATGTAAATAAATTTAATTTGTGCTTTTATTTTCTATATGAACCAGCTTTTCTAATTCTAACAGATTGGAATTGAAAACCTATGATCATTTGTGCTTTTTTTTCTATATGAACTATGATTTTTTGTCAAGCTTGGCCTTCTTCTCCAACTTTTCTAATTCTAACAGCTCGATGCGAAGCTTCCCCTCTCGAACTTCCTGGTTCAGCTTTATCCTCTTCTCCTCCATCACCATCTCGTGCATTTCCTTCAATTGCATCGTCTTTGTCCTGACAAACTCCTGTTGCAGCAGGATGAGATTGAGCTTCTGCTGCTCTACGATTCCCCCGGGGGCTTCTTTTCCCCTCTCGGGCATCATTTTCTCAGACCACCCAGAACTGGAGGCTGGGGGTTCTTCTTCTGCCAGAGTGTCCTCCAGGAATGTGCTCGCATCGCCAACCTGAAGGGATAATAAATGGCCTTAGATACGATTTAAAAGAAAATTTAGCTTTAAGATACTTGCATCGTTTGTATCATCTTCGCTGCCTTCGCGAATGAAATCAATAAGTAATTCTGTTTTTATATTACCTGTAATAAAATTGGGTTAAGGAATTAGCGGTTCAAGCGTAATTTATATAAATAAACAAGAGGGAACGTTATAGTCGGATGCCCCGACTATCAGATACCCGTTACTCAGGTAAAGGGAGTGCGAGGGAGATGGAGATAGAGATAGAAAACGTTGATCACGCATAACTTTTTAACGAATGGTCCGATTTGAAAAATTTCTTCTACATTTCGATAGGTATTGATAAACACAATAAAACTGCATTTTTACTTTTCCAAAATATTAAAATTTTTAAAATCGTATATAAGCGATGGTGGGCGTTAGAGGGGGCGTGGCACCATTTTGAAACAAACTTGCGCTGCGTAGGAATTCCTAGAATCTGCATGCAAAATGCCAATCTTCTAGCTTCTATAGTTTCCGAGATCTCAGCGTTCATACGGACAGACGGACAGACAGACAGACGGACAGACGGACAGACGGACATGGCTAGATCGACTCGGCTAGTGATCCTGATCAAGAATATATATACTTTATGGGGTCGGAAACGCTTCCTTCTACCTGTTACATACTTTTGCACGAATACAATATACCCTTTTACTCTACGAGTAACGGGTATAATGATAGCTTATTTTAGTTGCAAATTTTAAATCTTAAAAATGTCATATTGGGATTTCCTAATCACAGTTGGAGTGGCTTAGTTTTTAACAAAAATGGGTTGAGAAATAATACCGACTTCATAATAGATTTCTAACTAATATTTTTTAGTATAGGCAATTTAAAAAACTTAAAAATATTTTTTTAAGATTACTCAACTTTGTACTGTTCTAAGATTTATCTTGCTATTTTCAGGATAGATCATAGCATGATAGCTTATTTTAGATGCAAATCACAGTTGGAGTGTCTTAGTTCTTAACAAAGTTGGGTTGAGAAATAAGAGCGACTTAATAATATATTTCTAACTAATTTAAAAATCTTTTAAATATCTTTTTGAGATTACTTAACATTGTAGTCTTTTAAGATTTATTTTGCTATTTTCAGGATAGATCATAGCATAATAGCATATTGTAGATTCAAATTTTAAATTTTTAAAATTTTATATTGGGATTCCCTTGGAGTGTCGTGGTTCCTCACAAAGTTGGGTTGAGAAATAAGAGCCACTATTTTTTTGAGTTTACTTAACTTTGTAGTCTTTTAAGATTTATTACCTTAATCACAGTAAAATTTAAAATAATGATTTATCCCTTTGTAATTTTTTTTTGGAAATTTCTGCTATTTTCAGGATAGATCTGTTGGTCAATACGTACTGGTGTCTATTTTCATGGGGCTCTCCTCCATTGGCTGTTGTGCCTTTGGGGTTTCGATCATTGGCTTTTCCGCTGTAGTCTTTTCAGCTACTGGCTTTTCCGCCTGCGTTTTTTCCGGTTCCCCATGCAGCATGGAGACTATCAACTCGGTCACGGCTCCTTTTGTGGGCTCCTTAATGTTCCTCTTTCTCAAATCCGCCTTGCACTGGCGCTTCAGGGTGCAGAATTTTTCCCTCAGTACTTTGTAGTGCCGACGACTGCCTGTCCTCAAATATAACCGCTCCTCTATATCCATCCACGTCCTCTGCTTTCGCGACCAAGTCTCTGCATCTGATTTCGGGTCCTGGAGCACCGCCTTCTCCTCCGCCACGAGCTCCAGCAGGACCATCTCCTCCTCCGCCGTGTAGTTCTTCCCCCGGTATTTCCGATGCTTAGTTTCCTCCATCTATGCTGTTATCCTTGTGGCCAACAGGGAAAAGGATTCCATACAATCCAAGTTTCCTTTTTGTTTTTCAAATCAGCTGGTTGGTCAGTGTGACCTTCAAACTGTCTCCTGCGTACTGTGCTAGTCACACTTGAGGTTTTCAAAATATCCTTAGTCCTTAAATAGTTTTCATGGTTTTTTATATCCCAAATATTCAGTTAAGATCAGGATCAAAAAATTATCCAAATTTTTAAGGTCGTGAGTCTTCGATGCAACAGCTGTTCTTCCAAATATCGATAACAAACGCCGCAAAAATCGCCATCTCTACCATTTCCACGCTTTTGGGGCTCCCGCAAAATCAAAACAAACCCCAAAATGGAGCAAACAAAGCCTTTTTATGACTTTAGCGTACCCTTTAACAAGGACGACTCGGTGATGAGAGCCCTGCTCAACGAGCTGGTGGAATGTGAGTAAGGTTTCAAAGGTGTATTTCCCTATATTACAAAAGAAAACTTTACAGGTGGCTACAAAACCATTGCCATTGATCAGAGTTTCGACCACAGCAAAAAGGAGGCCGGCAAACGGGGATCCGAGATGTTTCCCGAACCCCACAAAATCGAGCATCTGCGCAAGGAGTTCCAGGATAAGCTGCGAATCCTGCAGAGAATTACCATACTCTATGTGGACGTCAATGTGGCGCATGCGATGGTAGGCATTTCGGGATTATCCATTATATCTAGATAAAAGATACATTTCACATTCTATAAACCAGAGTGTTTCCCTGAATCTGCGAAAATTCAATCTGATTGCTGGCCAGCCCAAAACAGATGCCGCCTTGACTGTAAGTTTGCTAGAAAAGCAATTAGTTTTTCAAGTCTAAATCAGTCTAATAAATGTACTTGCAGCACTGCTGCACCGCCTTCAATGGAGACCTGATAACCTTTGATCCTGTGGCCGGATCCCGGCTTCTGGTCAATCGGAAGGCCTACCAGGTGGCTGTGCGGCGGGGCATGTTCTTCGAGATCAAATACGCCCCGGCCATAGTCGATTCGAATAACAGGAAGGACATGATTAAAATTGCCCAGAACTATTGCACCAAAGGAAAGTCCAAGAATATCATTTTTAGCAGTGGAGCAGCCCACCAATTTCAATTAAGAGGTCCCTACGACGTGGCCAATCTGTGAGTTATCATCGTTATACATATAATCTACAAGTTAATTTATTGCACTTTTTTAGGGCCTTCATTTTCGGCTTATCGGAGGAGCAGGGCAAAAATGCTGTGGATCGGCACTGTCGACAGCTCTTTCTGAAGGCTGAGTCGCGTCGTCTGGGCAAAACCATCATGTTCGTAAAAGGCAATGGACCCATTGTATTCTCGGATAGCTCGGAGGACGACGAAGAAGATGATGAGATGAACGACCTACAAACGGATACCGGAGTAGATGATGAATCTGAAGTTAAGGATGAGAATAAGCAAGCCAATAAACGACTGAAAGTGGCGTAGCATAAATTAAATGCTTGAATTTTAATTTAAGGTAAATTCAAATTCAATTCTTACGTTGCGATGTTTAACGTAACGCAATAGGTTTGAGTCCTGTCTAAACGTTACAAGTCATGGTTTGGGTCCAGATAATTTTGATTTATCCGATATTTTTATTGCTTTCTTCAGGACGGGTAATTAACATATATAACTGCTATAGTCTAGTTTTTATAAGAAAACCGACAATTTAAGTTCCCAGCCCGTAATTATTTTATCTTATTATAACCACCTTCGTTTGTTTACGTTTTTGCGTTAGTGATGTGCCTCTGCTAGTTATTACGGGCCGCATCGATTGTTGCAGAAACCATCGATATTTTCTGGCTGCACCGATAGTTTCAAATAAACATCGATTTTCGGGCCAGCTCTAGCGTACAACAACAAAACAAAATGGAGGTCTTTGATGTGTGTGTCGCGTTGTCTTGAAATTTGCTGCTAGAATTTTGCGTTAAACGGTAACTAAAAGTGCAAATTAATTGAGAAAAGTTGCGGAAAAACGCTTTCCAGGTTGCCGGCAACCGGAAAAGCAACGAATCCGAGCGGAATTGAGCGTATTTTAAGCGAAAATTGCATTTGAAAAGCGCTCGGAACCAAGACACTTGAAAAGAAAAAAATGTGCAAAGAAGAAGAGAGCGGAGAGGCGAGCAGGAGAGAGCGAAAAGAGCAAGGAAGACAAGCGACGAGACGAAAAGAAAAACGGCAAAGAAATGTATTTCGCGAGACGACGATGAAAAGCTGAAAAGCAGCCAATTTCCAATGTCCAATTTCAATTGTTTTTTCCTCGGCAGTTCCAAGTGCATTTCTCTACGTGCCTGTGTGCGTGAGGCCAGTGTGTGTGTATGCGCGATTAATTAATGGCGAGATTGGCGAAGAACATCGAAAATCAAATGCAAAAGTGTGAGCGGCGACCGTCTAATACAATTAAAAATGGACCTCAACTCTGTGTGTGTGTGTGTGCGATGCTCGTTTGTGTTTTCGCCTTCATCATGAAGTTTGTTTGATTGTAATCATCACGCTGATTATTGCCTGGCTCTTCTGATTTCTTTTCTCCTGCTTCTGCTCGCCATTTTCTTTACCCCCGCTTTTGACTCCCAAAAAGTATATTTTGTGTGTTGTTTCAACTTGGCTCATTTTTTCTTCGCGTATCGCGCGTAGCATACATTTTGTGTATGTATTGGTGCTGCTGCAGTGTTGCCAACATTATTCGGGAGATGCAGCGCCGCACATTTTGCACCTGTGCAGGAGACAATCTGCGTTATCCCCCCGCCCCCTGCTACTCATACCCCACCCCCGCAATTTATCCATCTGCCATAATGGCTACTGCTACAGTTGCTCTGCCGACGTCGCAGTCGACGTTCTCGCTGCTCTCTTCACAGTTTGTTATTATTGCGATGGGAGAAATCGAAGTGCATGTACTAAATTAAATTGCCATGTTTAATTCGAATGATGGCTGAAGATCATTGCAAATATTACTATGAACCTGCTTTAAAGTTGAATTTAAAGGCCAATTAAAAATTTTTTAGCGCTTTTTCTTTTGAAAAATGTTTGCGAAATCCCAAATTAAATTTTTATAGAAAAAAGTTAGAAAGCTTTCTAGGTTAACAATTTTGTATAAATCTAAAAAATCCTTTTTTTGTGGCTGGACCTACCTAACTAGGCTGCACTGTAGCTTGCTCGCCCCATCAATATTTCGATATTGATGGCCTGAAGTAGCACTCACATAGATACAGTGCACATTGCAACGGTATCCCCATTACGGCTCTTCCTCTTGCTCCTCTTTGATTGCTTTTTGCTCTGCTTCGGCCGCTGTGTCAACTCATCTGTCTGCCTCCCTCTGCCCCACTCCACTCGGTTCGCACTCACTCGCACGCACACACTCGCAGTCGCCAGTGCTTGGACACACGTTTTTCTAGCCGGGCCACTCCGTCTCCCCTCCCACTCCCACTCCCTCCTTTCTCCTTCTCCCTCTCCTGCTCTCGCACACACAGCGCTACGACGCGCAATTGATGAGAGAGCGTAAAATTCATGCGCTTGTCGCCGCTCTCGACGCGTCGCGTCGTCTGTTGTGCGTCTCTTCTTCTTCCACTCGGCGGCTGTAACAATTTTTTCTTTTTTTCCACTCCATCTGCGGCCTTTTTCCTTTTTCACTTGTGCAATTACCAAGACGCACAGATTTTCCCCTGACTTCCAGCAATATCTATCGATTTCTTTGTTTCTTTTCGGCTGTAAAAAAACTTCGTTTAATTGTAATTACCGTGCCTTAGTGTGAGTGAGTGAGCGAGAGAGAGGTGCGGGCCGCGAGAAGAAGAAGCAACAGCCTCGCAATTGCAATTGCAATCGTTGCGCTTTTGTAGTTTTCGCCATTGCTTCTTCTTCTTGCAGCGGCAATTGTGCTACAATTATTATTTCGCATGTGTATCTACACTTGAATTAGCATTGTTGTTGTGTTGTGGTTCGTTCTTGGTGCCCTTTCATTCGTCGTCATCTGTCATTCCGCTGCGCTTAACTATCGATAACTTGCGTCCGAAATGATTGCGTGACCAGAAACCAAACCGAAAAACATAAAAACAAAAGAAACGGGGGGAAAATGCTAGAGAGAGCGAGAAACGTGAACTTAAACCGTACAAATGAACTGTAAATTGTGAGAACCTGCGATAATAAACAAGATAAAGTCAAATGGATTAGCAGCACAAAAAATGAAAAACGGTGAGTAATACTATTTGCAAGTCGCTTTTAATTATAAGTACTCTGCGCCGGGCGGAATCGTGAAATTGCGGGCGATTTACAACAATGGCCAGGCAGAAAATGCTTTTTAGAAATAATTATGTATCTTTAACCGAAAACAGATACACACGTACACTCAGCGAGACACGCAGACACAGACACACAACCGAATTGAGCGAAAAAGTCGCAAACACACAAACACAAACGCCAACGAAATAATTTCAATCAACTCTTTTCGGTGAAGAAGAAGAAAAAGCAGCGAAAAAACGTCACACGCCTGTTTTCTCCCTCTTCGCCGCGCCGCGCCACTCCTGCCATCTCCTGCCCTCCCCCACTCGTTAATATGCGAATAAAGCTAAAGTAAAGTAAAGTTGAGGCGAGTGGGCAGTTCCGCTCATTGCTTACAGTTGTTCTTGCTTTCGTTGGGGCTGCGGCGAAAAAATTTAAGTAATAAAAAGAAAGAAAAAATAACTTACGTGACGTGCAAATGAGAAGAACAACAACAGGGGGCAGAAAACTGAGTGGAGCTACAGTGAAGCTTCTTTATTGTGAAACCTGATTTTTTTTTAATTCGTTCCAAGTATAAAATTATTTTACAAACAGAATATTTACGATAGAATTCGTTTAGAAGAGGTTTCCCTGAAACTATAATAGTTAAAAGATTAAAGTTGTTTCCGTGTAAGCCATGACTTGCTATCGAGGTTCCACTGTGTCCAATCAAAAAGAGCGACTAGCGCAAGAAGAAGAGTTGATGACGGGCGAGAGAACCGAACGATGGATGGAAAATCGGGCAGCGACAGCGACAGAGACCATATAATATCATCCATCCCAAAAAACCGAATCAAAACCGACCAAACAACACCAGGCAGCCAGCAACAACAACAGCAAGGCAAACATATGAACGACGACGACCCCAACTCACAAACACACCCAGGCCAGGAGACCCACACAAATGAAGATACAGATACACATGTACAAACAAAAGGCACCACGATATGCGAATGCGAATAAAATAGCAGCAACAACTATGCGGCGAATTTGCACGAATCATGCGAATCTCCAACTCACAAACACACACACATGCATAATACGTGTTTTGTACTTGTCGCCGTAATGTTGTCGCCGTCGCCGCCACTCGCCGCCTTTTCTTTTCTTCGCTTTGCTTTGTTTCGCGGATTTTCTCTTACCTCGCAATCTCTCACTTCTGATGACCACCCAACAACAACTGCAAAACTCAACTTCTTTGCCCGTCTCAAATATTCCATATCTCAGATACTTTTTTCTTCAAAGTTTTCAAAATGTTAAAAGTGCTTTAAACGACATTATTATGTTATTAAAGGGTTGTAATTCATTACTCATATGATTTAAAGGTAGCTTTATTAGAACATTCCGACATTTACTAAAACTTTCTAGAACGTATTTATTTACATCTCAACTTTTCCATTGACTGCAAAGTTGCAATCTTTTTTATTTTCATCTGATATTTTTTTTAGCCTTTATTAATTTATTTTCTGTCGTCTTCCCTGCTTCTCCTCGGGTATTCGCACTTTTTGTTTTGACTGGCTCATCGCCGCCTCCGCTGCCCACTCTCTTTCTATACGAAACAGTCGCTCTGTCGCTTTGTCCCTCAGTCGCTTTTCCTTCCGTCCGTCTTGCATGCTTTCCGCAGTCGGCTGCGACGCTGGCAGCGCTGCCGCCAAAGGCCGGCACACGCCCCCTCTTCACCGCCCACCCCCTCCCCTTCGGTGGCGCAGCACGTGATATACTCGGTTTGCTTTTGGTTTGCTCTTTAGCGCACGCTATGCTTTGCTTTCGTCTTTTTTGTTGTTTTTTTTTTCACTTTGTATGGGCAACATTTTTGCTCGTTTCACTTGTTGGGCTGTTTTTTTTTCCTCTCGTTTGGCTGTGTCGTGTGTTTTCGCCGCTCGCTCGTTTTCAGCCGGCACGCCGCTCTTGGGAGAGGAGAGCCGCTCTCTTTGGGGTCTCTCTCCCTCTCCCTCTCTGAGTTTTATTGTTGCCGGATTGACAATGGGCACCTCTATATCCATTCGATCTGGTTTAGGTCCAGGTGCAAATTTTATACAACAGTTTAACTCGATAATCGGGTCAGGACTTGTGTCCTGCATCTGTGTGTGTTCTCGACTTCCTTCGGACGCCTTGTTTTCGTACAATTTTGGTAATTCTAGCGGGAAACATGGCGTCAGTTTTGTCGCAGGCATAAAACTAGGATATTCCTGTTCCCCGTTTTCCGGCCTCTGACACTTTGGCAATACTATTCGCAACGTCATTGTGCCTCGTTGCACACGTCACCTCATCCACCGATTAGGCTTAATAGATATCGCAAGAGTCTGTTCTCACGGAACTAGATTTTGATCAGGTAGGTGGTGTAGTTTATTTAATTAAATACAATTATATGAATTATATAAAAGGCTGTTTTCTAAATAAACGATAGGCGTGCTAAAAACTTGGACAAACACACATGTCGAGATACAAGAAACAATCTAATTTTTGTATCTTTTTGTTTGAACTGGGAAATATTTATTCGGCATTCATGCCGGTTTAAGATTATTGTTTCAAGAGCTCTAAGAGATTATTTGCTTTATACTTTTGTCCATTTTATATTCATTAAGAAGCTTATCACCAAAATATTATTATGACGCGCGTGAGGGAAGTTGTGCAATATTTTTGTAGATTTTTTTTAGAAACATCTTTTAATTCTACATATTAGTATTGGACTGGATGCTTTTTAATCGAAACGCAGATAAAAAATATTTAATTTTTCAACAATTTCAATTGCAATAAGCAATTTTTTATGTGCATTAAGAGTAACCTAATAATTAACCACTTTTAAATGTGTAACAATTTCCATCTTTAAAGTCAATTTCCATATTTCACTGTTTGGTTATCGGGAATGTTGTTTGCTTGTGTGCGTTTTGTGCAGTGTTGATGGCAGCTAGAGGAATTCCCGGTCGTCGATGTGGCCACTATCGCACTCCACTCATCTCTAATGCCAATTGGGCCTGCCATAAATGTACCGTTACACATTCAAAAGGCTGCGACGTGTTTGTAATTTTTGCCCAGCGAACTTTGGTGGGTTGTTGCTGTTGCTGTTGTGTGTCTCTCAGGCGTTTGGAGAGTGAGTTTCGGCTGATGGCTCTCAGCAGAGCTCTTTGGCTTTTCCGAAAACTGTGTGTGGCTTTCTGCTCTTGTGCTTCTTCTTCCTTTGCTACAGCTGCCGCTGTTACTTTACCTATTTTATTACCATTTTTATGTACGTACATCCCGGGTGTGTGTGTTTGTGAGTGCGCGTTTTGCTGCTGCGCCCATCTGTCTCTGCTCTGCTTATGCTTCTGCCACCGCCACCTTCTTCTACTCCTCCCCCTCCCCCTCCTTTCTGCCCCAGCCGCTCTTTGCCTCTTTTTGGACCGCGCTGAGTGACGGACTTGGCTGCCGGTGTGTGTTGAATGTGGCTTTTCTTACACAAACCAACTGTACTTTTTAGTTACTGTTAGCGCGGACCCAGCCACTTGACTTGATTGTTATTAAAGCCAGATTCATTCGTACGAATATGTATATGCATCATCCCATCACGACGTGTATATGCGGAGTTCTCAGAGTGTTTCCATTATGTGACGACACTTTGCAAACACCTCTGTGATTAGCACTGCAAAAAATAAAATCATTTTAAATTATTGGTATAATTACCTAGAATGTTCCTGGGTTCTATCGGAAGAGGGACCGCCGAAATCTTTTTGGAACATAAACTCCCATTTCACATTTCCAAAACTTATATTAAAACAACTTTATTGCCATACTTAACAAGCTGGATGATTCATATAAAAATGTGTATTTTCGCGATAAGAGACCAACCATTTCAGAAATTTAATTCTTGGAAACTAAAATAATAATATTATAATAATATAGTATAGTATAGCCTTTACTTTAATTTTTTGCCAAGTGAAGTCCAACAAAATACTATTAGCTTTTACTATATTATCTTTTTTTAAACATAGTATAAGTAAGCTATTTTCACTCTCAGAAAGTATATAAATATGACTATTAAAATGTTTCTTATCGGCTACAGCTTAAAATGGCTTTCGCAAATATTTTTTTTCTGTGCTCGCTGACCCCAGCCGCACTGCCCCCTTTTAGCCATTGTGGGTCAGATATTCGTTACATTTGAAGAGTTTGAGATAAAAGAGCTCACAAAGTTGGCCCTAAATGCGAAGCAAGAGCACAAAACGACTGTCAAAAATTGTGAGCTAACTAAAAACATTTGCCCAAGACGGAAGGTGAATGAACCCTTTTCTCGTTTGTGTTGTGTTTGATTATTGTTGTTGCTCTTGCAAAATGTTTAATCGTAAGCTTGGAGAGTTATTCATTCAGGTTTATTGTATCCCATTGGTATAGCTATGTGAAAAATATTAGTAGAGAGCCTAATAGATGTAATAAAGCTAATTTAAAGATTAATTACGAATATGTAGGTTTGTTAAATTAAGATAAAATTAATTTTAAAAAAGGTTTATTTTTTCTTCAAAAATGCTCTGTTATCAACAGTTTTTTTAGTTTCTTTCTTTGTCATACTTAGAGCACAGAATACTATCCGCATTTTTCATATTTTTAAATTATAGAAACGTTGTTTACACATTTTTACAAGGAAAGCTATCGACGGGTAGCACTTTTTTAACGGTGAGAAAACTGTGACTTGAGTGAACTCTTTTGAGAGCGATTTTCATGGCTCATAAAACGATGGAGCATGGGAACGGAGAAGAAGCAGAAAAGCTAAAGCTAATCCATTCTGCCATTGCCATTCTGATGGTGGTGGTGCTTTGCTGTTCTTCTGTGGGTTTGTTGCTTTTTTCGGATTGTTCGAATTGTTGGTGGTGTCGTCGTCGTCGGGTCACAAAAATGTGGCTCGCGTCTTTGTCGTTGGACACACTGAAATTTGCTTGTCTATTATCACCTTTAATCGATTTTTCGCTTATTTAAAACAAACGTACAGTTGTGCGCAGAGCACAAAGCGACATAGACATAGACGTAGACATGGACATAAAAACACAGAAAGCGACGGAGAGAGGCAATAAGTAAAGTATAATTTCACAATTTTTCAGATGTCTGCTTTGCTTACCCAAACACACAACCGAACAAAAATAAAAACAAAAACACCAAGCCACTACTACAGACATATGCATATTACTATTGCTTTTAGTTTATTGTTTTTGCAATTACTCTGCCTGATTTGTTTGTGTAATAGCCACGCCAAAAAATGAGAAGAAGCGGGCAAGAAGTAAAAACTAAAGCGAAAGAAGGAAAAAATGCGACATACACACACTCACAGTCGCACTCACCTAACCGCCGCTCACTGATACTGATAGATATCCATCCGCCAGATATACAAAAGCAAAGTCTCGCCGCTCACCATTACCATTCGCATTCCCATTTACCAGTATGTGTACATACCGCTCGCCTAATAATAATGGCAAGAGCTGAAACTAAATAAATAAATAGCTGAAATTGCAAAAGCGAAATGTAATTGATTACGGCAAAGTCAAAGCAACCGGGGGACAACAACAACAAATGTGCACTGTGGAAAAATGTAGAGCCCATTTTACCCATTTAAAAATTTTTAAAGGTTATTAAGTTACAATGACTATTTATTCAGTATTTATTAACTTATTCTCTTCATTATAATCAATTAAATACTTTAATTTAATTTACTTCAACTTTATAGTGTTTGGATACATTTTTGCAAGATAGACAGATAGATAGATCAGATACTTTACTAAAAATTTGTTGAGTTTTGTTCAATAATCTTTAATTTATAAAAAATATAACTAGATTTTTTATTTGAAAACTCCATATTGCTTTTTCTCGGTGTAGAGGCTACGACGACGACTGGCTAAATGATTGTCCAATGAGCGCGAACAACTCACGGCAAACCCACAAAGGGGGTGGTGGAGGAGGTGGTTGGGGCGTGGGTAGGTGGGTGGCCGAAGGGGTGGAGCGGTGCTAAGCTCGCCGCTTAGCCCATGTCAGCCACTCCACATAAGTTTCGCTGATGATGTGCCATATAGTGTAAGTGTGTGCGCGAGTGGGTGAGTGTGTGAGTGGTTGACTGACTGCGCTATAGATCGACCCCTTACCCCCTCCCACTTTCCCCCACCCCACCTTTTGGCACACGTATTTATAACAGTACACTGAGCACCGAATTTCGGCTGTCTGTCTGGTGACTGTGTGTGTGTGTAAAGTGCATATCTCTATGTACTCTCTGTAGTTTTGTCTCTATATCTCTCCACTTTCCATTTGCACACACATAAAACAGACACCACACCTTGCCACCCCACTTTTCCCCCGTCCCATTTGCATATCTTTGGGCTCTCGCAGCTTCCAACAACAATAACAAGCGACCAACCAGTCAGTCAACCCACCCGCATTTTTTTTCTTCGCTCTCTGCGGATTTTCCACTGCTACTTTAGATTTTCGGCTATAAGCAGCCGCAGAGACAATGCGAAAAATCGATAGAGTTGCCATTGTTTTTCTCTCTGTTGCCGCAGAAGATTTTAACCCAAGATTCACACCTACACACTACCCACTTTCCCTCAAAACAAACCAAAACCAAAGAAACCTCAGTTTTATCTAACCCCCTTTGCAGCAGAAGTGAAACATTAATTTAGTTTGCACTTTTATTGCCTTTCAACCTTTTTTTTTCCCCCCGAGTTTTAACCAAATGTTACTTTTACAATCTGACAATATTGCTTAACATTTTGGGGGGTGAAACTGTACGTTATATGTGCCATTCTATGAAATTCATAAGCGTATAGCTTTTCCCCTTAAAAGTTAATGCAAAAGCAACAGAAAGTGTGATTAATTGTAAGAATAATTCAAATATATTTGTAGATTATGTATTTTAAAATTTTATTTTGGCTAATTACCACTTTTTTTTTCTCTTTACAGGTCCCCTGTTAAACAAATCTCAAATGCAAACTCTCGCTTAAAATACGCTCAAACCGAAAAATAATGCACTACTCTCCGCCCATAAATTACCGTTTTACGTGAAACCTTTTATACGAATTTGATCGATAGCTCGATACTAACCCATTACCAACTCGAAATCTCTCCGAAATATTTCTTACAGCTGTGAGCGAATGTGTTTCACTGCGAATATGTCAAAGGTCGGCCATGAAGTGCGCGAAACACGAGACACAAATGACTTTTTCCATATAAAAGCAACAACAAGACGTTAAATTGCACACCAGTTGTAATTAAGTTTAGTAGTTAGAACCCGCAACAACCAACCAATATATAATCGTAATCGATAAGGCGAAGGTGGAAAGAGAGACCAGAGACACCAGATCCCCGGGGAAAGGATATCAGCAGCACCCCTGAGAAGTGGAACTTCTCCGCAACCGTCTGGTTCTCAGTTCTCGGTCCTCCGTGACCTTTTAGGCTTTCGACATTTTGACAACGGCCACGCGCAGAAAGCAGCATCAAAATTAAGCCAATAGACGACCAAACCTAAAACGCAGCGGCGTCGCGTCCTTCGACGCGTAACGGACATTTCTGTGTGCGCTGCGTTTAAAAAATCTGATGGATGGAAATGCACAAAATATGTTTCACGGAAATCATCAAGGGTGAGTTTTTGTGTTTAGGATTGTCACCCCAAGTGTCGGAAAATGAGCCATCAAGGGTGAAGAATGTCTCTTGTTGTGGGGAGTGGAAAACAAAGATTTGTTTCTCAATTTCAACTAATTAAAATGTATTTTAAATAATCATTTAATGGGGTAGTTTTGTAATATCTACTTCTGTAGTCAAACTAAAGGGAGATGGATATATAACATTTTGATTGCTCATAACTTTTTAATGAATGGTCCGATTTCAAAAATGTCTTCTACATTTGGATAGGTATACATATACACAATACAATTGCATTTATACTTCTCGGAAATCTTTAAAGGTTTGGGCGCCAGACAATACTCTTCAAAAATTCCTTATTATATCCTAATCATCCGCTTTTTTTGACCCCACAGAGATCCCTATTACCGTTACGATGCGGCAGCCGCCGCAGCAGCCGCCGCCGCGGCCAATCCTCGGGCAATGGGACCGCCCGGCGGCTATCCGCCGCGCCACCGCCCCCCGCATCCGCTCCAGCAACAGCCCCAATACCCATCGTACCAGCCAACGGCGGAGAATCTCTACGGGCTGGGGGCCGCCGATCACCAGGCGGCCATGGGCGTGGGCCTCGGCGTTGGAGTAGGCGCCGGAATGGGTGATCTGAGCGGCTGGGGAGCGGCGCCCTCGGTGCCGGGCCAGGCGGCAGCGTATCCCGGAGCGGGACTGGGGGCCTACGGTCATCCGCAGGCAGCTCCGCCAGCGCAGCAGCAGCGCCAGAGCAACGCCAGCGCCTACCGCCAACACATGCCCGCCTACGGACAGCAGGAGCAGCAGAAACTGGCGACCTACGGCGCGCAGCAGAGCATGATGGCGGGCTACGGATCGCTGGCGCCCCAGCAGCAGCAACAGCAGCAACCGCCCACGCCGCAGCAGCAGCAGGTGGTGCAGCAACAGGCACAGCAGGTGCAACAGCAGGCGCAGCAGGTGCAACAGCAGCAGCAGCAGCAGAGTCAGCAGCAGGCTCGACTGCCGCAGCACTATCCACAGGCTCCCGGCCAGCATCCGTTGTATCCCGGGGTGGGAGCACCCACTGTCCAGGCGGGACAACCTCCCACGCCCCAAGCCTACGCCCACAGTCCGTACGGCAGTCCCATGCAGCACCAGCCGAGCAGAGGAGCGCCCCAGCACGTGGGCTACGGGCACACGGGACTGGATCAGGCCTCGGCCTACGGGCAACACGTGCCGGGAGCAGCGCCACCGGGCCACCACTTGACCGCGCAGCAGCAGCAGGCTGCGCAGCAACTGGGCGCCCACCAGCAGCAGCAGCTCCAGTCGCAGCAGCAACAGCAGGCGCAGCAGCAGCAGCAGCCGCACGTCTCGCTGATGCAGCAGCAACAGTTGCCGGGCGCAGGTCTGCCGCCGCCACACATGGGAATGCCGCCTAGCTATGGGAGCCACCACCAGCAGCAGCAACAACAGCAGCAGCAGCAGCAACAGGCCCAGCAGCAACAGCAGCAGGCAGCACCGCCTTACATGTCCAGCAGCAAGCATCAACAGGCGGCCGCCCAGCTGAACTCTTCGCCCCAGTACCGCGCTCCGTTCCCTCAGCTCTCGCCACAAATGTCGCCACGTCCGCCGACCATGTCGCCGCATCCACAGATGTCCCCGCGACCAGTGGGCGTGTCACCGGCGAAGCCACCGCCTCCCCAACAGCAGCAGCAGCAGGCGCAGGCCCAGCAGCCCCAACAGGTGGTGAACAATCAGCCCAGCCAGCACAGCATACAGGGCATGGTGGGTCTCCCCTCGCCGCGTCCCCAGCCGCCGACCAGCGGAGCGGGGGGAGCGGGAGCCAAGGTTCCGGCGCCAGTTGCGGCGCCCGTGAACACTCTACAGGCCCTCGAACAAATGGTGATGCCGTCGCAGGCCCTCGGACTGCCGCCCATGGATTACCCGTCGGCCTACAGAAGTTCCGTCGGTCCCAGGATGCCGGCATCGCCGCAGCAACAGCAGCAGCAACACCATCAGCAGTGGGGCGCTGCCCATGGAGCACAGCACTTGGCGGCCCTGCAGCAGCAGCAGGCCCAACAGGTGCAGGTGCAACAGCAGGCGCAACAGCAAGTGCAGCAGGCACCGCCGCAGCAGCAGCAGGCGGCCATGTTGCAGCAGCAACATCACCAGCAACAACTGAGCATGTACGGCCAGACGATGGGGCAGCAGCAGCCCCAAACTCCGCAGCAACAGGTTGTGCCACCAGTCGCGGCACAGCAACCGCCAGTAGTCCCAGCCAGTTCCCAGCAGCAGCAGCAGCAACAACAGCAGCAGCAGCAGCAGCAGCAACACCAGCAGCAGTCACTCAACGATCAGTTGCAGCACTCGATCAACGATATCGTTGGGGGCGGTAACAGCAGTGGGGCAGGAGCAGGAAGCACCCAGAGCCAACAGCAGCCCCAACTGGCGGCCATGTCCTCACCGTTGCATCAGCAAAGTCTGCCCAGCATGCACCATTTAATACAGCCAACCATGGAGACGCCACAGCCGACGCAGCAGCAGCAACAGCAGCAAACGCCACAGCAGCAGCAGCAACCGCAGCAGCAGTCGCCGCACCACCAGCAAATGCAACATCAGTCGCCTATACACCAGCAGCAGCAGCAACAGTCGCCGCACCACCAGCAACATCTACCCAGCTACAATCAGTCGCAGCAGCAGCAATTCGATCCTTTTGCCAACATCCTAGGAGACAATCAGCCACCTGCGCCCCAACAGACAATGTCGCCTGCTCATGTCAGTTCGCCGATACCGGCGCAAATGCAGCAGCAGCAGCAGCAACATCAGCAACAGCCAGCCCAGCAAGTACCGCAGACCCAACAGCAGCAACAACAGGTGCAACAGCCGCAGCAGCAAACGCAGCAGCCTTCGACACCCTCGCATCACCTGAGCAGCATTCTCAACGAAACGGCCAACTCGAATGATTCCTCCACTTTGGCAGTGGCTGCCAATGACAGCAACAACAGCAGCAGCAACAGCAGCACCAACAGCATCGTCAACAACCAGCCGACGTCGGTGCACGACAGCAACTCGCAGAGCAGCATCAACAGCAGCAGCAACAACCAGCAACAGTTGCTCATGGACAACACGAATTCGCACGGAGGCAATTCGGAGTCTGCCCAGCATGTTGGCGTGGATGTTGGTCTCTTCGACAACAACTCCATGTCGTCCACATCCGCAGCAGTGGCTGCCGTGGCCTCGAATGCAGCTTCTGCAGCAGCAGCACTGCTGGACAGCAATTCGCAGTCGTCGAATGCCGAGTTTGAGAAGAACCAGAGCGAGGGCGAGGGAATCGGTGTCCCTGCCAATGAAACCGAGTTGCCGCAAGACGAGAGCAGTGTTTCCAAAACCCAGGACGTAAGCCTAAGCACTGAATTGCCGGCAGTCCAGGAGGATGTGCAAGATAAACCCGCCGAGGAGATGGAACAAACTCAGCTGAGTCAATCTCTAGGCGATTTGTTGGAGGAACCCAAGATCGTAGAGGAACTGGGAGAGGATAAATCTCAATCTGCCACTGGAGGAGTGCCGCCTGTGGATCCTACAACCCTAGTGGGACAACCGCCGCAGCAACAGGTGCCTCCCATGGGAATGCCCCTGCATCCAATGGCCCCCGGATACGATGGTCAGGCTCAGGGTCATCCAATGATGCCTCCGTATGGTGGAGCACCCGGCATGTATCCACCGTATCCGATGCTGCATCAGCAGGAGATTGCCGCACTGCAGCAGCAGATCCAGGAAATGTACTGCCTGCCTCCGGGACACGAGCTCCAGCACCAGGACAAGTTGATGCGAATGCAGGAGCGATTGAATCTCCTCACCCAACACGAGGTAAACGATCAGTGTGCCGGCGGACCGCAGTGCCTGCTCTTCCAGAACGTGCCGCCAATGTACGGACCCCCGGGAAATCCTCTGCTGAACCAGCAAATGGTGGAGAGCCCCCAGGTGTCCAGCACCACGGGAAGGGGACGGGGAAAGGGAGCCAACAAGCCAAGGAAACCGCGCGCCAAGAAGGGCGAAAAGGGTCAGGCTGGTCAGCAGCAGGATCTGATGGATATCAGCGGCAATGTGGTGACTGCTGGAGCAGCCAGCGGTGTTCCGAGTATCCCAACGACACAGCTGCCCGTCTCCGAGGACTGCGTGACTCAGGGAGCGGGCGATACCAGCGTGGTGGGCATGCTGGAGTACAGCGAAGGCATGGGCGATCTCTCGCAGGATGTGCACTCGGCCAACGAACTGGACACCTCCACCGATGGCAGCGGCAAGAAGAAGAAGCCACGCAAACCCAGGACGCCCAAGGATCCGAATAAAACCCCGCGCGACAGGACTCCGAAGGCCAAGAAGCCCAAGGATCCCAGCGATCCCAACTCCACTGAGACACCGGCAGCGGGTAAGAAACGAGCCAGTGTCGCGAAGCGCAGGAAACAGTACGGCGAGGAGGGAGCCGAGCAGACGGGAGAGGGCAGCGAAGTGGAGGACAACAAGCCGTTGGTGCCCAAAGCGGGATCAGCCGACGGGGAAGCGGAGACCACTTCGGGAGGAACTGGCGTGGACGGAGAGTCTCCGGACTACGATGACATACCCGTTTCGAAGATTCCACGGGGCGCCAATGAAGAGGACAAGGACGCCGAGGCCGGCGATGAAACGGTTGACTCTGTTCCAGATTCGGCTGGAGATCCAGCCTCCACTCCGAGCAGAAGAGATCGCAAACGATCCACTGCCAGGAGTCGCCGCAATGCAAATTCCGAGGAGGGAGGCAGTGCGCGCAAGAACCGAGGATCCCTCTCCGCCAAGGCACTCAAAAAGCGCAGGAATAGGGGACGCATTGTGCCCGAATCCGATGGCGAAGACGACACATTGGACAGAACTCCGCCGCCATCACCTCCGCCGGACTCTGAACTGGATTCCAACAAGCGAAGATCCTCGAGGAATACGCAGAGAAAGAAGTACATCGACGATGTAATGCTGAGGTTCTCCGATGACGAAAACTCCTTGTTGGTGGCGTCTCCTGTGAAGAAGGATAAGAAATCCTCTGCCAATGCGGGTAATTCCAATGCAGGCAGTGATGTGGAGAAGGCGGAACCGCAATCCGGTGCCGAAGGAGAGGCTGGCCAGGAGGCGGGTGGCGAGGAGAAGTCGAACCTGCCAGTGGATGAAAACAGCCAACTGGAAGCCAGTTCGAGTACTTCAGCAGCGGCGGCAGAAAAGGCGGAAAAGGAGCGCCAAATCTCCAGCGATGCCGCAAACGCAGCCATGTCCTCTAAGCCCAATTACGTGTACATAAACACTGGCGATGAGGACAGCATGGTTGTGCAATTGGTCCTGGCCATGCGGATGGGAAAACGTGAACTCATCCCTGAAAAGCCCAAGGAAAAAGCTACTGAACCAGCTACTGAAAAGAAGGAAGAGAAATCGGAATCTGAAGAAGCTTCAGCGGAAAAGGTTGATGGCGAGGAGAAACCCAAAATTGAGGGTGCAGATGGTGAATCCAAGGAAGAATCAGCCGATCCAGAGGGTGAGAAGTCCGAAACCTCCAAAATGGAAGTGGAGGGCAAGGAGGAGGAGGATACTAAGAAATCTGACGAGGACAACAAGGATGAGGACAAAATGGACGTTGATGATGAAGCTGAAAAGTCAGATAAATCAGATAAAAGTAAACCAGAGGAGGAGGAGCAATCAGAAACAGTAAAGACTGAGGAGAAGGCCGAAACCACTGAGGAAGACAAATCTTCTGGCGTAGAAACGGCGGATGAAGCCAAGGAAACGGAGAAAATGGATGTAGACGAGAAGGAAGAAGCCAAGTCGCCTAAACCCAAAGAAGAATCTGATGAAAAGTCAACTGACGAAGCCAAACCCGAAGAGGCTACTGCAGAAAAAGATAAGGAAACTTCAGAGAAGAAAGACGAAAAGGAGCCAGGCAAAGAGGCAGAAGAGGAACAACCAGAAAAGAAGGAAACTGGTGACGAAAGCGAAGCTGACAAGGAAAACAAACCCGAGCCCGTCTTTATCGATGTGGAGGAGTACTTTGTCAAGTATCGCAACTTCAGCTACCTCCATTGCGAGTGGAGAACCGAGGAAGAGCTCCTAAAGGGAGATCGTCGGGTGGCTGCCAAGATTCGCCGCTTCCAGCAGAAGCAATCGCAGCAATTGAATATTTTCGAGAACATCGAGGACGACCACTTCAATCAGGACTTTACCGAAGTGGACCGAGTGCTGGACATGTCCGTTCACACGGATGAAACCAGTGGTGAGACCACCAAGCACTACCTGGTCAAGTGGAAGTCCCTGCCCTACGAGGACTGCACTTGGGAGCTGGAGGAGGATGTGGATAACGACAAGATCGAGCAGTATCTGCGCTTCAATAAAGTTCCTCTAAGGTGCGAATGGAAAGCCAAGAAACGTCCGCATCCGGAATTGTGGAAGAAACTGGAGAAGACTCCCATCTACAAGGGAGGAAACAGCCTGAGACCTTATCAACTGGAGGGTCTCAATTGGTTGAAGTTCTCCTGGTACAACACGCACAACTGCATCCTGGCCGATGAGATGGGTTTGGGAAAAACCATCCAGAGCCTGACCTTTGTGCACTCTGTCTATGAGTACGGAATCCGAGGGCCCTTCTTGGTCATTGCTCCGCTCTCAACGATTCCCAATTGGCAGCGAGAATTCGAGGGCTGGACGGATATGAACGTGGTGGTTTATCACGGTTCCGTGACCAGCAAACAAATGATCCAAGACTATGAGTACTACTATAAGACAGACAGTGGCAAGGTGTTGAAGGAGCCCATCAAGTTCAACGTTTTGATCACCACTTTTGAGATGATTGTCACGGATTACATGGACTTGAAGGCCTTCAACTGGCGTCTTTGTGTAATTGATGAGGCTCATCGTCTCAAGAATAGGAATTGCAAGCTCCTCGAGGGTCTGCGTCAGCTTAACTTGGAACACAGGGTCCTGCTGTCCGGAACTCCCCTGCAAAACAACATCAGCGAGCTGTTTTCGCTGCTCAATTTCCTGGAACCCTCGCAGTTCTCCTCGCAAGAGGAGTTCATGTCCGAGTTCGGAAGTCTTCGCACCGAGGAAGAGGTGAATAAGCTGCAAGCCCTGCTTAAGCCAATGATGCTGCGTCGTCTAAAGGACGATGTGGAGAAGAGCTTGGCGCCCAAGGAGGAAACCATTATCGAGGTGGAGCTCACCAACATACAAAAGAAGTACTATCGCGGTATACTGGAACAGAACTTTAGTTTCCTGAAGAAGGGAACCACATCGGCTAATATTCCCAACCTGATGAACACCATGATGGAGTTGAGAAAGTGCTGCATTCACCCGTATCTGCTGAACGGAGCAGAGGAACAAATCCAGTATGATTTCAAGTCCCAGCACGGCGAGGATCCCGAGTCATATTACAAGAATCTGATTCTTTCCGCCGGTAAAATGGTTTTGATTGATAAGTTGCTACCCAAACTGAAAGCCAATGGACATCGAGTGCTGATATTCAGTCAGATGGTGCGATGTCTGGATATCCTAGAGGACTATCTGGTGTACAGAAAGTATCCCTTTGAGCGAATTGATGGACGCATTCGAGGCAATCTCCGTCAGGAGGCCATCGATCGTTATTCCAAGCCAGGATCCGACCGATTTGTATTCCTGCTCTGCACCAAAGCAGGAGGGTTGGGCATTAACTTAACAGCTGCCGATACGGTCATTATCTACGATTCGGATTGGAATCCACAGAACGATTTGCAGGCCCAGGCCCGATGCCATCGTATTGGCCAAAGGAAGATGGTGAAGATCTACCGATTGCTCTGCAGGAATACCTACGAGCGCGAAATGTTCGACAAGGCTTCGATGAAACTTGGACTAGACAAGGCTGTCCTGCAGTCGATGAACACCCAGGGCTCCAAGGATGGCAATAACAAGCAGCTGTCCAAGAAGGAGATCGAAGATCTTCTAAAGAAGGGCGCCTATGGCGCTGTCATGGATGACGACAATGCTGGCGACAAGTTCTGCGAGGAGGACATCGATTCGATCCTCAAGCGCCGCACTCAAGTCATCACCATGGAGTCAGAGAAGGGCTCCACCTTCTCGAAGGCTTCGTTCGCTGCCTCTGGCAACCGATCGGATATCACCATAGATGACCCCGATTTCTGGACAAAGTGGGCCAAGAAGGTTGACATTGATCCCGATGCTTGTGAACGAGATGAAACGGAGGATTTGGTCTTGTCCGAGCCCAGGAGACGCACTCAAATCAAACGCTATGGCCACGAGGATGTGATGGAGATCAATTCCGAGGAATCTTCTAATGAGAACAGCGATGAGGAGGGAGGAATAGGTGAGTGTGAACCACTGGTAATTTTTATGAATGCTTATGAATCATTTATACCATCCAGGACTCCGTTCCCGTCGCCGCAAGGAGAAACGCGATCGTAATCGTGAAAAGAAGGGCCACGATGAGTACATTCCACGCGAGCGGGATGCCCTGGCCGCTTTGGGATTGGAGGAGATTCAATATGGCAACTGGGCCAAGTCCGAGTGCTTCAAGGTGGAGAAGGGACTGCTTTCCTTTGGGTAAGTATTCGATAGGTTACCCCACATAGTGTGACTAGACTATAATATGCTTTATTTTTGGCATGTAACCAGCAACCAATGCTAAAATTTAATTCTCTTCGAGTCGATTTCGCCGGCGAATGGCATTGTTGAGCTTCATATTGAGGATGTATATCTTGCGGTTAAGCATCTTCTCCTCTTTCTCGAGCACGTGGGCCTCCTCCTTCCGCTCTATGTACTCGCTGACACTCGGGGCCTCGTAGTCCTGAAGCTGGGCCCTCAACTCATCCAGAGTCACGTAGTCTTTGGTGTTATGTTGTTGAACGGCGGCCACCTCCTTTTCCAGCTTCTGAATGGCTCGCGTGATTTCCTCCGTTTTGTTTAGCACGGTTCGCATCTCCGTCTCCAAGTTCATCATGGCCTGCTTCTCCTCTGTCATGGCCAAGGACGTCTTGCCGGTGACTCCTTTGAGTCCCGCCATGTGGATATTTTTCTCCTCCAACTGATTGACCAGCTCGGTTCTCTTTATAATCAGCTTCTCAAAATCCACTGCCGTCAAGATACCACTAAGATCAGATTTTGTTATCAAATCCGCACGGTGCTGCTGGCATGTTTCTTGCAGAGATACTATGGTTAGTTTCATAGTGCCCAGTAGAGCGCGTGCGTTCTTAAACCAATTTGTGGTAAACTTGCGAAGCTTGCGTTCAATCTGCCTCTCGGTGGCGGACTCCAAAAAGGCCACATCGTTCTCATCCCGCAGAAAGTGAAGCATAAAGTTGTTCTCCGTCTCAATGGTCTCCTCACTTCGGAAGCGCAGCTCCTCTATCTTGGCCCTAAGCTGTTTCACCTCGGTCATGGCTGCAAAATAGTTTGGAAATGAGTTTCAACTGGAAACAGGCCAACAGGCCATCCAACTCACCATTCCTTTCGATATCTGCGACCCGCTTTTCCACCTCAGCTGCTCTTTTCTCCGCCATTTCAGCCTTGGCCTTGAAATTCAGCTTGTATTCCACTCCGCGTCGCTTTTCCGGAGCGCCGCCCATGCCACTTACGGAGACCAGCTGGTTCACGGACATTGGAATGGAGCGCTTGGAGCTCGAGTGCCGGCTACTCACGCCATGACTTCCCTGCGCAGATCCCCTTTTCGTTTGCAACTTTCTGAGAATCGAAGTGCGCCGCTGCCTTAGTCCCAACAGAAGCTTTGGATCGTTCTTCTCGAGAAACTCGACCATGATATGGTTCTCCAACCTGAGAGTGGCCACATCATTATGCACTTGCTCGATGGTTCGCAGCATATCCAGGGCATCCAAACTGGCCAATCGCAACTGACGCTCCTCCTCAGTGAAGTTGCGAAAGTCCTCCAGATAATACTTGTAAATGATGGCCACGACATCCAAGTCCTGCGGCGCCACATATTCGAATATGTGCAGTTTGCTTGCATGTGATTTCACCGATCGCCTGCTCTGCGTATCGGTTTTCATGCTATGTTCCGACATTATGCTCGTCATGATTGCAGAAATCTAAAGGAATAAGGTTTAATAATGCAACAGAAAAAGTATTTGGTTGGTTTTTGGCTTTGTTGAATTTTTAAGAATATTTCCTTGCTTGTGTGAAAAAATGTTTGACCAGTTTTGTTATGATAATTGGAAAATGAATGATGACTAGGGTGGTCGGAATTGTTGCTAACAAATCTATTTGTCTTTCCTTTGCAGTTGGGGCCGTTGGTCGGAACTTTTGGAGCTGGGACAATTCAAACGAGGTTGGCGCGATATAGACGTCGAGGACTGTGCTCGCATCATCGTAAGTAAAACAACCAACTTTCAGATTAAAGATTATTCAAATTACATTAATGATGACCAACCATGCTAATATTGAGGAAACTTTAGGTTTTCGCTGAGTAAAAACTAACTTCTCAACCTGCTGAAATACAAAAATAACATAAGTGATATCCAATATTATTTAAAGCTTGCATTAACACAAATGTTTTCTATACTCCCCGCAGCTTCTTTACTGCCTGCAGGTCTACAAGGGCGACGAGAAGATCAAAACGTTCATCTGGGACCTAATTACGCCGACGGAGGATGGAGAGGTGCAGAAGATCAGCAGGGATCATAGTGGCCTACACAACTTGGTGCCACGAGGTAGGAATGCCAAAGGTATGGTAAAAGATACATTCACGCACACTCCAACTGCTGCACGGACGTAGAGAGTTATCAAAAAATAAAGCCAACAAATTATATAAGAGAAGCGAGCTGACAACACCAACCAAGTTTTTGTACAAAATTCTTTCACGCTCTGTCTATGGGACTGTGGACTTCCTACCTATAATTCTAAATGTGGTTTTCGACTTTTCCGTATCCGTTAATGTCAGACATGTATTGGCCTCCGATCTTTCCGTGTTACCACTGCTCTACCTTTGCTTCCTTCTTAATAACTCACCTCAAATCAAATCTCTCGACAAAGACGTTGAACCGGACCTGGACAGAAACTTATATTGACCTATGAACTCGACACGACGAAGAAAAGTGTGTGTATGTTTTGTTGCCATGCAATTGTATGCCTTTTACTATATCAACTATTTTATTTTGATGTACATAATAAATAACCTAGTACTTATAAAATAGCTTATATTCGCAAATATATTGTAAGTTATCGGTGAAGCTTTTAATACTAATTCATTTGTTTTGCTTGTATTGTGATATAACATTTAAGTGATTTTTAATAACTGTATTAAAAAGTCAATTTATATAACTTTCTATTAAATGATAACTAAATTATCGAATATATAAAAAATACAAGCTTATCGCCCCTTTAAGTTTTGTAATTAACATGTAAAAATTATAAAATGTATATATTAAGAAACCAAAAATATTTGAAAAGATCAGCTATTCCGAATTTAATATTAATATTAATTTGCATTTTACATTTGCAATACAACGATGAGTTGTCTTTCGGATCAAAGTTTAATCCGAGGGATGCTCAGAGGAAAGAAAACATACTAATATTTTAAAAACGCTTTTGGCTTGCAGGTCGAAACGGTGGCAAGTCCAACAAGGAAACCACTCCTGCCCCCGGCACCGCGTCCGGTAGTAATAGTGGCAACACGACTCCCGCCCACAAATCCAGTGCCCTGGATGGATCCGACAAGGATGGCGGTGGAATCAGTGCCAGTGCTGTGGCCGCGGCGGTCACCAGTATCCACGATCCGAATCACTGGAGCAAGAAGGAGAAGTACGACGCGGATGCGTACTTGGAGGGGGCCTACAAAAAGCATTTGGGCAGACACGCCAATAAGTGAGTCGTGTGGAATCGAACTCGTTATAAGCTATTCCCAAAATTGGAGACCGACTTTTACTAATACGAAATTTCTTCGCTCTCTTTTCTTTATCATTTGCATTTTGTTTACCTTGCTTAAATATTCACAGGGTTCTGCTGCGCGTGAGGATGCTCTATTATATACAACACGAGGTCATTGGCGAGTTCGTTCAGCAGATTAAGGACAATACGCCCATCAGGTAGGCGCGGCACTCTGAGTCGCCTGCTAAAGACTTGGCATTCATTAATCATTTTGTTTGTTTGTTGTTGTTGTTGATTGATTGATTGACTGACTGATTGCCAAAGAGTGATGATTATTTTTTATTTAATTTTACATTTTATTATAGATATTTTAATACTTTAATTACTAATGCCAATTTGTGATC
Source organism: Drosophila takahashii (assembly GCF_030179915.1). Taxonomy (NCBI): domain Eukaryota; kingdom Metazoa; phylum Arthropoda; class Insecta; order Diptera; family Drosophilidae; genus Drosophila; species Drosophila takahashii. The sequence continues at coordinate 364,089 of NC_091678.1, read as the reverse complement.
CGTTTTTTTAAAGAATTGTAAACTGTTTTTAATAGAACTGTGGGTCGGCCGATTAATCAGCTGGCCCATTAAAGTTCAGGTGGAATGCAACCGTCTTTTATCCGCTCTCTATCTTTTTACCGTAACTCTCTATGTACGTTCGATCGCTTGTCCATTATGTTAACACTTGTACATCTTCACACGACACTGCTCATTTCTAACCACAACTTTCATACTCTATATTTTGCCAACTAATCCTCGGCATATCAACTCTACTTCTATCGCTGTGTTTTGTGTTTTCGATTCGTTTAACCAACCTTTAAAAATACTTGATTGACTTCATTGCGAATATCTATACGTATATTATATAACCACCAAAAACTGCAGCAGTACGAAAGCCAAGCAGCAGCTGGCACTAAATCTGAATCTGAATCTGGAAAGGTAATATCCCCATGAGTTCCCCAACCTCCGATATATATCGATCGCCATCGCTCGTCGCCCTCGCTCGCACGCACGCTAATACTCTCGCATTTAAGAAGAAAGCAGGCGAATAGGGAAACCCACGCTACTCAATATCCTTATATTCTTCACACGTGCAATCGTCCTCATGATACAAGAAAAAAATCAACCGAAATTATACATGCAATTCCATAATTTTATTTTTTTTTTTTGAACGAATTCCAAATTCCAAAAAAGACGATGAAGAAGCTCATCAAACCTTTTCAATTTTGCTTTGTATGAATTTCTGCATTTTGTAGTGGTAAATCTGTAGTGCAAATTGGCAATTAACAATGTTACGATTTTCATTTAATTACCCCTTATGATTTCTCATTTTTCTTTTGGTGTTTTTACGTTATTTTTATTTTACCTCATACCGAAAAATTGTTGAACCAACCGAAATTGAATTTTTACTAAACCAACGCATTTCTTTTTTCGCGCATTTCTCAAATCCCCCAATCCACCAAACACATTTGAATGTTATCGAATGTACTCATCGACCGATACGATCATATGTAGCGAGCTCCCCATTCGCCCGCCGCCAACGCCAGATCAAGTGCCATCCTCATGGTGGAATCCCATTTGTTGTGATAAGAGTCTGTTGGTCGGAACCTACAAGCATGGCTGTGAAATGTATCGTCAAATGCGCGCCGATCCCAATCTGTGCTTTGTCACCCATGTGGGCGCCGGTGCGGCCGGTGACGATTTGGCTGTCACGAATTTGCCGATGTAAGTCTTAGAAACGAATAAAACCAAATCAAAATTAATCCGGTGTGTTTCGAGGAGTCTTTAGATAATTTAAGGTGTTGCTATAACTAATCGTTTTTGTCTATAAAGTAAAGATCTTATTCTGAAAACACTATAGTTTGTTATTTTTAAAATTATAAAAATATGAATTCGTATTTAAATTATAGTGCTGGAAGTAATTAAAGGGACATTTAAATTAATCATTTTTTTCTAAACATTTTAGTCCCTTAATAATTGATAAATTTATTTAGAGTTCTTTCCTTGAAACACACCGGGCAGAAAAACACAAATCAAAGTAGTTAGGATCCATACATGAATGCCATTAAGTAATTCACATACGTCACACACAAGTACTAAAATGAGGAGAATATCCAAAGCTCAGACACTTGGAATCAGATGAAGAAAAGGAAACAAACAGGAAGTGCTTAAACTCATTTCCATTCCCATCCTCCACGCACACACGCACTCATCCCAAAATCATGGCATTTAAATATGCTTCAAATAATTTAATATTTCAGCTATTAGTGCCTTGACATTTAATATTTTGAAGATTAATAAAAATTGGAAGGCTCTTAAATTTACAAAAGTACATTTCTTTCCCCGAATTTAAAGTTAAATAATAATATATTAATGAATAATAGTTGGATCCTTCATGAGCTTACATGTCTCCCATTAACACGCACATTGAAAGCATTGATCCATTGACATTGCGCCGAATGTGTGTGTGCGTGTGTGTTGTGAATTTTCTCTCTCAGTGTATTACGAACGTTTAACTGCGTTGGGCATGACCTTCACCCCAAATGCGATCTGGGCGTTGGAGCAAGTGGTTACTAACTTTCTAAACTTTTCTCTGGCACCCTAGAAACGAAGACGACGCAAATTCGAAGCACGACGATGGCGATGAGGTGGACGACGATGGCACCACCACGACCAAAGACTCCGACTCCACCAAACTCACCGGGGGCGACAACAAGGACTCGCTTCTCGACCCGGAGCGCCCCAGTTCGTCGGGTAAGACCAGCAGCGAAAATGGCAGCGCCGGCAGCGAGAAAACGGAATGCGAAAAAGAGGCCACGACCACCGTTTCCGAAACCGAATCCTCATCCAAATCCGACGTCTTGCCGGGCAAGGGCAGCGATGTCGATGTGGCGGTCGCCCAGCAGGATGCACCATCAGCAACTCCAGAATCGGCAGACACATCAGATACTAAAATCAGTAAAAAGAGCCCGCCGCCAGTCTCAGTCTCGGCTTCCCGCGATCCGGCCGACTCCAGTTCCCCGGAGGCGGCAGGAGAAGTCCAGGAGACCGGGGCCAAGGCTGGCGGCGATGCCGGCGAATCGGACATCGAATCGGAGAAAAAAGAAAAAGAAACCGAAAAGGAAAGCGAGGAGCCCACTGCTGCTGCTGCTCCTGCTGGGGAAACCAAAGGCGACGCCGCTGCCATTGCCCGAGCCGAAGGCGATAAAACGGAATCATGCACTAACAATGCTACCACAAACATCTCCACCACCACCACCACCACTACTACTACTACCATTACCAATACCACCACCAATAATCCATCATCCAAAGCGGCTAACTCTAACAACACGACCGACAATGCTAACTCCAACTCACATTTAGGCTTGGACGAGGAGGAGAGCGTCGCCGGCAGCTATCCGCCCACCGTGGCAGCAGTCGAGGATGCCACAACCATGTGGCCGTCGATGCAGGACCTCAACACGCGTCTGCGGCGAGTGATCACCGCCTACCAGAGGAACTACAAGAAGGAGGAACTGAAGTTGCAGCAGAAGGCCAAGGTGAGTCCACTGTTTTTGTATCACTAACCCACAAGCCCATCATCTGTTTCTCTCTCAGTCCAACTTCACTTCATTGCCATTCTTTTACAAATAAAAAAGATCAATCTATAACCAATAAAGATCAAAAGTTTTAATGTTATTTAAATAATTATATAGATCTTGATTGAAAAGATATATTTATTCAACAAAAGATATCAAAAATTAATTACCCTTCAAGGGTTTTTATTATCAGGATAAAAGAAAAGAATAGTTTTAAAGTCAGCCGCTTATTAAAATAACTATTTTATATATTTTCAACCCCATTTCTGTTGACTAACCCAATGATATTTGATTTGTTTTTAATTTTCCTGTTCTGTGTTCTATGATTATGTTGTAGTGTCCAGTGTTCAAAGTACGTAGTTTTGTTGCTTAGCTGTTGGCCGTAGTTAGTTGCGAACCGTGCACCGTAGTTAGCGTACAGAACGGACAGCGGACAACGACAGCGGACAGAGAAACGGATCCGAAATGTAATCGAGTTCGATCACCATCGAAAATGTAATATACCACAAACTCGAGCAGCCAACAGCTGATTAACAAAACTATGTAAAGCGCTGACAGAGGATTGCACTTAATTTCTTTACCATCAAGATCATCTCAGTAAACTCATCTCCAGTCATTCCCCCTGAATCCGTGATCTTGTTGCTGTACTTGCAATATTACCAACTCCTCCAACTTTGTCACGTTTGTCCCACAGCTCCAGGCATTGGTCTCCTCGACGCCCCCGCTCTCGGTGCCCACCACACCCACCCTACAGTCCATGCAAATGCAGCTGCAGAGCGGCTCCGGCGGCAGTGGCTCCGGAGTGGGATCCTCTGGTCAGCACGATGCCAGTGGCCGGAGTCTCCAGGCGTTGATGCAATCGCAGGGGGCCAGCACATCCGCAGCAGCGGCGGCGGCCGCAGCAGGTGCCGGAGGATCCGGTGGTGGATCCGGCCAGGTGGGCACGGGCGGAGCGGGCGTAATGCCAGCCATGCCCACCGCCGCCGACATCAGCCTAATGCTCAGCATCCTCAACACCACGGATGTCAGCCAGCTGGCCAACTTGGACATCAACAAACTGGCCATGTACCTGGTCAGCATGAACAATGTACGCTAGTGATGAGTACCTCCTCTCTATATAAACCCTTTTTATATTATAACCATTTACACTACCAGTCCGAAGAACAATCAACCCCTCTCGCCCTTTTAATCAACCCCCACTCAGACCAAACCCCTGTGGCTTGAAATCAATCCTCAACTACCACTCATTGGCCAAGCCAAAACAAAAAGCCACCCTTTGAGGCGCTAATAGACCGTGAACAGTCTAATAAACTCCCTAAAACACTGACATAAAAACCACGCCACTACACAAAATACTGCTAACCCTACTTGCATATCTTACTAACCTGCATGATTTGTCAACTTACCGAAGTATGAAAACTAATAAGCATTTTGCCTAACTCATTACTAATTATCCTGCGTTGAAACTTGAGATAACAACTAATGTTTTTTTGTAAAAAGTGCATTCAAGAACATTACAAATTACCAATATAGCTAATCAGTGCAAATTAGTCGATAATGTGATTTCCCATACCAAATAGCTTTTGGCGTTTTCTCCAAAATTTCAATACACCCCCGTTATTTGCCATTTATCGACAAATCTATTTTGCCAGGGGGTCGTGTGAAGAGCCAAAAAATAGCTCGGGAAATCTGACTAAATAAAAAGCGAAGTCAACACCCACCCGATAAGGTGGGGGACTTGGGGTTTAGGAGGTGAAAAGTCTGCTAACTCGCTGTGTATCCTCCCTGTATCGGTGTGTGCGTGGTCTTACCGAATGAACAAACAAAGCGAGCGACGAGAAATCGAAAACGAGGCAGCGAAATAGTAGAGAAACGACAGCAAATACACTTATGCTTAATTTATGCAAAATAAAAGAAATACATACACTCGAATTTGAACCCGAAATGCGGTGCACACGATGCTCAGATGGTCCTCTCATCGGATCTGCTGTCCTCTTTCCTCATCTCATCTCGCGAATGGGAATGCGAATGAGCGGCCAAAACGGAGGAAATGTCAAACCACTTTGCACACCCAGCGGCAGCAGCAAAAACAAAAACAGCAACACACCAAACTCCACCTCAAATCCTCTGTCTAGTACGAAACCGTTGCTTTCGTTTCCTTGCGTCTGCTTCGCCTTTTTGCTGCTGCCTCTTGAGGTGGCAACAACAACAGCAGCAGCTATGCGGCAACACAGTGGAACCCGCAACGTGTTGGCCAAAAGGCTTGGGTCAAATTATGAGCCAAAGCGAAAGGCCGGAGTCAATTGTACAACCTGACGCTTCGATTTGCGGCATTCCCACTGTAGTGGCAGACGTTAGAGATGCGCCAAATAAGAGCTAAGTCAGGGATTGAAAGGATTAAAAGGATTTCATTATTAGTAATATAGGATTTGATCTTAGAGAATTGGTCAAGTTGTTAATCGCCGTTCTGTTATGTTTTCATGTTATTTGTTCTTAATTGTCCTTAACGCATTATATCTATTAAATTGCCTGATCGACATTAACAAATTTATGAGTTATACTAAAAAAAAAATAGAATTGGTCCTCAGAGTTAGTCAGGAACCATTAATCTGAAATAGATCATCAGTAGATCATTTTCTTAGAGAATTGGTCAAGTTGTTAATATTTGTTCCTTATTGTACTTTACGTATTATATCTATTAAATTGGCTGATCGACGTTAACAAATTTATGAGCTATAGTGAATTGGACCTTTGAGTTAGTCAGGAACCAGTAAATTGAAATAGATATTCAATAATTTTAGTAAGAAAGCAAGGTTACTTTAGACTGTTTTAATAGGATTTTAGTAAACGGATTTTTTAACACGAGTCAGAGGTGGCAAAACATGAAAATCCCACGTTGGGCGCCAAAAAATAGAAAAATTGTCTTCGACTTAAAGCTGTTGTATTATAATCGTTTAATAAGCTAAACTTAGAATACGATTAAGGCGTTAGTAGGCTTAAAGTGAAAATTCCACGTTGGGCGCCAAAAAAAGAAAATTTTCTTCGACTTTAAGTTGTTGTATTATAATTGTTTAATAATATAAACTTTGAATACGATTAAGCTGAATTAGTGGTTTTTCCTTCACAAGGAATTGAGAAAGGGCGCTAGAAGGCTAAAAGTCAGGATCCCACGTTGGGCGCCAATTTTAAAAACTATGTTTAAAAACTGAGTTTTTGAAATTGGTTGTCTATCAAATGACATACTTAATTGGAGTATAGGTAGGACAAAGAAACTAGCCAGATTCGGGAAACTCCTTTTGTGTCCAAGTGGTCATCGCTAAATGGGCGACGCCGCCATTATCAAAAGGCAGAGACGCAGCGGTAAAGGCAGCGCGCCATCAATCAAACCTACAACAACAACAGGAGCAAGACAGAACAAAGAAGGGAGAGGGGGGGTGGGTCTGAGCGGTGGAAGGAGGTGGAGGCAACAAGAAGACCGAAGCCAATTGGTTGTTGCTGCTGTTACCGATGTTGTTGTATTGACGAAGAGAAGTTCTTCTTTGGTGACGATGATTGTTGCGGCTGCCGCGACGTAAGCAGTGGCGTTGGTGGACGACTTGGTTTTATTGCTCTTGTACTTGTTGTTGCTGTTTGGGCATTCGATATCATCGGGTGGTTTTGGTTTTGCTGCCTAGCTACGTTGGCTGTACTTGCGCTGCTGCCACCGCTGTATGTATTAGTTTTCCATGCGAGAGTGCCTCGTTCTGTGCCTCTGTCTCTGTCTCTCGCTGTCGCTCTGTCCTGCTCCCTCGCTGTCTGCGATGTGTGTTTGTAATTTTACATTTTCTGGATTTATCCAATGTTTAATTTTTTCCTTTTTCGTGTGCGCCCACCCAAATGTCTGAGGGGGGTGGCTGATGCTACTGCTGCTGCTGCTTCTTCTTGTGCCCCTGCTCTCACGAACTGAATTATTGAGCGCAATATGTGACTTGGAAGTGGATAAAAGGAGATGGGGATAATGGTGACCTGTTCCTGTTTCGCTTTCCTGTCCTCTTCTTTCGCATAGCGCGAGTTTTCGATAAAGCCGCCTAATTGTGCTCATTTGAGCTCCCATTCCACTGCCCCCCTCCTCTTTCCCTTTTTTTTCACGTTATGCTGCTGCCGCCGCTGCAGCTTAAAAGCATTTTTCGCTTTGTTTTGCTGATTCCTTTTTGCATTTGCAACGTGTATTTGGAACACCGAGCATAGAGAAGTTGCTTTGGCTTTCCTCTTGTGCGTGTGAGCGTGTGATTGCACCGGTGTGGGTTTGCCATTCTTTTTTGTTTCCATCTTCGGTCGGTCCCACCTTCGACTTGCTTGGATGCTTTTGCTTTTGTTGCTGACCGCTGTCGTTGCTCTTTTTTAGACTGGCCATTGCTGTTGCTGCCATTCGATTTATTATTTTATTAGCATTTGGCTGCCGCTTTTACAGTGGGTCAAATCGGGATAATTTTAAGATTTGAAAAGGAAATATGTCGTAATGGTTGTCATTGATTTTTTGATTTTCATTGATTGTTTTTTTTTTTGCTATTTAAAATTCGAAAAATGAACGAGTTTGGCCATTTTGAACAGACTACAAAGCCAAGGTCCCACGTTGGGCGCCAATTTTTAAAAATGTCTTTTTCGAATTAAAACTGTATGGTTGATTGTCTTAAGTTTATACCACTGTGCGCGTGCGCCTCACGTGTTGCTGCCGCATCTCATTGCTGCTCCTTAACGGTCCCTCTCTCTCCTTCTCCAAGTGCATTTAGGAGATGCAGCTGCTGCGTCGGCGCATTTTTCACTTCACACCTGTCAGTCATAAAACATTTGGAAAAGTCGCTGCCTAACCAATATGCCGAATGGTCAGTACATCAATATGGAACCGAGACTTTCGAGTTTTAATCTCATTGAGAGCCGACTTTGTCTACCTGCCATTGCGCCTCGTCTTCTCTTTCTTCTTTCTTCTGCCTGATTTAGTTTAGTCAAATTTAGGATAGAGAAGATTGAGCTGCCGCCCTCCATGCTCTCCATTCTCTGCCGATCTTGCAGGCTAGTTGGTGTTGTGATGTGCTGGTGTGAGTGAGTGCATTGCATTGCCGAAGATGTGTCGCCATCGCGTATCGATTGTGCGATTATATCCGCCCTGCTCACTCATGCATGTACGTATGTATTTCGGTGTGTGCGATATCCACTCACGGGTTCGCTCACTCATGCGGTATCTGCATCTGTATCTTGCGGATTGATTAATAATCTCGTTTCGTTTTTGCTCTGGCTACGTGCTTATCGCACTTTGGCCCTGTTTCCATCTTTCGCTCTGGCTTTCTGACTGCCTCTTGCTCTCTTTCCCTGTCTTTCCCTCTGTGTGCGAGTGTGTTGGTGTCGTATGTAGATAGCCCAAAGGTCGAATTAATTAAACAATTGCAAAATGCCAATAATCAAAGTCAAATGGTGACTGGACAATATACGACTGAATCTTCTGGCCCACGCAAAGTTTAATTTATGGTATACTCTTTCAACTTTTACTAAGTGACTAAGATACTTCAAATAACTTCGTTGAAAGATCGTTTGCATACGAATATACATTAGTAGAAAAGATTAGATATCTACTTTTGGATTTCCATCTAAGTTTTATAGAAAACTTAAATAGTTTTATTGTTACATAGTTTTTACCGGCAGAGTATCGAGTATTTCTTAATTTTTTTACCCCTTTTGTACCTGCTTTTCGGACTTAATCCATTTTCATGGCTTTACTTCTCCATCTTCTCTTTCTGCTGCCGCTGCTCCTGCTGTTATTATTTTATTTTATCCCTTTTTCCGCTGTGTCCTGCGTCCGTCATTACCCCCCCTCCTCCTGGTCCTGCTCCTTCTCCATCTCCTCCGCGCTCTTTCGCTCTTTTATGCCGTTCTCTATGTGTCGTCAACAGTTTTTGTGGTACATTTGTTTCATTGCCTTGGCTTTTTTGCCTCCGATTCCGCCGTGTGTTGTGTGCCCCGGCTCCTTGTCCTCTTCCTCTTGCCGCTCCTTTGGGCCTGGGCGCGAGTGTGAGTGTGTGGCAGGCTGCTGGTGCTCTGCTTCTTTGCTTACATTACCCAGTTGACACAATGTGCCTGCTGCGACGGCCGCTTCTTCTTCAACTCGTCCATCCAGTGCACACTCGCTCACTTCTGCTCTCTCCTGAGTCGGACTCTCCCGCTCCTGGCAAGCCGAAGTCAGGCTCTCTTTCGGCTCTCCCCCGTTGCAAGTGACGCTCATTCACCTCAGAGTCGGCATTCGGCTTCAGTTTTTAGCCCATCTCATTCATATTCACATTCACCCAAAACGGCGTTTGGCTTAATCTCACGATTGTTTGGTTTCCCCTTCCCACTCTCCCGCGCTCCCCCGCTCCTTCCTCTCTTTTGAGTCTCTCTTGCTGGCTGATTCGCATTCGATTTTAGCCGCTGTCGCCGTTGTTTGCCTGCGTGTGTGTGTGTGTTTGGGTGAGGAGTGTGTCTTGTATTTTAGTCCGCAATGCGCTCCGCTCATTATTTGTTTGAGCGCCGCGGTGTAAAGTTGTAAAAAGTCCAAGTGCTCGTGGAAACTCGAAGCGAGACGCGATACGCGAGACGGGGAAAACGAAACGCGATAAATCGCGAGAATACGGGAGTGCGCCAGAGGGAGAGGGAGTGATAATCAAACGGAATGGAATAATGTAATTGCCGAGGCAACGACAACAACAACAACTACGTGCAAATAGTTGTCATTGGGGCGCAATGAATGATAATTAGTGCTTAATTGAAATCAATAATCATGACGAAACCATAAGGCTCGAGATTTCGCCAATATATATTTTCGATATTCTTGATTACCAGTGAGACTGTGATATTAGTGTGTGTCCGAAAATGGAGGTTATTAAACCCATGGACTTCAGCAGCTTTTCGGCGTTCTGCGAGCATCTCAACAAATCTTCACAAATTGCAGCAACAACTGCAACGACGTTGCCACCAACAACATTAAACAATGGAAATGGCATTTATTTGGAGGTAAATGCAGAAAGATACACCGAATGCGATGGAAATTTCTATATGGACATACATCTCTTAATTAAAATGAGAATGCAAAAGTGCAGAGAGAATATGCAAAGAATGTGTGTGCAGGCAACAAATCAAGAAAAAGTAAACGAGACTCAAGAGTGCGAGAGGGAGAGGCATAGAGGGACCAGTGGGGCCCGTTTGGCTCCCTCTCGCTCTCAATTCGCTGTGCAGCGAGCGAAAATACAAAACAATAAATTTATGCCTATAGATTTCACATGAACGAAGAACGAAAATCGTCGTCGTTCCGACTTTACACGGTCATGGAAGGGGGTGTTGGTAGCAGAGTATCATGTGTAACTGCCAAGCCAAAAGCAAATGAAGAAGAGTAAAAAGAAGTCTTCGCAGTCACCTGAGGTTGAAATAATAGCAGGGTCAAAGAAGGACCGTAAGAGATATTCAGGAGTAAATTTGGTACCCATTAAGGCGTTATAATATGGAAATATATATCAGATAATATCTACATTACGATAGTTGATATGAATAAAAATAACTAAATTTAAATTATTAACTAGTCTAAAAGCTCGAGAACATTAACCAATAAGCACCATGGGCTATTATTATGGTTGATAGATTTGAATAAAAAGCATAATTGTATTCTCTTCAGTTCGTTTAGTGTAATGAATGAAAACTAGGCATCTTTATATAGTTGGAGGAATATGAATTGATTTCTTTCAATAATCGAAAACATTAAAAAAAACTTCAACACTAATTTAATACAACATTTCCTAAAACACGCAAGGCTTTGCTTATTTTTTTGACCATCACTGTACTCGTGTTTTATCTATTGGTTGGCTGTTCGAAGCGGTGCTCATTTAAATTCGTTTTTCCGCGGTGCTTACTGCTCTGCTCCCCTTTCTCGCTCTCTCGTTCAACCTCCCGCCTCTTAACTACCCACCGTCTCCAAGTCCAAGACGAAGTCACAGTGGCAGCCCTCGCTATATAGTTGTAGCCATAGCCATCGCCATCGGTTCTACTAATAATCATAATCAATCGCTCGAGTCGCCTCGCACTTGTATCGTGTAAATGCGAGAGAGAATATGCATTATGCTACGGGGGAAATGAGTGCGAGCGAGAGGCGGATGGATAGTACCCAAGGAAGAAGAGGCCTCGAGTCGCTGCTGTCGCTTTATCTTCTTTTGTCGTTTGTTTTTGTTTGTCCCCCTTTTCGGATTTCGTTATGCCATCGTGTTCGTCGGCTGCTTCTGGAGGTTTGGTGGGGGGCTGGTGTGGGAGCACTAGTAAAAAAAGCCGTTAGCTGTATAAACAGAAACAGGGAGGCAGAAGGAGACACGGCAGACAGAGTTGCCAACCTGCGCGCCACTTGGCATCCTTTTTTATCCTCCTTTTTGGATCCGGTCCAAAAGGATTTGGAGCCCTAAACACACAGACACTTAAAAAATATACCGCACATGTACAACCACTGTGCAATCTCTTGAAGGATTGCATTGAGTTTGCGGTTTGGTGCTGCATTTATTTGTCAACTTGGCAACACTTGTCGTGGTTCCCCCATATTCGTATATCATATACACGAAGGGAACACGTACTTGTAGTGTTAAGGGGTTATTGTTTATTCGCTAATTTGGGTTGAAGCTATCAAAACTACCAACGCATATCGTGTTCCTTTTTCCGACTTTTCACCTCAATTTTTAAATAAAGGGAAAACCTATCTGTATTGTATTAGATAGGAAATACAGGATAATTAACCCCCTAAATTAATACATATTTTAAATCAATAATAATCTATTGCAAATAGTGAGTCCTTCCAAGTTTTCGAATTTTAAGACGTCAAACTGCATGATATTGGGTATTCCAATTGCTGTATTCATACTGTCCACTGGGTCGTCTTACGAAATTCTCGGGCACCAAACAATTTTGTGTATTTGGGCTGCCTTTGGCTTTGTTTCTTGCCTTTTCGTTGAGTCTAACTTTACGGCAGTGTGTGGCCCCCTATTATTATTATCATAACATCCAAACCGACGTACGAAACGGGGCATACACTAAATGTGGGTGGGTGGGGCGAGTGTATGAGCTTCTTTGGCTGTGGCGCGTGCAATTGGTCTCACAGGATTCATTTGTTTGTCTCCGTCTCTGGTTCGAGCCTCCTTCGCCTTCCTGCTTTTCCGTTGGGCGCCATTGCTTAGTGTGGCGTTCATGTGCCCCGTGCTCATTCTGCCGTGTCTCTATTTCCACCTCGTTCTCTGTTGCTGTCGCCCTTTGGCCTCTGTCCCCTCTTTCCTCTCCCCTGTCCCTTGTCCTCTGGCCGGAGCGTTATTAGGGGTGTAAAATGGATTTTTTACTTTTATTATTATGATTTTATTGTATTTCCAGTTTCGGTCGCCTCTCTCTTTGCGCCTTTGTCTCGCTCTCATTTTCTTTTGCGCTTGCCATTCGCATTTTGTCTTTCTGTTAGCTTCTATGTTGTTGTTGCCTTTCGCAAAAATTTGTGTGTAATTCGAAAGCCAGTAGTCTGGTATATAGAGATGATGATGGTGATGAGGGAGGTCGTCCTACCCGCCACCCCACAGCACCACCACCACCGCGAAGGGCGGGGTGATCCCACCCCCTTGGGAAGCAGGGAAGGGTGGTGCATTGGCAAAGGGTCGTTCCTGGTGGACGCTTTTTAATTCTTTTTCCAACCAAATTGTGTAAATATTCGTAATGAATTTGCACTTGCAAAATGCACACATCACATATCGGGGTGTTCTCTTTATGTGTGTGCTAACGGGGTGGCCCAACTTTGTTATAATTGCAGAGAGATAAAGTATAGAAAAATGCAGAAAGCGATTATATGTGTATTTGTTTTTCTGTTGACAATACATTATATGGCAATAGATACATACTTGTCAAGACAAAGCCTAAAAAGTCTTTGGAATATGTAACAAAGATATTATTGTTCACTATTTAGCTGGGATCGTTCACTACAAAATTTACTTATATTAGATAAATGCTTACTCAATTAATGCTTATCTCCAGCTTCTGAGTAACGCGAATTGGGAACTGACCTAATTCGATATAATTTCCATAGTATCTAACTATGTTCTCTATCATAAATAGGTTTATTCAAGTTCTTAGGATTGTGAAACGCACATTATTAACTTCGTTTGCGACGTAGTTGGTATTATCTTATCTTGATTTTTAGTACAAATTTACTGGAATTGTTGATGCGAACGGATCAGGCACAGCCTAATCTATTGAGTCATGACACAGTTATCAAGTAATTATCTATTTCTGGGAAGTGTTTTGGGAATAGTGTAAACTCAAAGAACATGTAAATGCAGTATGACATCTGAGTGCTTTTTCTATTCATAATGAAAAAAAGGTGTTGGTTAATGTGGGAAAGTTATTAAAAGGGTTGGTAAGGAGACTAATTAGATGTTAAATACGAAGTATCTATAATTCAAAGCTACATTGTGAATACTTATTGTACAAATATAAACCAATTGACACCCCTAACTAACTTTCTCAAATCTTGAGTTATTATAATAGGTATACCTTTACTAATTTATTACTTGTTTTCTACCATTTCTACAGAAAATGGAGCGGCAGGGCAAGATGGAACTGGCCGCCAAGGAGCGTGAGTCCCAGCGCCTTCAGCTCATCCCCAAGAAGTGGAACCGGCGGGAAGAGTACGAATTTCTTCGAGTTCTTACCGGCTATGGTGTCGATCTGCACCTCTCCACACCTATGGGCTCCAGCAGTGGAAGTTCTCTGTCGCCCGACTGGACAAAGTTCAAGCAGATGGCTCACCTGGAGAGGAAGAGTGATGAAACACTGACGGACTACTATAAGGTCTTTGTGGCCATGTGCAAGCGGCAAGCGGGTTTAAAGCTCACGGAATCGGAGCGCGGCCTAGAAGGCATCATCGAGGAGATCGAGAAGGAGCACGCGAAACTCATACTGGATCGCTTGGAAGTACTTGCCAAGCTGCGAGAAGTGGCCCGTAATCCTGTACTCGAGGAACGCTTGAAACTCTGCACCAAGAATGCTGATACTCCCGATTGGTGGGAGCCTGGTCGCCACGACAAGGAATTAATTACCGCCGTCCTTAAGCACGGACTTTATCGCTCCGAGACCTTCATCTTTAATGATCCAAACTTCAGTTTTGGAGAGTCAGAGAAGCGTTTTATTCGTGAATTGGAGGCTCAGATCCAGCGTACCATCAAGCTGGAGGCTTTCAATGCTGAAAAGGCCGAAAAGTTGGCTGCAGCTGAAAAAGCAGCGGCGGCTGAGAAGGCGGCTGCAGAAAAGGCGGCTTCCGTCAAGAACGAGGTCATAGATCTGGATGATGAACTCATGACCGATGAGAGCGTCATCAAGAAGGAAACGCCTGCTACTCCCGTAAAGGATGAAATCAAAGCGGAAGAGAGTCCAGAAAAGAAGGACACTGCCGACAGCCCCGAAGCTAAGAAATCAGAGATCGAAGAGGAGCCTACAAAGACTGAAGCTGAGGTCAAGGATGAAGAAGATTTGAAGACAGAAGCCCCTGAGAAAGAGGCTGTAGACGAAGCTGAAAATTTGGACAAGGATAAATCCAGCACTGAAAAATCGGTACCAGAAGTCGAAGAAAGCAAGCCTAGCGAAGAGAAAATGGAAACTGAGGAGTCAGCCATTGCGGAAAATGGTCAGGAGAAGGAGGGTTCCCCTGAAAAATCCTCTGAGGCTGAGGAAAAAGAATCTGTGGAAGAGGAACCGAAAACATCTGAACCTCCTGCAGAAGAAGACTCAAAAATGGAGGTCGATGAAGTTGCCTCGAAGGCGGAAGAAAAATCTGCTGAAGATTCGGAATCCCCCGAAAAGGAATCGGAAGATACGGCAAAGACTGCCAAGACTGACGAAGAGAAAGTAGAAGAATCAAAAGAAGAGTCCAAGGAGCAAACAGAAGACAAGGAAAGCGAGAAGAAATCTCCCGCAGAAGCTGAGCCCACTGAGAAATCCCCAATTGCATCAGAACCTGAGGCAGCTGCTCCCAAGAAACCCGCTGGCGAGCAGGAGATTCTCGACTTGGTTGCTGGTCCATCGGATCCCGACGATGACGAGGTGATGAAGGAAAAGGAAAAGGCCGTAGAAGAGGAGTGCAAGAAGCAGGCGGCCGAACTGAAAGCCCGCTTCCCGGACTTGGAAGTAATCCAGCCTGCAACTGTGAAGCAGCAGAAGTTGGAGAAGCCCAAGTTGGAGATGTGCATGATCCGTTGGTTCAAGGACTTCGCCTTGGAGCGCCGCATTGCTCACATCGTGGCCTGCGTCGAGTCTGGAAAGTGGCCTGTGGACAGCAAGTACAGTGCCTTTGCCAGCTGCAAGGGGGCCACTGATCTGAGCATTGCCCTGCACGAATCCATTCCCCACCTGAGCAGCTTGGAGCGTCGGTCCACAACCCCCGATGTCATCACCATCACCACTGATCAGGGTGTAACCAAGCACCTGCAGTCCTCGCATATGCAGCAGGTTGCCAGTTCAGCACCTGCGTCCTCGGGAATGCCCCAGGTCACCCAGTCGAAGCCCTCGTCGGGCAACAGTTTACCCGGCTTGGATGCCAAGAGCATCAATGCTGCGGTTGCGGCGGCTGTGGCAGCAGCTGCAGCGGGTGGAAACGCCACCTCGCTATCCTCTTTGCTCCCGGGAATGTCGCTGAGTGCGGCAACTGGTTCGTCGGCCGGCGGAGTCAGCGGATTGAATGTCCCGAGTGCCGGATCTGGAGTGGGCAAGAAGCGCAAGCGACACATCGCCATCGACGTGGAGACGGAAAGGGCTAAACTGCATGCCTTGCTCAATAGTTCGACAAGTAGGTTTATCTCGGCTTTGAAATCTTTAAAGTTGTTTACTAATTAATCCTTTTTCCGTTTTAGTGGCACCCAAAGACTGGGAGAGTGAGATTGCCAACATGGAGGCCTTGACAGGCTCTTCTGGTCGTGGTCGAGGAGGTAACTCTTCAGCCCTGAGTGGCATGCAGCCGCCCCCAGCCCATCAGCATGCTTCGCTCTCGCGTCAGTCCTCTGGGCAGTTCAGCAAGCCAGCTGTGCCCGCCCTGAAGACACCTCCACCCTCTATGGGTGCTCCCATGGATCTTTCCTCAAGGTGGGTTCATAATCTATTATGTTTAATGGTTTACTCATACATTTAAAATTTTCTCGCAGCAGCCTGCCGAAGATGAACATGACTGAGATGCTCAAGTCGGCCTCCAGTGCGGGAGCCATCGATTTAAGTGAGGTCCAGGACTTCTCCATGCCATCCAAGAAGTCCAGTGTGCATGCTGCGCTAAGTTCCGCCTTTCCCTCAATGGGTAGTAAGAGCAAGCTAGACGACACACTAAATAAACTAATGAAAAAGAACAATTGCGTAAGTTTTAAATTTAAATTTCTCCATAAATAATGGATTTTAGAATGTTACGATCGTGTAATTTAACCCTTACTTCAATTACAGACCATTGAAGAGCCCGTTATTGGCAAGGAGAAGAAACGCAAGAAGTTGGACGAAATCGTGCTCGGCCTATCGGCGGCTAAGGAGCAAAAGACCTTCCCGGACCCATCGCTGCCGTCCTCGAAGAAGCCGCAGATCCCGCCAAGCGTTTCTGTGACGCCGGCCAACCTTCAATCCTCGGCCAGCCAGCAGTCCAACCAGAAACCCTTTACCATCACTGTTACCACAGTGCCCGGAAGTGAGTTTGAGTCTCTGCGCTTTTACTTTTTCACCGCCCGAGGACTGGCACCCATCCCATAGAGCTAACCACTAATCGAATGTATCTATCTCTTGCAGAGTCCAAGGGCGGATCGTCCAGCGGCGGATCCGGCGCCGGAGGAAGCTCATCGGCCAGCGGCGGAGGTGCCGGCGGCAGCGGCCTGAGCGCCCTGCAGAACATGGCCATGGGAGGGCTGTCCTCCAAGGACAGTCTGAATGCCCTGCTGGCCCAGACAATGGCCACCGACCCGCAGACGTTCCTCAAGCAGCAGCAGAAGATGATGCAGTTCCTGCCGCCTGCCCAGCGGAAGGCGTACGAGAACATGCTCGCCGAGATGGAGCAGGCCATGAAGATCAGCTCCAAGTTCTCGGCCAATTCACCGCACGACGTGAAGGTCAACAAGTGGCTCTCGGACATGACGAGTCCCCTGGGCGACCAGCTCAGCATTGATTACGTGGGCGGTGGCGGAGGAGCAGGTGGTGGAAGTGCCAACAGCCGGCGCTCCAACCGCCAGCAGGGCAACTCATCGCAGCAATCTTCGAGTGCCGCCCAGCTGCAGAAGCAGCAGCAGCAACAACAACAGCAGCAACAGCAGCAGCAACAACATTCGATGGCTGGTCCCCAAAATCTGACTGGAGAGGAACCTGTGCCGGTAATCAATAAGCAGACTGGCAAGCGTTTGGGCGGCAACAAGGCGCCCCAACTGAAGCGACTTATGCAATGGTGAGTGTGGCAACATAATAGACTAGAATAATTACTAATCCCTGAAATGCAATCTCGAATCACAGGCTCACTGAGAACCCCAACTACGAAGTGGATCCAAAGTGGCTGGAGCAGATGCAGAATCCCATGTCAGCACCATCACCCAAACCCACATCAATGGACAGCAGCTACGGCTCCTCGGCAGTAAAGTCACATGGAGGCCGCCCGTCGTCGAACTCGAGCAACGCCTCGTCGTCGTCCCACACCCAGCAACAGCAACAATCATCTGCGGCCCAATCGCCAGCGGGAGGAAACTCTGGCAGCTCCAAGAAGTCGTCCCGCCAGCAGACGGCGGCCTCGGCTGCCCTGGATCAAGCTGCCTTACAATTCGGCTCCCTAGCCGGTCTGAATCCCAGCCTGCTGGCCAATTTGCCAGGACTGGGAGCATTTGATCCCAAGAACCCGCTGGCCGCTTTTGATCCCAAGAATCCGCTGCTATCCATGTCATTTGGAGGAATGCCTGGAATGGGTAATATTCCCGGACTGGGTAATCTGAACAACATGAATCTGTTTGCCAGTTTGGCGGGAATGGGAGGATTGGGCAATCTCGCCGGGATGGACACCCAGTCGCTGGCTGCGCTCATGGCTGCTGCCGGACCAACTCTTGGCGGATTGACTGGTGCATCCGGAGGAGCGGGTTCCGGCAAGAGCCAGGGGCAGTCACAGTCGGGTGGCTCATCCGCCGCCTCCTCATCCTCGGCCAGCAAGAAGAAGCAGCAGCAGCAGCAACAACAGCAGCAGCAGCAGGCTCAAAATGAAGCCGCTCAACTGGCGGCTGCAATCAGCGCCAGCACTGGAGGATCATCTGGCGGAGCTGGTGGCAAGAATGCAGCAGCTTCTGCGTCCCAATTGGCGGCTGGATTCCCCTTCCTATTCCCGAATCCATCGTTGCTCTATCCGCCCATGGGACTGGGTGGCCTGAATCCGTATTCACTGGGATCCAGTGGTCTGGGTTCCGCCTACGATCAGCTGGCCCAGCAGTATAACCTTCTGAATGGAGCCACCTCATCCGCCTCGAACACAAGCTCCACGCAGTCCAAGTCCCATCAGTCGCAATCGAAGTCCAGTCAGTCAAGAAATGCCACAGCAACTGCCAACTCAGCAGCGAGTCTGATGAACGCCATGGCCAGCATGGGCGGTGGAGCGAGCACAGTGACCACGCCCTCCACCTCAACATCCGGATCCGGACGTGGCAGGCAGTCGAGCAGCAGAAGCCAATCGCAGACAACACCCACAGCGGCAGACATGGCTCAACTGAGTAGCTTACTCATGCCGGGTGCGGATCCGCATCTTCTCGAATCGCTGAGCCGCATGAGCAACATGGACTTGGCGCAGGCCACTCGACTGATGAGCTCCCTGGGAATGCCGCCACTGCCGGGAACCCCGAGTTCCTCTGGAGGAGGCAACTCCTCGTCCTCGAGCAAGAGGAGCAGCCAAGCAGCTAGTGAAGCCAACGCCCAGGCGAAGGAGCAGCAGAAGTGGTTCGAGAGTCTGGCCCGCGGAGCCCTGCCCACAGATTTGGCCGCCCTTCAGGCCTTCTCGCAGGGCAAAATGCCGTCGTCATCCAGCTCAAATACGGGAACATCCACTTCGTCCAGCAAGAGCTCGAAGGCAGCAGCAGCAGCTGCGGCTGCGGCAGCGCAACTGCCACAAATTCCCGGAATGTCCAGTGATTTCTCACAGGCCTTCTTGGCTGAGATGGCTGCCCAAGCAATGGCCGCTGCGGGCGGATCCCTGCCACTGAGTGGACCTGGTTCCTTGGCAAGTTTGGCTGGCTTAACTGGGGGCTCTGCAGGAGGAGCAGGTGGTGGAAGTTCCTCAACTTCGGGGAGCGGCAGCCACTCCTCTTCGAAGCGACAGCGAGAGCAAGATGCCTTCAAGCAACAGATGGACTATTACACCAAGACTTTGGGTCTGGGATCGGGAATATCGCTGATACCTACCTCTTCGGCGGGCGGATCGTCTGCATCCTCCAGTTCGGCGAACGCAGCAGCAGCTGCGTATGCTGCAGCCTTAGACGCAGAGCAACAACATCAGCAACAGCAGCAGCAGAAGGCCCTTTCCAAGCGCTCACGTGGCGGCGATTTGCATCCCACTAAGGAGGAACTGGCCGCAGCTGCCCTTGCTGCAGGACTACCCCTGAACCTGGGAGCCAGCATGAGCAGCATAGAGAAGAGTCTACGCGGCGGAAGCAGCTCAAGCAGCAGCTCCACGCCTGCTCCCATGTCGGCGGAACAGGATAAGGTTACACTGACTCCCCTTAATGCCTCTGGAGGGGGCTCCTCAGGCTCCTCCTCCAGCTCAGCGGCTGCTGCGGGATTGGCGGCCAACCTGCCGAGTCAAACCACAATAACCATAGCTCCTCCCATCAGCAGTGGAGCTAGCACTAGCAGCGAACGTTCCGAGCGCTCCGAGTCGCGCATCTCGCTGACCATAACCAATGCTGCGGATGCTGCCAAACTACCGCCGCCTTACGAGGAAGCCGACGAGTTGATCATACAGCCCATACTCAAGAAGCCGGCGGCTGCGAATCCAGGCAGCAGTCATGGCGGCAGCGTGGAGGATCTGGAAACAGCTGGAAACACCTCTGCGGCCAATCTGAGTGGCTCATCCTCGAGTTCTGCGGCGGCGGCGGCAGCAGCGGCTGCCGAAGAGAACCGTCGCTCCTCGAATCGCCTGAAGCGCCCGAGATCTGGAAACGAACAGGGATCCGTGGAAGGACAACCGCCCGAGAAGCGAAGGGAGCTGCGATCCACCCGACATACGCGCTCCTCGGCCGATGCCAGCACGCTAAATCTTTCCACTGGCAGCGAGTCAGGTGCGGAGGAACGGAACGAATGAGTATTGCGTAGATCCGAGCGCCAGCGCTAGCAGGATGACACGGCTCCTCCGAGGGGCAGGAGAAAGCCACGTGGAGGAGGAGTCTCAACTAGACAGCCACCACAACAACCGGAGCAGAAAATCAAGGACAAGAAGATCATGAGAAACCAGTTGCAGATGCGAATGCAAACGAGATCGAGGCGAAAATTGAATGCTAGGCTAACTGTTACCACTAGATCCCTTAAGCTTAAAGTTGTGTAAAGTATAAGAAGCATATATAAACTATATATAGAGGTTAGGAGCCAATATGGAGAGAGTGGATTGGGAAATTTGGTGGCAACGCCCTGCAGTTCGACACTGCTGCAACTCCGTCAGAATTGGAGGGCATGGCGCCATCCCCAGCTGATGATGGTTTACTGAAGTTCCATCTGCTGCACATAATGGAACTTGGTAAATCAATCGCTTCCCTCGCTCTGGCTACTTAAATATTCATACAGTTACGAACATAATTAAAAAGCGCTTATAATTTAATTGTAACGAGAGAAGCAAAGTGCTGATGCATGAAGATTATCCGTTTAAATTATTGCAACCACACACACATAATTAATAAGCGACAGCAAAAAGTTTACATAATAGACTATATCCATACACTAGAAGAAGAGACACAGATACTTGGGTTTCCTGCGCTGTCCTCACACATGAAAAGTCTCTATATACGATACCTGTACATAATTTATAATCTTTAAATGGCTCTCGCATTGCTTAACCGTTTTTAATATAGTAAGGCACCATGTATTCTCATACTGAATCATTTTCCACACTCCACCACACCCACTATGTTGTATTGTATACTGTACTCTCTACTCTCTCTGTGTGTCCCACGAAAACTGCGTGTAATTTTGATAATTTTAATTTTGTAATTAGTGAATGTGAAAGGAATGGAATGCTAAGGCGAGAATCAATCGTTGAAGCGAGTATTTTATTTCTTGTAATTGTAATTTGTATGTTTTAAAATGCACTCGAGTGTTCCGCAAAGAACAAAACCAACCTATAAGCAGACCTGGCGCATAACAAACAAATGAAAAATGTTTATTGAAAAATAGAATTTTTTAATTAAATCAATTTTAAAGTAATTGAGAATCGGAGAACTTGAATCTTGCACGTTTGATGAGCAGCAATGCTAAAATTATGGCATTTTGCATAATTATTCAGTTGAGTAAACGGAGTTATGGATATATTTTGCCTGCACTTTACGACAACCATTCATTTAGAGACGTTTACAATGCCACACACACACACAAAAAAAGAGAAGAAAGCAAAACAAACAACCAACATATATTGCATACTTAACTTGTAAGTATAAGTCTTAATTAAAATTATAATATAACTGCAGAACAACAAACAAAAGCAAAACATCAACCAGAAGAAGCAACTACAGCAACAACAGCAAGTAACAACCAAGCATCAGCTATTGATATTGATGATAAATAAATATATAAAAAATAAATTTAAAAAATTAAAACCAAATTTGAGTTATTATTGGATGAATGAAGATGTATATCATCCAATGATGGATGAATGAAGAAGAATATCATTGGATGAGTGAAGAATGTTATTGGATGAGTGAAGAAGAATATCATCGGATGAACGAAGAACATCTTTGGATGAATGAGGAAGAAGAATAAATACCATCGTAGACGGGATGCTAAATTTGGTAAGTTGTATATCTTTATCAAAGATTTAGCGAAAACTGGGCTCTTTTGACCACAGAATTAAACCATTAAGTGATAATGACATCCAAATTTATTGAACAAAATGTGTATTGCAAATGTATATTGCAATTTGCAATGCGGTAAGTCTGTTCCCCAATATTCCACAACAAAAAATTCACGATACGTACTTTCGTGTGCGATTCGGTGTAGTATTTAAATATTTTTACTACGCATTTTTAATGTACTTGTTAATCGATGTATATTCACAGTAATTGAGTAAACTTAGAAAAAGACAACAAAAGCTGCGCATGTAAAGTTCTGTTAAACCAAACAACGGTGTTTCTCAAATGTTTCGAGTTCGACAGAAGCGATAACTAAATCCTAAATATTGAAAATGTCGTTTTGGTATACTTAGGGGTGATCGAATTGGGGATGTGGTGATTTGCCTTTGGGCGAGGGAAAGAACTTACAATAATTACAAAATCGTACAAATATGTATAATATACAATATATAAATCTGTGTATCAGCAGTTAAAGCACTTGGCCCGCTTCGCTTTGCTTCGATGCGTTGCGTTGGTAAACTTTGAGTCTTAGAGTCTAAGATAACACTGCCCTACAAATAAGCGTTTGCTTTACTAAAGACATACTTTTCTATAGATGCTGATGGGGGACGCGTGTTGAACACGAGAAACTGATATATGGTTTCAGGTTTGATTTAGTTAACCTTCAGTTAGATGGAAACGTGTTCCTCAAAGGATATTTTTTTATGATATCATGGGATACAAGTTTTTTAGATCGCGACCCCAAAAACTATCTTTTTAGCAAACAATCTTGAAGGGCAGTGTAATTTGCGCATGCTTTGCTAAGGGCTTTTGGCTTGGTTTCTTCTAGGTGTCCATGCGATGTGGTCACATTCGAACTATAGATAATTCAAGAATTGGGATCGTTCGCAAGCCTCTTCCATTAGCCTTTGCTGGCGTTCCTTTTCCTCGGGAGTGAGTTCCTTTACTATTTCGTCGAAGCCGTCGTCCGAGAAGGCAGGCTCCTCACCGTCCACCTCCTCGCCAGCGGCTGGTGGAAGAAGTGGCTCCCCGATTATGCAGCGGATGTCGTTGGGAAGAGTTTCCGAGGCCTTCAGCTGCAGATAGATGGCCTCCGCAATTTGCAAGGTCTTCTGCACATCAATATTTCCAGACAGTTCGTTGACATGCTTCAGGATCTCTGTAAACTCGTACTGGCTCTCGATAATGACGCTCGTTTCCTGATCCAGGATGGCCACCGAGAAGAGCAGGTGGAAGTTGGCGCACGGCAGCCGTGTCCACAGACACTCCCACAACTTCAGCACGTCCTCGTTGCTCAGCTCCCGCTTGTACCACACCAGCAGCCATCTGAAGCAGAAGTACATGTTGTCCGAGTCGTGGGATCGCATGTAGTTGAACAGCGGAGCGTTGGCGAACTCAATCAGGCGACGCACCTGGCCGAACTGCGTCTTCATGCCCGCCTGGTCCATGTCGAAGTTGGTGAACACCAGCTCCATGAAGCCCACGAAGCACCAGAAGGCGTCCACCTCGTTCACCTGGATCTCCAGAATCGGAGCGAGGAGGTCGGACATTCCCTGAACGTAGCCAAGATCAAAGTTGTACATCACGTAGGTCATGAGGATGCCCTGCAGCAGGTCCAGATTGGGATTGTTCTCGCCGGCGAAGAACTGCAGCGAGCGGTCTGTGCGCTTCACGTCCTTCTCGATCTGGCACTTGCGCTCCCGGTAGCCGCAGAAGTTCGCCTCCTGGACCGTCGTCATGGCCAACCACTGGGCCTTCATGTTGTAGTACTCAATGGACTTTTGCTTGCGCCGCTCGATCCGCTCCACCTGGGTGTCGGACCACAAGAAGTAGTTGAGCAGGAACTTCCACACCTCTGCCCGCAGGCTGGGCACGATGCCGCCGCGGAAGATGAGCTCCTTGATGCGAACGCTGTCCGAAATGCGACCGTCGGGCGTCTGGAACTCCAGCCACTGCGTCTCGGTGAGAGGAGATCCTGCAAAGGTGAGTTTTATTTATTTCTTTATGAATGAATGGGGTTTTAGGAGGTGAGTTTATATTGTTAATATCTTTCAAAAAAATATTACACAATTTTAAGTAAGTGTTTTACATTACGTTATCAGAAAAATCAATTAGTCGTTTCGAGATTTTAATCAACAATGTTCATCGACAGATTTATCCGCTTTATACCAACTTACCTCGCTCCACTCTCTGCCGATCCGGCAAGTTGTTGACTATTTTCTCGTCCTGGGCATTCAGGTTCTCCAGCTCACTGTCCGCCGGGGACTTGTCCGCACTGCCGCCGCGACTCTGTCCGTTGGAGGAGCAGGCACTGTTGGTGCTGCCACTCAGTCCTATAATCTGATAGTTGTCCGGCGAGGTCTGGCGATCGCCGGAGATCAGTGCCCCTGGCCGGGATTTGGGCGAGCGCTGGAACGGCGGCTGCACGTAGTCGGGAATGTTGCCCAGGAATCCCGCCAGCTTGTTGGGCAGCCAGCTCTCGCGCGGCAAGTGGCTGGACTTGATCTGGCCAATGTCCAGCTCGGCAAAGGTCTTCTTCAGCTTCTGGTTCTCGGTGGTCAGGATGGTGTACTCCTCGCCGCCGCTGCGGCTGGTCTCGGCGGTCTCGATGAAGTGCTGGTCGCGCATGGAGCGCACAAAGAGGTCGGCGTTGCCGTGCTGGAAGAAGAACTCGCTGTGAATGCCCCCGGATCCCTTGCGCATGAAGCGGATGGTCTGGCCGCGGTGACGGACCTCGACGGAGGCCAGGTCCTCCAGCTGGGCGCGCATGACCCGCGAACGGGAGGCCGCCGCCCCGCCGCCCGGTTCGCTGGGCTTCGTGTTGAAGGCGCGGCACTCGGAGGTGGTGCGCGTGCGCCCGGAGATCCTGTCCACCAGCGCCCAGTCGCCCTGGTCCTGGCTGTCGTCGGCGATCATGATGCTGTCGTTGGGCTGCCACTCGAGCAGCAGCCTCCTGCGCGGCAGGTCCGCCGAGGTGCGCGAGTACTCCACCAGGGACAGGGAGCCACTGGTGTTCAGGTCGGCGATGTGCTCGGCGCTGGCCTTCTTCAGTAGCACCCCGTCGTGGGTGAAGAGGATCTGCGGGCGGGGGGCAGTGTAATTAGGCGAGAACACGTAATGGGAGCAGTAAAACCATGAGTCAGGCGAATTCAGGAGGCACTTACGTTGCCCGTTCCCTGCGCAGGCAGACTCTGGACCTCCTCCTCGGCGGCGGAGGACACCTGCGACTCGCTGAGCACGCCCAGCTGCACCTGGTGACAACGGTCGTAGCGCACCGATTCGTTCATGGCTGCCGGCGATGCTTGGTGTTCTATTGTTCAGTTAACTTCAGCGCTATTACGTTTCAGATATAAACAATTGGCCAGCGAAAGGTCCTAAATTTGCCCGTTATGCTTGTCAGCTTTGTGTTTGCACTTGGCGGTATTTTTCTGGCAACCGCAAGGTGGTAGCATTGATTTGCCCGATCCGGCAACCCCCTTGCGATCTGGCAGCACAGAGGGGCAAAGACAACATTGTGATTTGAATTGGTTCTTTTTGTTTATATTTGTGCAAATCTTCGTGGGCGGAAGTATACCTTCATGCAGCGATCCAAGCGTAAACTGCCCTCTCCTGTGGAGGACGACGATCAGCAGGAGAACAACCCGGATCGAGACAAACGGAGGATTAGGCAACCTCCTGCATCTGAGGATCTCTGCTCTCCAAGAGCCGTTCAATCTGGAAATACCTTGTCCAGGTTTGATTCCACCTGGCTGGCACTCCAACGTACCGGAAAAAGCAGCAGTCAGCCGGATTCTCCCCGAAGCTCGAGTACTGCATCATCTTCTCACCTACTTAACACCAGTTGGCCTGGACCGAAGCGGCGACCCAGAGCCTTGCCCATTGTGTTCCAAAAGTCCCCAAGGACTCCTCCCCTGGTCACGAATAAGCTGCCCAAAACAAGTTCTATGTTCCAGACTTATGGCAAAGCGCCAAAGGAGCTTAACTCATCAGCAGCCAATGAAAGAAGCATTTTGATGGAGTCCCCGTCCTTTCATCGCAGAAATACTCCGTCTAAATTTGATTTATCCTGGCAGGAGCTCAATAAGACTGCAACTGGCAGCAGTCAGTCGGATACTACGGCCAACAGCAGTTTCTCAACCTGCTTCCAGCTGCTGAACACCAATTGGCCAGGAACAAAGAGACGAACGTTGCCCCACGGGGTCCACCATTCTTCAAGGACTCGTACGTGGGACATAGACAATGAACTATCCGATGATAGCTGTACTGAATCCCCTCCACCTATTAAACTTGTGCCGGAAGAGAAGACCAAGCAGTATTTGCCGATCAACCAGAAGGCCAATTTAAAGCAAAATCAACGCTTTCAAAGAGGAGGCTATGCTGAAGACTTACGGCGATTCTTGAAAAAAGATCGCATGGATCAACGTCACATTAAGGACAGAGTACCCAACTACACGGTTCGAGTTTTGGGTATATCAAAGGAGTGTGGCCTTGCCTTAGCCTTGGTTGCACCGGAATATGGGTCCCAATTTAATATTCTTCTTCAGAAGAATCAGTCGGAACTACTAAATGTCGGCTCCAAAGTCCAACTCTACCTGAATCCAAGCACAAAGCCAATGCAGCTAAAAGACAAACAATTGATTTATTGTCGCCCTCACAACATAAAAGTATTAGAAGGATAGGCACTTTAAAGAACTCGGATATAATAATATTTAAACTACAAGTTACACCAGTTTGTTTAGTACCTGCGACATTATTTAAGAACGTCATGGGCACCAACCCAATAAAATATCCCATCGAGAGTAAAAGTAATTCGCAAGCAACAGAGCACGATTAATTAGGATTCTCTCGATTCTCATCAACTTCCCATGACGAAAGATAATTTTAAAATAACCACACATATCTTAGTAGTATTTTGTAAATAGATTAAAAGTGCCCCACTCGTGTGATACAGTGGTCTTCGGTCCTCTTCGTGCTGTTTTGAAAACTTTTCTCAGAGTTCAGTTTGTCCCAGAACGTCGAGCAAAGCACAAAGACGGTTCGCTTTCAAAATTCCGAAATATAACGAAACATAATCAGACAATATAGACCAAAAACAGGTGGGTGCAAATATATTAAAGCAACTAATGTGAGTTAAATGGTTTAAGTTCTCAAAGAGTTTGAAATAAATGAAAACTAACTTTATTGCGGTATCGAAAAAAAGTTTATAGTGCTAAATTCGAATTATATAACTCATGTTACCACAATTGCCTGAGTATGTCAACAAAAGTGATGCATCCTCTGAGTATTTGGACTTTTCCCAAAAGTTTCCAAACGTCGGTGAGACTAAAAATGTCATTTAAGGGTCACTTCCCCCAATATCAAATACCTGGCCATTATCATTAAGAACTAGAATATAAATATATCTACGTACAGTTTGGCTATAAAAGAAAAACATGATATTTCGATTTTATCAATGAGTTTTTCAACTGAATCCGAAAAACATGAGCAGCTATCTCGCACACCTTGGCATAAATTCGAATTGTGGGAGGAAAATCGAGACCCTTAACAGATTTTCACATCTGCGACGAGCAGTAAACTTCTCTCTTGATTGCTGTGATATCCAATTCTTGCGCTCAATCTCTTTTGGTCTACAAGTGAGAAGCCAAAATATTTATTCTGTTAATTTGAGAGCAGGAAAATAAAGAAAACAGTCGCATAGCCAAAAAACATGAAAATCGTAGGCCAGAAATAGCGCCACCCACCGACTGTTTTGAAACTAAATTGACTTACAGGGTATTTTTAAAAGAGAAACGATGAGGTGTGCCAGTTCTTTTGCTCACGTTCTGTGTTTTCAGAACGTCATGGAGAAGTCAACGCGACCCAAACGAAATCGTCGTCATAGCAGGTGGGTCGTTTTGGTAAACAGTTGAGAGTTTATATCTAATGTTCTGTGCACTTTTTCAGACGCGCCTGGCCACCGGAGGATGAAATGCAGCCACCCACGCGAGCCACCAAACGGTTGTTCACGCCTGACATCAAGAGGATGCTCAAGGACTGGCTGATTCGGCGGCGGGAGAACCCCTATCCCAGCAGGGAGGAGAAGAAGCAGCTTGCCGCGGAGACCGGTCTGACCTACACCCAGATCTGCAACTGGTTCGCCAACTGGCGCAGAAAGCTCAAGAACTCGGAGCGGGAGAAGGCCAAGAAGTCGTGGGGCCATCTGATCAAGAACTACAACCACAATGCGAGGGGCAATGTGGAGCAGTTCAGCATCTCGTCGGAGGATAGTATTTGGGAAGAGGAGATGCACTCGTGCCCAGCGGAGGACGACGAGGGCGACGACGACGACGAGTTGTCCAGCCACAGCACGGGCAGCGATGGGAATGCCAACAACGAATCCTCCTCCCAGTATAAGCCCAACTTTTATGTCGAATCTGCGGACTTATCCGAACGCATACCCACTTTGACCGAAGTTCAGATGGGAGGCAGGGCCAAGTACAAGCACCAGATGATGGAAAAGTACCTGCGGGACAGTTCCACGGCGGAGGCGGCCAGTCATCCGGGCACTCAGCTCAACAAGTGGCTGGAAAGTGCCGCCAAATTCACGCCGAATAGGAACAACTATCACATCGAGTGGAGTACAAGCAGGTAAGGCAGTTCATGTCTGCTATTTGCCATCGTGATAACAAATTCCCTTTATTTCAGGCAGAAAAGCACTAGTGATGCGACGGCTCGCGGTGACCGCTGGGTGCTTCATCACAAGGACGAACTGGACGCTGCCGAGGCCCTGGCCAACCTCGCCTTCAACTGCAGGCAGCGCTGGAATCACACTATCAGTTCCTGAGCGGCACCACCAAAGACTCCACAACTGACGCCATCATTCCAGCAGAAGTTCTAGGCCCCGTTGGAAAAGCGAAATCTAGTCATATGGGCTTTGTCTGGTTTTCATTTTCAAACTTTCTGATAATCAGATTAATCAGTGAGAACCAGATCGTGCCGAAAGTTAACCAATATTTAGCAGCTAGTTTAGAGTGAAAGACATTGATAACATTTTCAATTTTCGTTGTTATTTAACAAACTTGGTTTCACACGGACTCCTCCGTTGACTCCGGCGCCGCCTTCTCCGCTTCGCCTTTGGCGTGGACATCTAGGACTTGCACGAAGCTGTTTTGATGCGCCTGCAGTTGCTGGACTAGATTGCCGGCTGCCTGGTTGAGGGTCTGAACGAGCTGTGCCTGCGCCGCCTGCAGGCCGGGCATCTGGGCAAAGGCCATCAGCTCGTTCCTGCTGAGCATGGTCTGCTCCACGATGCCGCCCAGCAGGACCATTTGCGGCACCTTGCGGGTGATTTTCAGCAGGGCGGCAGTGCGCTGCTGGTCCGGGGAGAAGACGATGCAGTGATTGGAGTGGAACAGCGGCAGGATGGCCTCGTAGCGAGTGCCCTTCACCGCCTGGCCAATGATCTTGCTGCCGTAGGACTTGAGGTGCAGGTTCTGCTTGTGCAGCTGAACGCGCACGCGGAATATCCCGTCGGCTGTGATCGAGTTCAGGTGGAAGATGGCCACCAGCCGGGAGTGGTCCAGCCAGTTGCGCACCTCGCGTGCGATGATCTCGTTGTACGGATTCTCCAGCTGCTGCTGCGTGCGCTCCGCACGAGTCCGGAAGCAGCTCTTGGCCTTTGGTGACTCCGGATACTTCGAATGGGTGACTGCGATGACGCGGGCTCGCTCGTAGTGCGGCTCCTTGGGCCGCTGAATGTTGATCTTGCCCCTGTAGCGGAGGAACTGCAGAGCCGGAGTGCTGGTTCTGGCCAGCGGAAGACCTGGAATTCATTCAGTAATCCTCATATCAGGTAAACATTTAAACACATGTACTTAGTTACACAACAAATTCACCGGGGTCAGGTTAAACGCATGAAACGCATAAATGAAAAGCGGCACAACTTACTCTTCTGTATGAGGGTCGCCATCCTGTAATGCTGCTACAATATAACCGTATTCCTACTAAAACTAGTTAATTCATAAATAATTATTTATTTAACAACAATTGGAGCAATCGAAGTTTACTCTGTACTATCGATGTATAGCGTTGCCACCCGGCAGTTAATAGCGTGTTCAGACTGAGTGGTATTTCTGGTTTTCTATAGCGGATTTTGATTTAACTTTCCTCGTAATCGTAATTTGCACAAATCAAGGCCGACAGCTAAATGACTGAACAGCTAACAGCCTAAACTAACGATCCCCATCACTTTTGGAAAAATTAAATTTTTCACCAATTTTCACATTTTTGATAAGGGGTACCATCATGATTTTTTTTACAAAAATTGGCGAAAATTAAAATGTCCAGATTTGAACGCAAATCGATTCAGAATTAAACAACGAATTCAACAAGGTATGACATTCCATAATTGGACGAATATTTCCTATGTTTTGGCAAAAAAACTGATATTTTAGGGTAAAGAAAAGGGATTTAAATTTTAGGCAAAAACAACTTTTCCTTCAGTTTTTCAGTCGTTGAATTAAAATTGTTTCAGTCAAAAAGTTGATTTTTTTCGTTGAATAGATTTGAATTTAACGGCAAATATTGCCAGACTGTTTTGTCTCCTTTCATAGCGGAGACACCCACCGTAGCGGATACACATGTTTTAGGGTTACCGTTTATGTAATACAGATTATCGTTATATCTGTGACACGATCACAAGAACTTCGCGGTTGCCCATCTCTATGTAGCGGTTGTTTTCCAGTGGCAGCCATCTTGAAAAATGCAGTTTTGTGAGTAAGCTCAGATTTGGCAATTAATAAATTTAATCGGAAAATACGCAGGAATCTGATAAAATCCAAGCACAGAAGTGTCCACCGAGACAAGCGGCGTGTGATCCCGATCACCGGCGATAGGAATTTCCCGAGATCCAACCGTTTAGAGCTTTCGATTCGTCCAATTTTGCAAGGGGTGCCAGTTTCGTCTGCCGATTCAAGGAGCACGTGGACACCAAGGAAGCTGTTAAAATCCCAGCACAGAAGTGCCCAAGGAGACAAGCAGCAATCCCGATCACCAGCGATAGGAGTTTACCGAGATCCATTCGATCGATTCGGCCAATTTTGCAAGGGGTGCCAGTTTCGTCCGCCGATTCAAGGAGGAGCACGTGGACACCAAGAGCTCCTGCTCAATGCTCGAACTGGTGCGCCGCAAGCTTAGTCACACGCCCGCTTTCCCAACATGTTCCTGATTCCTTGTAAGTGTTCCCCTCTACCCAACTCCTTAAGAGCCATCTAATCATGAGATCATATTCCCCAATAGGTAAGGGAGTGATGCAGCAGATCGTGCTGCTGGTAGAACAGCGGCTAAACAGAGATCTCATCCCCGACCCGGACAACGACTGTCAACTGCAGCAAGAACGAGACGCCTATGCGCTAGCGTTTGGAAAAGGAGTCACTTGCAGATCTTTGAGATCGGAACAGAGGTACTGCATCATCGTCTGATCTGCGAGCAGCAGGAGCGAGCTCGCATGTACCGTCTGATCACCTAGGGCAGCACACCCGACTCCAAAAAAGAGTCTGGTGTGGTCAAAACTGCCGCACGCCGGATAGCATGTACATAGATGGAGTCGGCCTGTTAAAAGATCGCGCTGCCGGTAAATAGAGTGTTGGAGTTTTTGCAAAAGCGCGGCCAGACAACGAGAGCTTCCGCCGGCGGCAGGAGGAGTAGTGCGCCAACCAGAAGGCGGAGCTGAAGAAGTGGCCCACGGCAGCCTGCAAAGAGTGGTCGGGAGCATGATCGCGGTGGATAACAAGAAGATTCAGATCATTGTCCCTTTGAAAAGTAATGTTTCCAAATTGCAATTGAAATATTTTAATTTTATTCGCAATGGCTCTTTTTGAACACATATTTTTTTTTAATTTTCACAATTGTTCGTTTTTTGGAAAAATAAATTTTAAATTTCCGTTAGATCAGCAACGTTGTTCTCCGCCACTTGGTTGGATTTCTGGATTTCAGATACCAGGCGCACAGAAAAAACAGCAGGTGGATACATACTAATTTTTCGCTCTCACTAGAGATGTGTTGCCATAAGGAATACAAGGGATTCCATTGCCTATCGATCAGTCGCCCATCCCTAATTGCTCTCTGCTTTCAACTAACGGTTGTCTTCCAGTGAGCTCGACTGTGATTGGTCGATGGGGGAGGGGAAACATGCGAAGGGCAGCCATCTTGAAAAAAGAACCGTTATGTGAGAGAAGTCACAAAAATCAGCAGCGACCTACTACTTTTCTGCTGATTCTGTTCGCCTGGTGTAAAAAATCAGAAAATTTGTCTTGAAACGCACAAGTCGAAGATTACGGTAAATCTGGGGCCGAGTTGTGGCCAATTTGGTCCGCCAGATCGGACAATTCTCTCGAATTTCTAGATTTGAGGTACCAGGCGAACAGAATTAATAGTAGGTCGCTGCAGGTAATAGTGAACTCCTGTGACGTCATTATGCAAGTATGCTCCTATTGGTCAATGGCTTGGCCGCCATCTTGAAAAAGAACCGTTATGTGAGCGAAGTCGGAAATATCAGCAGCGACCTACTACTTTTCTGCTGATTCTGTTCGCCTGGTGTAAAAAATCAGAAAATTTGTCTTGAAACGCACAAGTCGAAGATTACGGTAAATCTGGGGCCGAGTTGTGGCCAATTTGGTCCGCCAGATCGGACAATTCTCTCGAATTTCTAGATTTGAGGTACCAGGCGAACAGAATTAATAGTAGGTCGCTGCAGGTAATAGTGAACTCCTGTGACGTCATTATGCAAGTATGCTCCTATTGGTCAATGGCTTGGCAGCCATCTTGAAAAAGAACCGTTATGTGAGCGAAGTCGGAAATATCAGCAGCGACCTACTGCCGATTATGAGCGCCTGGTGTCAGAAATCAAGAATTTAGCTCTGAAACCGCCAAGGTGAAGATTACGGTAAATTGTGATCAATTTGTGGCACATTTCGACCGAGATGCGGCACATTTGGCCAGTCAAATCGAGAGATTTGCAGATTGAAAGTACCAGGCGAACATAAATTGCAGCAGGTGGCTGCCCAATCTGAAAATCCTGTTGCGCCCTGATGCAGGCAATGGAAAATTCTTTTTCGGCTGCCCAAAAGTATGCTACAAAATGACTGCATAGGTATAGAATTTATTTAATTACAGTTATAACATTAACATCTATATATATAATGTATATATGTATGTAAAATGTTTCTGCCTGTTTAAGTTGTTGTTGCTTTTTTAAACTTTTGCTTGTTTAATCGCTATTTAAAATTACTTAAAATACTAGAAGAGCGTAACTTGTTTTTGTTGGTTTCTTTCTTTCTGGTTTAATTCTTGTAGTTCTTGTAGTATTTGCCTGTGGGGTAGACATCCGGTGATATTTTATATTCCTCTTCCGTTTGTTTTGTTTCAATCAGTTGGTGACCTGCTGTTCTGTGATTTAGACAGTGGCAATGACAATCAGGAGATGTGCCAACTCGGCCACGCGATTCTTGAGATCCGGAGCAGCACGCTCGAGGTTCTCGTTAGCGAAATCGCATGCCGGGAAGATGTGCACCACGTAGGCCGCCTGCTCGCTGCCCGGAATGGGTATGTTCACAATGCCGGCGGCCATTTTCTGTTGCAGGTAGGTGATGAATCCGGTCTGGAGGTTCCTGGAATGCTGCAGCACATCGGCGTGATCTCTTCCGCAGGGCAAAGCCAAAAGCATGCAATGCTCCTTGTCAACCTGGCAATTTAAAGGGGATTATGTTATTGTTGCCCAGATTGCTACAACAATGTAGTACCAGCTACATCGGTTATCTGTACATACCTGCATCTTTTTGGCGACTCCTTCCAGCTGTGTTTGCTCCAGTCTCATCCGCTGTGCAATCCTCAGCAGCGGCGTGTTGGTCTCCACCAAGCTGGGAAGTGACGCTCTAGCCACATTCGGGTTTCCATGCACAAAGTGCATTTGCACAGCGGCCTGGTCAGTTTTCAGGGCCAGTCACTGGGTAGCGTTGCAGGAGAGTAACCAGCGAGTCACCCGGTGGTGGAGCCATCGCCGGTGGAGCTTGCTGGGTGGCCAGTTCCATGCCAGCGTGCAGAGAAGGTGGTAGGTGCTCCTGCTGTTGTTTGACTGCGGGTGCGGGGGTAAAATCTTCGTTAGCTGGGATTGCCTTATACTGACCAAAGGACAGTTGACACTCACCGGCAGCTGCGATCATAGACAGATCGTGCATTTCCTGCATTTCCATGGGCTTGCCTGGATGAAGGTGGCTTCCCGGCTGCACGCTGCCATCGCGTCCAATAAACGGACTTCCGGCGGAGACTGCTGGCATTTGTGGCGGCACCACCACGCTAATGGAGGCAGTTGGTCGATGGGCCGGCGGTGGCTCCAGCTGTAGGCCACCACTCTCGTACAAGCCTCGCGAAGCAATTTCGCTGAAGTGAGCCGGTGGAATGCGGGCATTGTGTACATAAACCTGCGCCATTTGCGGCGAGTCTGTAAATAAAAAAGAGGATTATAAATTTCGGATATAACAAGGCTTAAAGCTCTCAACACTTACCAGCTGCGGTGCGATCCTGCGGACTCTGCAAACTGTGGGGCACTGCAATGGTCCTTGGAGGTCCACTGCCAGGGCGTCGTAGCTCCAGCGGCGGACTGTTGCTCATCTTGTCATCGTAGTCGCCACTTCGCATCAAGTGATGCTGGTAGAGCATGAAATCCCTGGAAGCAGCCACTCCTCGATAGGTTGAATCGTTCTAAAAATGACACATGACATAGAATTTATTGATTAGGCGTTCTTTTACACGTCTTAATGGTTTTTATATGGCTGCACAATGGGATAAACTTGGTTACGCTACTTGGAAGCTCCGCAAGTAAAACTTGTGCATTACCGGTGTTATGGGCGATGCCTGCTGATGAGCTGGAGGCGGACTCTGGGTTCGCCGTCCGCTGACATAAGCGCCCAGGTCATGCTGCATCCACAGTTAGCAATTTTGATAGTAAAATTAGTTTAACGTTAGTATGGGTTTTTTCTTAAGAATTTAAAGGTCATTTAAAAAAACAAAAGATATCAAATTATACTTAAATATACAAGTAGTTGGTTCAAATTAACAGAAATCTATACAAATATTTATTACTCACCAGGCCGGCGTCGAAAGGTGGCACTCCGGCCATTCCGGGCGGTAGAACCAATGGCGATACCTTCGGCTGGCCTTGTGGACTGATGTTCGGAATCGCTGTGCGCAGCCCTGTAAAATATCAAAGTTAGTTAGGGTCTTGCCGAATGATATAAGCACCCATAACTTACCAGCTGCTCCTACGGCGGAGTTGACCTGCTGCTGAGCGGATTTCAACACTGCAGCTGATACCGGCGGCGGACTTCCCACACTGCCTGCCATGATCTGGCCAGCCTGCAGGCCGTGTACTATGGGATTGGGCTTTCCAGGCGGCGGCGAGGGATTCAACTGATGCTGCTGTGGCTGCAGATGTGCTGGTAGTTTCTGCTGCAGAAGCATTCCAGGATGGGTGGGCAACATCATGCCGTGAGGAGGTAGTTGCACCTGAGCTCCCTTCTGCTGGTTGGTTTGCTTGTACAGGTGCTGTTATTGCTGCTGCTGAATGGATGCCAATGAAGTGGGTGGCAAGACAGAGGGTGCGTAGCCAAAGTTGGGCTTGCCCAGCTGCATGTGAACTCCTGCTGACGAAGTGGGTGGCGGCTGCTGCTGCTGTTGTTGCGGCTGAGCCACGACTGAAGCCTTGGAGCTCACCACATGCAGTATCTGTGGTGTCACAGCTGAGGTCGTTTGCTTGATCACCAATGTTTGTGGCTGCTGCTGCTGCTGGGGACTAACGGTGGCTCCTGGTCCCAGCTGTTGCTGGTGGCCAGGAATCCTTGGCGAGTGCGGCGAGTGAGCTGGCCGATGATCTTGCTGCCGTAGGACTTGAGGTGCAGGTTCTGCTTGTGCAGCTGAACGCGCACGCGAAATATCTCGTCGGCTGTGATCGAGTTCAGGTGGAAGATGGCCACCAGCCGGGAGTGGTCCAGCCAGTTGCGCACCTCGCGTGCGATGATCTCGTTGTACGGGTTCTCCAGCTGCTGCTGCTGCTGCGTGCGCTCCGCTCGAGTCCGGAAGCAGCTCTTGGCCTTTGGTGGCTCCGGATACTTTGGATGGGTGACTGCGATGACGCGGGCTCGCTCGTAGTGCGGCTCCTTGGGCCGCTGAATGTTGATCTTGCCCCTGAAGCGGAGGAACTGCAGAGCCGGAGTGCTGGTTTTGGCCAGCGGAAGACCTGGAATTCATTCAGTAATCCGCATATCAGGTAAACATTTAAACACATGTACTTAGTTACACAACAAATTCACCGGGGTCAGGTTAAACGCATGAAACGCATAAATGAAAAGCGGCACAACTTACTCTTCTGTATGAGGGTCGCCATCCTGTAATGCTGCTACAATATAACCGTATTCCTACTAAAACTAGTTAATTCATAAATAATTATTTATTTAACAACAATTGGAGCAAACGAAGTTTACTCTGTACTATCGATGTATAGCGTTGCCACCCGGCAGTTAATAGCGTGTTCAGACTGAGTGGTATTTCTGGTTTTCTATAGCGGATTTTGATTTAACTTTCCTCGTAATCGTAATTTGCACAAATCAAGGCCGACAGCTAAATGACTGAACAGCTAACAGCCTAAACTAACGATCCCCATCACTTTTGGAAAAATTAAATTTTTCACCAATTTTCACATTTTTGATAAGGGGTACCATCATGATTTTTTTTACAAAAATTGGCGAAAATTAAAATGTCCAGATTTGAACGCAAATCGATTCAGAATTAAACAACGAATTCAACAAGGTATGACATTCCATAATTGGACGAATATTTCCTATGTTTTGGCAAAAAAACTGATATTTTAGGGTAAAGAAAAGGGATTTAAATTTTAGGCAAAAACAACTTTTCCTTCAGTTTTTCAGTCGTTGAATTAAAATTGTTTCAGTCAAAAAGTTGATTTTTTTCGTTGAATAGAT
This sequence comes from Drosophila takahashii, assembly GCF_030179915.1. NCBI lineage: Eukaryota > Metazoa > Arthropoda > Insecta > Diptera > Drosophilidae > Drosophila > Drosophila takahashii. The sequence continues at coordinate 326,916 of NC_091678.1, read as the reverse complement.
TTGAATTTAACGGCAAATATTGCCAGACTGTTTTGTCTCCTTTCATAGCGGAGACACCCACCGTAGCGGATACACATGTTTTAGGGTTACCGTTTATGTAATACAGATTATCGTTATATCTGTGACACGATCACAAGAACTTCGCGGTTGCCCATCTCTATGTAGCGGTTGTTTTCCAGTGGCAGCCATCTTGAAAAATGCAGTTTTGTGAGTAAGCTCAGATTTGGCAATTAATAAATTTAATCGGAAAATACGCAGGAATCTGATAAAATCCAAGCACAGAAGTGTCCACCGAGACAAGCGGCGTGTGATCCCGATCACCGGCGATAGGAATTTCCCGAGATCCAACCGTTTAGAGCTTTCGATTCGTCCAATTTTGCAAGGGGTGCCAGTTTCGTCTGCCGATTCAAGGAGCACGTGGACACCAAGGAAGCTGTTAAAATCCCAGCACAGAAGTGCCCAAGGAGACAAGCAGCAATCCCGATCACCAGCGATAGGAGTTTACCGAGATCCATTCGATCGATTCGGCCAATTTTGCAAGGGGTGCCAGTTTCGTCCGCCGATTCAAGGAGGAGCACGTGGACACCAAGAGCTCCTGCTCAATGCTCGAACTGGTGCGCCGCAAGCTTAGTCACACGCCCGCTTTCCCAACATGTTCCTGATTCCTTGTAAGTGTTCCCCTCTACCCAACTCCTTAAGAGCCATCTAATCATGAGATCATATTCCCCAATAGGTAAGGGAGTGATGCAGCAGATCGTGCTGCTGGTAGAACAGCGGCTAAACAGAGATCTCATCCCCGACCCGGACAACGACTGTCAACTGCAGCAAGAACGAGACGCCTATGCGCTAGCGTTTGGAAAAGGAGTCACTTGCAGATCTTTGAGATCGGAACAGAGGTACTGCATCATCGTCTGATCTGCGAGCAGCAGGAGCGAGCTCGCATGTACCGTCTGATCACCTAGGGCAGCACACCCGACTCCAAAAAAGAATGTGCCACACTGGTCAAAACTGCCGCACGCCGGAAAGCATGTACATAGATGGAGTCGGCCTGTTAAAAGATCGCGCTGCCGGTAAATAGAGTGTTGGAGTTTTTGCAAAAGCGCGGCCAGACAACGAGAGCTTCCGCCGGCGGCAGGAGGAGTAGTGCGCCAACCAGAAGGCGGAGCTGAAGAAGTGCACTATTCAGCGCAAAGCAAAGTTTAATGTTTATCATGGCCCACGGCAGCCTGCAAAGAGTGGTCGGGAGCATGATAGCGGTGGATAATAAGAAGATTCAGATCATTGTCTCTTTGAAAAGTAATGTTTCCAAATTGCAATTGAAATATTTTAATTTTATTCGCAATGGCTCTTTTTGAACACATATTTTTTTTAATTTTCACAATTGTTCGTTTTTTGGAAAAATAAATTTTAAATTTCCGTTAGATCAGCAACGTTGTTCTCCGCCACTTGGTTGGATTTCTGGATTTCAGATACCAGGCGCACAGAAAAAACAGCAGGTGGATACATACTAATTTTTCGCTCTCACTAGAGATGTGTTGCCATAAGGAATACAAGGGATTCCATTGCCTATCGATCAGTCGCCCATCCCTAATTGCTCTCTGCTTTCAACTAACGGTTGTCTTCCAGTGAGCTCGACTGTGATTGGTCGATGGGGGAGGGGAAACATGCGAAGGGTAGCCATCTTGAAAAAAGAACCGTTATGTGAGAGAAGTCACAAAAATCAGCAGCGACCTACTACTTTTCTGCTGATTCTGTTCGCCTGGTGTAAAAAATCAGAAAATTTGTCTTGAAACGCACAAGTCGAAGATTACGGTAAATCTGGGGCCGAGTTGTGGCCAATTTGGTCCGCCAGATCGGACAATTCTCTCGAATTTCTAGATTTGAGGTACCAGGCGAACAGAATTAATAGTAGGTCGCTGCAGGTAATAGTGAACTCCTGTGACGTCATTATGCAAGTATGCTCCTATTGGTCAATGGCTTGGCCGCCATCTTGAAAAAGAACCGTTATGTGAGCGAAGTCGGAAATATCAGCAGCGACCTACTACTTTTCTGCTGATTCTGTTCGCCTGGTGTAAAAAATCAGAAAATTTGTCTTGAAACGCACAAGTCGAAGATTACGGTAAATCTGGGGCCGAGTTGTGGCCAATTTGGTCCGCCAGATCGGACAATTCTCTCGAATTTCTAGATTTGAGGTACCAGGCGAACAGAATTAATAGTAGGTCGCTGCAGGTAATAGTGAACTCCTGTGACGTCATTATGCAAGTATGCTCCTATTGGTCAATGGCTTGGCAGCCATCTTGAAAAAGAACCGTTATGTGAGCGAAGTCGGAAATATCAGCAGCGACCTACTGCCGATTATGAGCGCCTGGTGTCAGAAATCAAGAATTTAGCTCTGAAACCGCCAAGGTGAAGATTACGGTAAATTGTGATCAATTTGTGGCACATTTCGACCGAGATGCGGCACATTTGGCCAGTCAAATCGAGAGATTTGCAGATTGAAAGTACCAGGCGAACATAAATTGCAGCAGGTGGCTGCCCAATCTGAAAATCCTGTTGCGCCCTGATGCAGGCAATGGAAAATTCTTTTTCGGCTGCCCAAAAGTATGCTACAAAATGACTGCATAGGTATAGAATTTATTTAATTACAGTTATAACATTAACATCTATATATATAATGTATATATGTATGTATAAGTTGCATTTCGCTATGGGGTTCGATTTTGTTTTCCGGGCCAAGAAACCTATAGAATGTGGAAGGGCGAAAATAAAAACAAAACCAAGTGTAAGAAATAAGTGTAATTTAATCGGTTTCTTCAATGTAACTTAGAAAATAACTAAAAAGTCTCTTAAATCATACAACTTATACATTAACATATGTTTAACAGCGCTTCATCTGTTTCAACTTGAAAAATGTGTTCTCTTTACTTGCTGCTTTCTTCGCTTTTACTTTTCTTTTTATCGATTTCTGTTCCTGGGTGACCAATTGCAGATCTGATCTCTCTTATTTTCGTATAGTTAATTGTGTTATATAATGTACAGTTTGTTTCTCTTTAGTTTAGTTTTAAAACATACAACTAAATACGCGCTAAACACTAATTAAACTGTATTTACATTTCATACTTGTTAGAGTCTAAATAATTTAAATATTTTACAGTTGTGTTTTGTTTTCTTTTCTTTTACTCGTGTTTTTCTTTTTCATATTTTTCTGTCGGTCACATAATTTACAAGTCGTGTGAAAACTTACGTTTAAATTTAAGGAGTGTTCAGAGAGGGTACTATATAGGTTATTGTATCATAATGTGAGGGGTATGTTTATGTGTTAATGTTCTTGTGGGGTGTCAGCATAATGGTATAGAGGCCCTGAAACTACCCAACATTGTACAAAGTTTCGCGCACAAAAACTAAAAAGTGGGAGGAGATCGGAACGCCTATGTTTAGATTTAGACCAGTGATTCATAGATTTAGTTTTGTGGCAGTGATGGTGGTGGTAAGTAAAAAATAAAATAGAAACAGAAGGTAGGAAACAACAAACAAAATTACCAACAGCGTCGATTCGGGAACTCTATCGGATTTCTAAGAGAATATAAGAAACTCTGCTGCAGAGCGAAAGTAACAACACGAAACGAGACGTGTCTAAACTTTAAAGTATTTGGCTTAACATATTGATTATAATTAAATACGCGTCTAGATAATGTAATGTAATGCATAATGTATGTGTGTGTGTATGCTATCGTAGGAAAAGCCTCTGGGCGCATCTCTAAACCTAATTGTGCTTAACAGCATGGGCGACAGACCTGACCCATCTGAAGTTCTTTGGGTCTATGTCAGGCCCCGTATACTAGTTTAATAGGCAGGCATTCCATAGAGCCAAGGAACCGATCTGTCTAAAATAAAACGGTTGGTTGTGTTCGGGGCGGAAACTTTGTATAACGCGGAGCAGTAACTTTCCTATCGAAGCAGTCGAAAGTTATAGACCAATCAAAACTTAATCGTGTTAGGGATAGGATCGGATATTAATATTATGTTTGGGTAGTAGTATGCATAGTACAGTAAACAGTTAATATGTTGTAAGCTTTCTTTAACATTTCTTTCAATTTGCATGTGTAGGTTTTCGTGTTTTACGTGTTTCTTTCATTTTAAATAAAGCAAAAATAAAACTTTCTTTCTTGAGATCAAACTTAACGATACTTTGCAAGCTTTTTGTTAATGATTTTAAATTAGGTAGAGTTAAATAATTAATTTAGACAAATATTTATCGATTTGCTTCAGCTTTCAAAGTGTCGGGATTTGAAGGGATTTTTTTCGCTTTGTTTGAGTCTCTTGCGGATCTCTTTCCGTCCAGATGTGATCTTGGCCTCAATGTTCTTCTGCTTCTCTTGCATTTGTTTATTCAATAAAGTTTGCATGTTTCTGCTTGTTTAAGTTCTTTTTGTATCGTTTTGCTTTGCTTTTTTAAACTTTTGCTTGTTTAATCGCTATTTAAAATTACTTAAAATACTAGAAGAGCGTAACTTGTTTTTGTTGGTTTCTTTCTTTCTGGTTTAATTCTTGTAGTTCTTGTAGTATTTGCCTGTGGGGTGGACATCCGGTGATATTTTTATTTTCTTCATCCGTTTGTTTTGTTTCCATCGGTTAGTGGCCTGCTGTTCTGTGATTTAGACAGTGGCAATGACAATCAGGAGATGTGCCAACTCGGCCACGCGATTCTTGAGATCCGGAGCAGCACGCTCGAGGTTCTCGTTAGCGAAATCGCATGCCGGGAAGATGTGCACCACGTAGGCCGCCTGCTCGCTGCCCGGAATGGGTATGTTCACAATGCCGGCGGCCATTTTCTGTTGCAGGTAGGTGATGAATCCGGTCTGGAGGTTCCTTGAATGCTGCAGCACATCGGCGTGATCTCTTCCGCAGGGCAAAGCCAAAAGCATGCAATGCTCCTTGTCAACCTGGCAATTTAAAGGGGATTATGTTATTGTTGTCCAGAATGTTGAAACAATGTAGTACCAGCTACATCGGTTGTCTCTACATACCTGCATCTTTTTGGCGACTCCTTCCAGCTGTGTTTGCTCCAGTCGCATCCGCTGTGCAATTCTCAGCAGCGGCGTGTTGGTCTCCACCAAGCTGGGAAGTGACGCTCTAGCCACATTCGGGTTTCCATGCACAAAGTGCATTTGCACAGCGGCCTGGTCGGTTTTCAGGGCCAGCAAACCCTGCCACATCACTGGGTAGCGTTGCAGGAGAGTAACCAGCGAGTCACCCGGTGGTGGAGCCATCGCCGGTGGAGCTTGCTGGGGGGCCAGTTCCATGCCAGCGTGCAGAGAAGGTGGTAGATGCTCCTGCTGTTGCTTGACTGCGGTTGCGAGGGTAAAATCTTCGTTAGCTGGGATTGCCTTATACTGACCAAAGGACAGTTGACACTCACCGGCAGCTGCGATCATAGACATGTGGTCCAGATCGTGCATTTCCTGCATTTCCATTGGCTTGCCTGGATGAAGGTGGCTTCCCGGCTGCACGCTGCCATCGCGTCCAATAAACGGACTTCCGGCGGAGACTGCTGGCATTTGTGGTGGCACCACCACGCTAATGGATGCAGTTGGTCGATGGGCCGGCGGTGGCTCCAGCTGTAGGCCACCACTCTCGTACAAGCCTCTCGAAGCTATTTCGCTGAAGTGAGCCGGTGGAATGCGGGCATTGTGTACATAAACCTGCGCCATTTGCGGCGAGTCTGTAAATAAAAAAAGGGGATTATTGGTAATTGGGACTATGGATATAACAAGGCTTAAAGCTCTCAACACTTACCAGCTGCGGTGCGATCCTGCGGACTCTGCAAACTGTGAGGCACTGCAATGGTCCTTGGAGGTCCACTGCCAGGGCGTCGTAGCTCCAGAGGCGGACTGTTGCTCATCTTGTCATCGTAGTCGCCACCTCGCATCAAGTGATGCTGGTAGAGCATGAAATCCCTGGAAGCAGCCACTCCTCGATAGGTTGAATCGTTCTAGAAATGACACATGAAAGAGAATTTATTGATTATCTATTCTTTTACTTGTCTTAATGGTTTTTATATGGCTGCACAAGGGGATAAATTTGGTTACGCTACTTGGAAGCTCCGCAAGTAAAACTTGTGCATTACCGGTGTTATGGGCGATGCCTGCTGATGAGCTGGAGGCGGACTCTGGGTTCGCCGTCCACTGACGTAAGCGCCCAGGTCATGCTGCATCCACAGTTAGCAATTTTGATAGTAAAATTAGTTTAAAGTTAGTATGGTTTTTTTCTTGAGAATTTAGAGGTAATTTAAAAATACCAAAAGATATCAAATTATACTTAAAAATACAAGCAGTTGGTTCAAATTAACATAAATCTATACAAATATTTATTACTCACCAAGCCAGCGTCGAAAGGCGGCACTCCGGCCATTCCAGGCGGTAGAACCAGTGGCGATACCCTCGGCTGGCCTTGCGGACTGATGTTCGGAATCGCTGTGCGCAGCCCTGTAAAGAATTGAAGTTAGATAGGGTCTTGCCGAATGATATAGGCTGTATAACTTACCAGCTGCTCCTACGGCGGAGTTGACCTGCTGCTGAGCGGATTTCAGCACTGCAGCTGATACCGGCGGCGGACTTCCCACACTGCCTGCCATGATTTGGCCAGCCTGCAGGCCGTGCACTATGGGATTGGGCTTTCCAGGCGGAGGCGAGGGATTCAACTGATGCTGCTGTGGCTGCAGATGTGCTGGTAGTTTCTGCTGCAGAAGCATTCCAGGATGGGTGGGCAACATCATGCCGTGAGGAGGTAGTTGCACCTGAGCTGCCTTCTGCTGGTTGGTTTGCTTGTACAGATGCTGCTGTTGCTGCTGCGGAATGGATGCCGACGAAGTGGGTGGCAAGACAGAGGGTGCGTAGCCAAAGTTGGGCTTGCCCAGCTGCATGTGAACTCCTGCTGACGAAGTGGGTGGCGGCTGCTGCTGCTGTTGTTGCGGCTGCGCCACCACTGAAGCCTTGGAGCTCACCACATGCAGTATCTGTGGTGTCGCAGCTGAAGTCGTTTGCTTGATCACCAACGTTTGTGGCTGCTGCTGCTGCTGGGGACTGACGGTAGCTCCTGGTCCCAACTGTTGCTGGTGGCCAGGAATTCTGGGTGAGTGCGGCGAGTGTGCTGTTGGTGGCGGCACATTGACCAGAAGATGTTGCTGCTGCTGCAGGTGACGTGCAATGATCTGGGGCTGCAACAGTTGCTGATTTCCTGCGTTGTCTGTGAGCAACATGTGGCCAGAATGTGGCTGCTGCGGGGGTTGAGCTACTGGCTGCTTGGTGGGCGTCAATTGCTGCTGCAGATTCTTTTCCCTATTCAGCACGTGAGCCTTGAGTGGTTGAGGTGGCCGCACATTGCTGTGCTGCGCATGCTGCACCACCGTAGGAAGCGGATTCTGCTGCAGTACAATGGGTTGTTTTGGCGGAGCCACCATCTGTGGTAGTTGCTGCTGCTGCTGAATCACCGGTGGAGTGGGGTTTCCTTTCACCAGAACACTCACTGGCTTGTTGAGCAGGGCCGCTGCTGCGGCGGACTCAAGCTGCACGGATTTTCCCAAAGCGGTAATCGGTGTTGGAGCACCAGAAGCAATCACAGTGGTACTAATTTGTTTGTGTGGTGCTTGCTGCGGAAGTGGCTGCTGCTGCTGCTGCGAGGGATGAGGCGGTGGACCGGCTTCATTGCTGCTGTTGGCAGGAGCAGCGGCGGTGGCTGCTGGAAGATTGCCCTCCTTGCCCTGGGGCATTCCTGCGGTGATTACTCCCGTGACGGGATCAACTAGAGCCTTGCTGACCGCATCCGCTGCCCCGCCAGTGATCTTCTGTGTAGCAGGAGCTGCTGTTTGATGCATCGGCAATCCGCCGCTGGGAATGGATGAGTTGATGGCCTGATAGGACTCAATCTCCGCTGCCGCGATCGCTTTCTTTTTGGGATGTTGCGGCATTGTCGGCTTGGGCGGAACCATGACGGGCACGGGAACGGGAGCGGTAACGGGAACCGATACAGCCACTGGACTACGAGTAGGAATGGGTGCGACTGGAATGGGTATAGGTTCCACTTCCTTACTATCCAACTGCGGCATATGAGGTTGCACGTTAACGGCCTCAGGAGCGGCAGTGGTTGGATTTGCCGCGATCGGCTCATCCGTCAAGCTTGCTGTCGGCTCACCAATAGTCTTCCTGTCCTTTGAACGTCTTGGGCGTCCAACTGCGTTGGCGGGTTGCACAGCATCCGTCTTCTTTGCCTGCGCATTTCTGCCAGAACGGCGTGGTGGAGTTTGGGCGCCTTTCGGCAACTGTTGTCCCGCTCCAGTTGGAGTGTTCGTATTTCGCACGACATCCTCGATTATGTCGTCCACGGTGCTACGATCCTCCTTCTCCTGCAGTCGGCGTGATTTGCGTGTATTACTCGACTCGGAGTTGTCTCCGCCGATTGGATCACTTTGTGATACAACCTCCGGCTGCTGTTGTTGTGGCATAGGTTGCTCCGCTTCGGCACTGTTCTTAATTGAAGGTTGCGTCTTGTTGATGGTGAGAATGAGTCGTGGTCGCTGATCTTCTGCTGGTGGCGCAACCGTAGAATTGGCTTTGCCCTTGGGCTCTTCGCCGGCGTCTTCGTGGAACTCGTAGATATCCTGACTGGTTCCCACTTGACTGGCGACCTGTTGCTGAGCTTGCGCCTGAGTCAAGGCTTGGTTTCTGGCCTTCTTCTCTGCAGCTGTGAGCACGGGACTGGGAGGAATAGGAACGGCTGGCGGTGCAACCGCAGGCGTGGTTGTTGCGACCATTTCCATTGCCTTTCGCTGCAAATCGAGCTGCTGCTGCTGAAGTTGCTGCTGCTGCAAGAGCAGATTCCTCGGAGGACGACCTTTTCTGCCTCTGGTCACAGGAGCTGTAGCAGGTTTCCTCAGCCTGGTTTGCACTCCGTTGTCACCTGGCTGCAACACCAATCCCGAATCCGCTCCTGGGGCCGTAGCTGTTGCCGAGTTAAGCGGGAATCCTCCCACCTTTTTGGCTCCTCTCGGTTGGCGACCTCGCTTGGCGCTGCCTCCCCTTCCCGGGGGTCGGCCAACAGTGGGCATGGCAGGCTTTGCTGGCGGCAATTGCCTGGTCTCCGTCTCATCCTCTGTGTCGTGATCGTTGGAGCTGTTGGCACTCACAGAAGGAGTCGGAAGGGGCGGCTCCTCGTGATCCACAGGCTGCGGATTCGGAACAGGAGCCGGTCCCATTGCCTGCATCTCAACTGGTCGCTTGTCCTCTTTAGCCGCCAACGGAGTATCTAGTTTCTTTATCACACTGTCAATGTTCACCTCCTTGGCTGACCAGTAATCGCTGTCCACCTCCTTGGAATCCTGTTCGATCAGCTCATCCTGCTTCGGCTGCGAGATCTTGATCAGATTCTCCTCCGTCAGCAGGGAGGCTCCGGTCTTCGGTGAGATTACTGCCGAGCTGGTAGTTGGAGTGGGTGTACGAATTACCGACACACTTTCCGATGTCTTCAGGGCTGCCACAGCCGGTGATGGTTCTGCATGAGCAGCGGCTGGATTCTCCTTGCTCTGGTTTGGAGCATAGTGAATGGCATTCGCTGAAGTCGATTGTGGAGCAACTTGATTTGGTGGCGGTACAATATGTTGTTGCACAATCAACTTTGGTGTATTCTGGATCACGTTGTGTGGCGTTTGAAGAGGAAGATTTCCTCCTGGCGAAGACAGCGGCTTCTGATGATGGTGTACTGGCACTGGCGGCAGTTGTTGGTGTGGCTGCTGCGACTGCTGTTGGTGAGTCTGTGCCTGGGGTCCAACTCTTGTCAATATTGCTGCAGGCTGCGGCCCTTGAGGGACTGCAACCGGAACCGGAACCAAAGTATTCGGCTTGCAGGGTGGACTGTGCGGCAGTTGTTGCGGATGTTGCTGCTGAGGCGGCACACCTCGTGGTGGAAGCTGCGTATGATGTTGTTGCGATGGAAACATCGGCGAAGGAGCTCCCAAGTGGCCTGGGCCCTGAGGCGACTGCTGTTGCTGCTGCTGGGGAGTATGGATCTGTTGTTGTAGCTTTTGTATTTGCTGCAGCTGCTGTTGTTGGGCCTGATGTTGCTGGTTCAATTGCTGCTGCTGTTGGGCCTGATGTTGTTGGTTGAACTGCTGCTGAGCTTGATGCTGTTTCTGAGCCTGATGTTGTTGTTGAGCGTGATGTTGTTGGTTTAACTGCTGCTGGTTTTGATGCTGCTGTTGTGTTTGATGTTGCTGCTGAGCTTGGTGTTGCTGCTGAGCTTGATGGTGCTGCTGAGCCTGATGCTGTTGCTGCTGCTGCATTTGGTGTTGCTGAGCTGTCGTCAATTGTTGCGCCTGGCCATGAAGTTGTTGCTGTTGCATGTGCTGCTGCTGCTGCTGTTGTCGCTGTATCATCTGCTGGTGCATAAACTGTTGCATGTGCTGCTGGTGCTGATGCTGCTGGTGCGCCGTCATCTTGGCCATCATCTGCGGCGAATGCTGCTGTTGCTGCTGCTGCTGCTGGGCCTGATGGTGTTGCTGCTGGGCATTCACATGAAGGTTCTTGTGCGGCGGCAGGCTGCCCAAGGGTGGTGAACTGGCCACCTGGGATTGAGTGGCCTGTTGCGGCTGCACGGTCACCACTTTGCTAATGATCGTCGGATGATGGGGCACTGGCATAGCTGGCATTTTCTGCAGGGGAATGGCCATCAACTGCGGTGAATTCTGCACCTCAATCACAGATTTCGACGAAGGTTGCTGGGGCACCTGCTGTGGTTGTTGTTGTTGATGCTGGCTTCTGGGCTGGTAAGTGTTCGCCTTGTTGCTGCTAGGCGAATTGTTGGCGGCCAACACTCGAGTTGTGGGACTGGCCAACGGACTTATGTTGCTACCCTGAGGGCTGGTTATCAGCTGTGCCTGCTGAACCTGTTGCTGCGTTGCCGGTGGGTTTACCACAGGTCGCCCAACAGGACTTAGCTGACCCACCAGGCGGTTTTGGGCTCCACCGCGTCCTGGCGAAAGAAGCGGACTGTGTGGAGAGGGAGCCCGAATGCCAACCATGTACGTTCCAGCTTGCTGGGGATGATGCGGCTGCTGTTGCTGCTGATGTGGAGATAGCACCATTTGGGGCACCACAAAGTGGGCAGGCTGCTCTGGTATGTATATCGTTGGTGGCTGCATAATCAGGGATTGCGTTCGCAATGTTTGGTGTGGCGTTGGCGGAGCCTGCTTGGGAGTCGAAGCTTGAGGCATAATATTCTGACTTGGAGTTGGACTTCCAAATGAGATGGACGCAGAAGCTGAAGCTGTTGTAGACGCTGTGCTGGAGTTGGAGCAATTGCTCATCACATTGGACAGATCCAGGTTAATGACGGGTGTTGGATTAACTCCGCTTGCTCCCACGGGATGTGGAGCAGGTAAGACTGTCTGCACAGGCTGCACCAACGGCTGTTGGAGTTTACTGATGGTTGGCGGTTCAATCTTAGCAGGGGAAGAGGCTACCACTGCGTCACTTACAGGTGCCGTCTTCTGTGGCTCCAAGGATGGCAACTTTGTTATCACAGAAAGTTGCGGTGCGGCTTCCTTGCTGGGCTTGGGTTTCGATTCTTCCTGAGGCAATTCCACCTTTGGCGCTTCCCTCACAGAAGAGCTGCTGTTGCTGATGGACTTATCCGGCGACGAGGAGCTCTGGACAGTTTCATCGATCTTAAGACTGGGTCCACTGCTATCCGCCTCGTCGGGATTCTCCTCTGTGTCCGTATCAATCTGCAGATCCCTCTCCGATTGCGGAGTATCAGCCTTGATGTCCATCATATCCTCGTGCCTCAAACTTTGCACCGCCTTGTTGAGTTCGTCGGGATCACCGAGAGCAGGTTCCAGTTCAGCTTCGGGTTCTGGTTCAGGTTCGGGCTCTGGTTCCGGTTCTGGCTCCGGCTCGGGCTCCAGTTCGGGTTCCTCCAGGATGGCTGCCGGCTCTCCAGCTGCCTCGATGGCCTTGGCGGCCAGAGCTGCCTCTTCGTCGGGTTCTGCCACCACTAGAGCTGGGGTTTCTATCTCACTTACCGAGGTCATTTCATCCATGCCATCGAGCGAGTAATCCGCCGTGGAGGAAGTGCCAAAACTTTCACCCAAAAGAGCGGACACGGCACTCTCCGTCTCCTCCTGCGAGATGGTCACACGCGACTTGCTGTCCTCCAGCTTATCCAAGGGCTTGGTCGCACCTGGAGGCGATGCCACCGGAATTTTAGGCTCATCTGCCATATTTTCCAGCAAGGATGATGAATTGAACTCTGCCGAAATAGATTGAACGGCCGATTCGCTAATCCTATCATCCAGCTGGCCATCGAAGCCGGGTATGAAGTTATCCTTCTTCTTGTTTTGGCCAGAGGCACTGGTCGGCGAGCTTTCCAATCCTGCCGCTGCAGTTACTGCGGCACTGGCTCCGGCTGCGGTGGAGGATGTGGGCGTGGTGGCCAAGGCAGAAGAGGAATTCACTCCGGTTCCACTGCTCACCGGGGTCTCTGCAGACTGAGTGGACAGCATGGAACTGTTGGCGATGGTTGGAGTTTTGGGTATGGGACTGATGAGACGAGGCTTCTCGCGCGAAGGAGTGAGGCTATCGCTTCCGCGGCTCACGGGGGTCGTGGGTTTCGCCTTCGGGGTGAGCAGTACATCGTCGTCATCGTCGCCTATTAGGCAGGGTAAACTAGGAGATGGCTTGCACATTGGTGGCGATGAAACGTGCTTGGCATCCAGCTGCTCCTCTGCATGCTTGCTAGCAGCTTGAACGTTGACAGTCAGTTTTCCAGGAGTCGGAGGAGCGGACGAAGTGGGTGCCGCATTTGGCAAGGATTCCCTGCGCTGCTGCTGCAGCATCTTCTCCTGCTTCTCCTCCTTGGACCGCTTCTTTTTCTTCTTCTTGTCCTTGCTCTTATGCTGCTCTTGCTGCTCCGGTTTGGCGCCCTGCTTAATCATCTCCACCGAGTGGTTGTCTTCGTTGTCCGAGAACCGGAACACATCTGCCATATCGGATCTGTAGGTGGCGGCTGTGGAGGGAGTGGCTTCCTCTGGAATTGGCTTGCTGTCAAAGTCAATCATTAGCTGAGCCTCGAGAGCTCTTCCTGCTTCATCCATGTCCACGCTGTTGTCATCATCCACTTTGGTCTCAGCCTTAGAGGTTTGCTGTTGTGCCTGATGTTGCTGTTCTCGCTGAGATTTCTCGCGCCGCTTCTTCTCGCGCTTCTCCTTCCGATGTCGCTCCCTATCCGCATGGGAGGATGAACTGCTGCCGCCCGTCTGGCGACTTCTTTCCTGTGGCTGCTGCTGCTCATCCTCCGGCACGGGCAGTTGATTTAGCACTTCTTGGTTTTTGCTGTTGGGTGTGGTAGGTTCCTGTTTGTACGTTTGCAGAGCAGCCGAGACAATTGGACCAGTGGTTGACACACAACTGGCTATGGTGTCCTTGTTGCTCTCTGCTTGTTCGGGGAACTGCGATTCATCCTCATCCGAAATGATGCCAAAGATGAACTCCATTTTATCCTCTCCCCTCTTGGAAGGCTGCGACATCACAGGAGCCGAAGTGGGCGTGGCAGGCATGGGCGAAGCACTAGGATGGACTCCTCCTGAGTTGTATATTTTCGTGGAGGAGGAGGTATCCAGGCTCTTCGATTTCTTGGACTTCTTCAGACGATGGCGTTCTTCCTTCGACAGTTTTTCTGTAACTGCATCGTTGGTGGTAGGCGAATTGGCCACAGTGGTGCTGCTATTGGTCTCCGTCATATTCCTCATCTTTTCGCGTTTCTTTTCCTTTCTCTCCTTGTGCTTTCTCCTCTCACTGGCCGAAATCTCTAGCGGCAGAGAAGCACTCTCGGTTTTAAGGTCATCAAAACTATCGAACTTGGCTTTGCACTCGGTTGAAGAGTGAACATCAAAGATGGAGGGCGTCGATGGAGTCACCAGCAGAGGAGTCGGAGGAGCCGATGTCTCCGCTGTGGATGCGGACTTCAGGCGCCGCTTGCTCTTCTTGTGTTTTTTGCGAGTTTCTGGTGAGTAATCCTTGGGCTTCCCAGAATCAGAGTAAGTGTAGGCAGCTGAATTGTAGAAATCCCCAATCTCCTTCTTGATCTCCCTTTCCGTCTTCACCTTGCGCTCCTCCATCGAGGAGTTGGAGTCATGACGGGACTTGAACTTCTGTTCGCTGTCGGAGAGCTGCTCCCGCTTGATTTCGTGGACGGGAGCAGCGGGCTGTTCTTGCTTGATCGCCAAATCAGGAGGCGGTAGGGATTGCGACTCCGAATCGGATGCAATCCGTGTGGAGTGTGAGTTTCTCTTGCCCAGGTGACTGTGCTTCATCACATTCCTTCTGATCTCATCCTCGGAGCTGTCGTCGCCATCGCAAAGTCTCCGTAGGTTCTGCTGCATCTGACGCAGCCTTTTATCCGACAGGGCGCTTGCATCCTGCCGTTCCTGATCGCCAGGCTCTGCATCCGAATCGGAGGAAATTCGCCGCTGGTGGCACTCCTCATCGTCATCATCGTCGCTGCTGGACAGACCAGGATAACGACCATGGAAACTGCTGCTGCCACTATTACGATGGTGACGATCCTCAAACTCTGTGTCAGAGTCCCCGTCATAGCTGGTGGAACGCTTCTTTTTGGCACGAGATTGCTTGAGCTGAGAGAATTTCGCCTTGATCTTTTTCTCCTCCGCCTGGCGTTGCATATTCTTGCAGCTCCTGGCCTTTACTTTGTCGTACATTGAGACATTGGGACAATCGTCCGGAATGTCGAAGATGGAGTGCTTCTTGGAAGCATCATCTGTGTCGTCAGAGTCTGCGGAGCTCAACATCATCAGTTTGGCGCGAAGCGATTTCGAAGAGGAGTGATGGCCTTCATCGGATCCCCTCGATGATTTCCGCTCCGCACTGCGTCTGTGGTGGTGATGATGGGGCTTTCCACTCGAGGTATTGGTGGCTGCTGAGCTGAGTTCTCCAGCGGATCCACTTCCCGCCGCAGAGATTCTCCTGTGAGGATTGTGCTGCTGGGGCGTATGTTCTTCATCTGTGTTTGTGGATTCCGCCACCGAATGCCTCTTCTTCTCGCGATGGTGATGATGCTCTCTTTTGCTCTTATGCCTGGAGGATGAGCTACTGCCGTGATGGTGACTACTGGAGTGCTCCCTCTCCTTCTCCCTTTTGGGCTGAGGATGCTGCTCCTCCTCACTCGTATTTAACTGCTGTTTGCTTTGGGAAGAAGGATCCACCGCCATTTCAATGGAGGGATTCGTTTCAATCGAGCTGACACTGCTCTTCTGGTGGTGCTTATCCCGGCGTTGATGCTTCGAGGATGAAGAGGAACTCCCTCCGCTGCCATGGGACTTTGAGATGTGAGAGCTACTGGTTTTCTCCTCCTTGGAACTACTGCTCTTGTGCTCCTTGGAGTCCCGGCGGTCGGTCAGCCTCTGATTACTGTTGTGAACCGATGTATTCTGGGAGCCCTCCATTCTTATGCGCTTTACATAGTCCTCATGGTGATTCTGGTGGCTAGATCCTCCACATGCTCCGGCACTGTGGTTGCTTTCTTGCGAACTGAGTCGTCGCTTGTGCAGGCGCACTGGCGAATTTCTGGACAACTTCCGCGAGCGGTCCTTGGAAGCGTTGTCTGAAGGGGTAGATGGAGAAGCACTCGGAGTGCCGGGAGCAGTGGCATCCACGGCGTTCTCCTTGTTGTGTTGACAATCGCTTGGGGCAGTTGAGGAAGCAATATTGTTGTGGGAGTAGAAGCTGCTAGCCTCGACGGTGGCATCCGCCTTGCTCTTGTGGTACGAGGAGAGTTCACGCATCCTGCCCATGCGAGCTTCCTGCTCGGCATCCATGGCGCGCCGAGATTGCTCCTTTTCTCGCTGCTCTCTCTCACGTTGATCGTTCTCGCGGTGGAGCTCCTTTTCCCTTTGCTCCTTCTCGCGCAGCTCCTTTTCCCTCTGCTCTTTTTCTCGCAGCTCCTTCTCTCGTTGCTCCTTTTCACGCAGCTCCTTTTCTCTTTGCTCCTTTTCTTTTTGTTCCCTTTCACGCTGCTCCTTCTCCCTAAGCTCTCGTTCTTCCCTTTCCTTCTTTTCCCGATCCTCTTGGGCCTTTTTCTCGCGCTCCTTCTCCTTTTCTTTCTCCTCCTTGGCCTTTCGCTCCTCTCTGTCTCTCTCCTCCTGCAGAGCCTTGCGCTCCTTTTCCTCTCGCTCGTGCTGCTTCCGCAGATCCTTCTCACGCTTCTCCTTCTCCTGACGCTCCTTTTTCTCCCTTTCGTGGCGCTGGTCCTTCTCGGATTTCTCCGCCGGCTCATCGGGTTCACTGGAGTCGTCTTCAATGCGGGGAGTAGCTGACTTGGAGGACTGCGAAGTGGCCGAGTTCTTCCGCTTATCGGAGGACGAATGGGACGACGAGTTCTTGTCGGACTTTTTGTTCTTCTTGTCGCTCGATTCGGATCGATTGTTGTGCTTGCTGTGAGATTTATCGTGGCTGCTACTGATCTTCCTCGAACTGGAACCAGAGGATTGGGATGACGAGGTGGTACCACTCTTCTTCGGCTGCTCTTCCTCGCTAAAGGTCGGTTGCGGTGGTTTTTGTACAGGTGTCACTGCTGTGGTTGAGGAACTGTTACCGTTGGACGATGATGATGAAGTAGATGTACCAGCAGATGTACCCGCAGATCCTGCTGCTGCTCCGGAGGATGTGCTGTTGGTGGTGCCCACGTTGGTACTTCCTGGCACTGATGCGGATTTCTGAAGCTGAATTCTCGCCGGAGACTGTTGAGGAGCATCTGGCACGCTCAAACTCTTGGTCAGATTGCTTCCAGAAGGCTGACCAGCTGATCTCGGTTGTTTTCCCATTTCTGGAGGAGGTGGAGGCGCTGGCTGCACCGCTGGCGGAGGCGCAGCAGTGTTTGGCAATGGCGGGTGACTGGGAAACGGGTACTGGAGTCCCTTAGTGGGTCCCGAATTGGCAGCTGGTGAGGATGAGGCGGCGGTGGGTGCTCCACTTGCGACTCCCGGTGCTGCAGGTTTGGTTAGCTGTCCAAGGTTTGCGGAGGTGGCTCCTCCCACCGAAGGTGAGGGCGATGGGCTGTTGTAGGGCGACATCGAAGCCTGGGGAGAGTTCATTGGCGACAAACTGCTCAGCCTTTGGAGCAATCCCGCCGTTTTGCTACTCGTCGAGTTGCCCAATCCACCGCCACAGTTTCCAATAATAGGAGTTGTCTTGGTAGCCGCGAGATTGGGCAGCGCTGGTGAGGTGTTCCCACTGCATGAGCCTCCAGGATGTCGGGATACACTAGATACCAATGAAGATCCCACCATAATATTGGAACTGGAACCCATTGCGAAATCGGAGCTGGCTGGGTCATACCACTGGTTTTTGTTCAGCCGCTGGAAGTCGTCGTCAAAGATGCTCTTCTTGGCCAGCACGGATTTGACAATGTCCGAGGGCTGCAGCTCATCAATGTCCAGAAACTTGTGCCGAGAATTGCTGGTGGAGCTGGATACCGTCCCACTTGAACTGTTGCTGTTTCCGGACCCCGAACTCGGTTGATGCGAGTTCAGGCCGCTTCCCAGATTCATGTGCATGGAGAGCTGCCATGATGGC
The DNA here is from genome assembly GCF_030179915.1 of Drosophila takahashii. NCBI lineage: Eukaryota > Metazoa > Arthropoda > Insecta > Diptera > Drosophilidae > Drosophila > Drosophila takahashii. The sequence continues at coordinate 309,277 of NC_091678.1, read as the reverse complement.
GTGGCACTCGAGGGCGTGTGACTGGAAACATGTTCTCTGCTGTTTCCTCCAGACCACCTCTCGTAGTTCTCCTCGAAGTTCCGAAGTCGTTCATCCAGTGATGGACTTCCTCCTGCATTTTGGCCAGGTACGTCAGAATCGCTGGAATTCGAGCTTAGTGAGCGCGGACGTGCCGGACTGGCCATCAAGCCAGAGTTGGAGGATGTGGATCCATGCAGTTGCTGCGACTGCTGCTGGTGATTATGCTGGTGGTGTTGGTGGTGCGAGGACGATCGCCAATAGCGCGAGGAGGGACTGGGCAGGAATGCTGATCCAGAACAGGAGCCCATTCCCTGACTGGTGTTTAGACTAGAGTTGTTGTTGAGGGAGCATGTCGAGGAGGAGGAGGCTCCTAGGCCTCCCAACCCTCCGGACGACCCTGCCCCCAGTTGCTGCTGCAGGTAGCTGCTTCCCGCTCCGCCTCCACTGCCTCTGGACTGCTGCTGTTGGAAGAAGAGCACACCGAACTTTGGCAGGGGCAGCCACATAACCTCCCTGACCCGCTCCCGCGCTCTTTCTCTGGGCGGAGGCAGGCGGCGTGGCTCTGTGGGCAGGACTTCGGGTCGCTCATCGCACAGCGGTGTTCCAGGGCGAGACCCATCCGCACTCTCTCCCCCGCTGGCCTCGTGTGAGTGATGGGAATGTAGCTGGTGACCTCTGCCCCGCGAGACGTGATGATGGTAATCATCCGCCGGCGCAAGACTACTTATCCCGCCCAAGCCAGGTCCACCAGAATTATTGCTGGTTGACGACGAGCTGGGCTGCTGCATGGTAGTGGTCACTCGTCTCCTCTTCGCAGCCAACGAGGCGTTCAACATGTGCTGCTGATCCATGCTGCTGGCTCCAACAATTCCGTGCCTGAAGGCCGAGGAACTAGAGAGCGCCGACAAAGCTCCCACATCGATGGACGGGCGGCGGCAACTGAGCATCATGGATGGGGGAGCCGACGGCAGGTGGCCGGGGAACTTCATGCTGGGGGAACCACTCGGGGTCTCGGAGACCCTCCGGATTTCGCTCTTGCGGTTGAGGGGATCGTGTATCACATCACAGTTGGACAGGGAAAGAGGGCTGGGCTTGTTGATGCTGCTGTGTTCTCCAGTGGACTCCAGCTAAAAGGGAAGGATGTACAAAAATAATTAGTTTTCATATATCAACAAGAACCGTTTAGATTTTTGATTTCCAACTTTGAGTGTTCTGTATTTCCTTTATACACTGTCTTTTAGATTTAAATATTTTTTGAAAGCACAATTTGTTAAATTAAATTGTTAATAAATCACGTCATTACTCTAATACCATTTTAGTAACCAGCCAATTAAAATGATTTACTTTATAGGTCATTCAATTTAAATCAATTTGAAAACCAGGAACAAGTTCGATCTTAGTTAAACATTTTACTCACCCCACTTGCATTGGAATGATGATGGTGATGGTGGTAATCCATTTTGATTCGCTTACGCGGACTGACCACGCCCTCATCACCACTGGACGGGCATTCCTCGAGTTGTTCTGCCGAATGGAAACGTTGATTGTGCACGGGGTGCAAGTCCTTGGGTGTCTTACCGCAACGTCTCCGGCTGAGGAGGCTGTTGCTGCCAGATCCTGTGAATCCCTCAGCTGCAGCTCCACCAACTTGGCTGTTGTTTAACGTCCCATCGATGGATTCTCCGACGGCTCCAGCAGATCCTTGTCGAGCGATTACTGGGGAATCGGAGCGGACTTCCTCAAACTGCGTGGGATTTCCTGCACCTCCAGCAACCTCCTCTGAGTTGCGAAACCGGAGGCGACCCACCTCGTTGAAGTCACAGTCGACGGTTTGCCGCGCACTTCGAGCCATTCGATGCCTTTGCGCCAGGGCAGCCGGTGACATGGGCATCGAACTGGAGGAGGAGCTGGCCACCGACGGCATGGATGCGGCAGCAGGCACCGTTCCCGAGGAACTACTGCCCACTATGGGAGCTGGCATCGCACTGCTGGCAGTGGCACCGATGTTTGAAGGGATGATGCTGCTGGTGCTTTGGTTAGTTGTACTGCTTCCGCTGGCGCTTCCACTGCCAGCTCCTCCCGGCGTGTTGCTTGGCGAGCAGCCGTCGTTCGAGTTGTTCTGGTGGCGGCTAAAGGAAGACGCGCGAGATCGGGATTGCGACGAGGAGGCGGTCGAGTCGTAGCGACTGAAGCGCGAGGTAGAACCTGGCAGAAATGACATTTTACATTAGTAAGAATGATTATCGTTATAAAATAAATTAATCGTACTCGAACCCTGTTGTTGCTGTTGCTGCTTCTCCTGTTTGTCGTAGAATGCGTCCTGACACTCCCTCGATGCAAAGTCCACCTGCAGCTTTCGGCCCCTCATGATCGTGCCGCGCATATCCTTCACCGCGGCCTGGGCATTCTGAACCTGGTCGTAGAGCACCAAGGCCAACTGCCTGTTCCGATCGATGCTGACCTTGGTCACCGTCCCGAACCGCGTGAACTGCGACTGAAGAAACGACTCGGAGACCTTTTCGCCCACACCATCGATCCAAACGCAGTTGGTGGGCATTGACTTGCCAAAGCCCAGCTTAATGCGGTTGCTGCCCAGGTGCTCGCCGTCCATTTTGCGCATTGCCTTCACCACGGAGACAATGTCCGAATACTGACAGAACGCGTAGGCATTCAGGCCCTGCTTCTTGATATCGATCTCGATGATCTCCCCAAAGCCCTCGAAGTGACCGCGCAGCTCGCCGGCGGTGATGTCCTTCTCGAGGTTCCCGATGAAGAGCGTCCTCGTGGACTTGGGGTGGTACTCATCCAGCTCGGCTTCGTACGGCCGAAACTCGTTGTCCTCGACATCGTAGCCCTGGTACGGTTCCACCTCGATCTTGCAGCCGAAGAAGTGCTTGTCATGGGACACCTCCAGCGCCTTTTCGACGTCGTCCGGCTTCTTGAAGCAAACCAAGGCATAGCGCTCCGAGTTCTGGCCCACCACCTTGACCCACGTGACCTTGCCGTGCTTTTTGTACTCATGGAACAGACCATCCTTGAGGGACGTGTCCGAGGAACGGGCGGGCAGGTTGCGGACACGTATCGCCAGTGGCCGGTTGTCTTCGGAATGCACCACGGGATTGGCCGTTAGGCAGGAGGAGGATCCGCTGGAACTGGAGCTACTGCTCGAGGACGAGCTGGAGCCACAGCCTCCGCCGCCGCCTGCGCTGCTGGCAGTGCCAGCATTGCCACTGGGATTTGAAGAGTTGCCTGTGGAGGTAGGTAAAGTAAATATAAATCCTCCGACTGATACTCGTGGGATCTCCCGATCTATAATACTCACTGGTTACTGCGACCGACTGGAGGGTTCGCCCGCTGCGCCCCTCGGCCATCACACAATTGCCCGCAGACTGGACGGGACTGGACGCGTGCGAGTGGGAGGAGGAGTGCGACGAGGACGAGGAGCTGTGCGAACTGCTGTAGCTGCTCGGCGAGCGCGAGTGCGAGCGACTGGAGGAGGTGGTGCTGCGTCCGTGCAGGTGGTGTCGCGTCCGGATCGGATGCGACGGCAGACCATTGTCCACGGCGGCGGCCAGAGCAGCGGCCACATTTAGAATGTCACCGCTGGCTGAACCGGAACCGGGATTGGAACCCGCTCCCGCTGCTGCTCCCGATCCTAATCCTAGCGATCCCGCAGCTCCGGATGCTATCGTGGGCATCGTAGGAGTTGCCGTGGTTATTGTATTATTTAAACTATTACTACTAAAACTATTGTTTGTGATTGTACTTGTCGTCGTCAGTGGAGTCGCTCCTCCAGCTCCTCCTGGCGACTCCGAACCAGAGCGTGCTCCTCCGCTGCCCGCCGCTCCCGCCCCCTTGAGCAGCTTATTGAGTTTGCTGCTGTGCAGGAGCATCTTGCGCGAGGTGGCGGTGGTCAGCGCGTCATCCGCAGCACTCCCCGCATAGGCCACGCTCCGGTGCACGGCCGTGGTCTGCGATTGGATCTGCACCTGTCCTTGGGCGGGAGACGGACAGGATCCTCCTCCGGCTCCTGCCGCTGGGCTGCTGCTGTAGTGCGGGTGTTGAGGATTCTGAAGATGCGGATGCGAGTGCGGATGCTGGTGCTGCTGATGATGGTGGTTGATCGGTGAGCTGCTCATTGCGAAGCCACCGGCTGCTGAGGCGCCGGCATTGCCACTGCCACCAGGACTTTTTAGTTGGGCCGTCGTTGCAGCAGCGGCGGCTTCGTACCATGACTGTGGTGGTGCCACCCGCGCGCTCTGCTGGTTCTGGTGGATATTGTGGCTGCTGCTCCTGTCGCCCAGCGCCTGCGGCACTCCTCCAGCTCCTGACCCCGACCCTACCAGTCCTCCAGCTCCCCCCGGTCCAGATCCTCCAGCTCCAGCTGTGCAGGCTGCTGTCGTCGTCGTCGTGTTGCTGCTGTTGCCGCTGCTGTTGATGCCGCCGCTGTGACCGCTGGCAGAACCATTCCTGTACAGGCGATCTCGGTTGCGCGATCTCTCGGAGGATCCCCCTGCCGCCGATGCGGACACTGACGCGGAGGTGGAGCTGCTCACGGACGAGGGACTGGAGTTTGAGTTGGAGTTGGCCAAGGAGGCGGAGTTGCTCGCCTGGTATTGACTGACTAAGCGGTTGCTGGTGCGGTCGTAGTAGTTCCTTTCGAAGCTGTTTGTCGGTGGTTCCTCTGTAGACCTAAAATGGGATGAAACAAATGTAGAGATCTTAGTGATGAAAGTGTTTAATTTCGTTATCTTATTAACTACGTATATTTTAGTTTAACTAAGCAAAAATAGATTATCTTAATAGGTATATTTATCTATTATTTAATGCGTAATTGATCATTTATATATGTAAGACGTACATTTTACATATGTTTTTTAATTGTGTGCAAGTAATGCGAATCTTAAAATATGTTGAATTTTGTCACATGGTGTTTTGTTCTGTAATTATTATTGTTTTTCCTAATTATCCTCTTCAAATAGGACAATTTTAAAATGTTAACAAACATCTAAATATATAAGTATGTATGATAATACATGTATTTCGTTTAGGGTTGCCATGGTCGGCTATCACAGTTATACGAGCATTTTTGTTTTGCTTTTACGAGTGATATTCTAATGACCGATATTCATGATCTTTGGATGAATATTAACCCAGAATTTTAACCCACCTCCGCATAATATTATTTCTCGGTTTTCACTGGGAAAATCGTTGTCGTTGTTAACTTTAGAAGGTAATCGCGGATTATTTTCACAGCCCCAGAAACGGGCGCCCCACCATTTGGGCCTATCATCGGGGAATAGTTCAACCGAATTTATGGCTTTTTGCACTTATTCGCTTCCGATTTATTTGCACTGTGGTGGATCAGCACTTGAAGAAAAATTTCACTCGGCCAAATAAATAAACGGGCGCCAAATAATTTAATCTGACGTGCGACCCGACTTCTTCTTCTTGCTCTTATTCGTCTGCGTCTGTTTACGCGGCAACACACACACGCACAAACAAATAACACGCACACTGCCACGAAGGGGCACAAATACAGACTCAGAAAAAGCCGGGACCGGAGCCACGTTCTTTTGATTTTGTTGCTTAATTTGAAGCCCAAACCGGTTTTTTCGTTGAAATGGTATTATTCCTTCACTTTTGCACGGCTTAGGTTTACGTTCTTTGTCGTCGCAATTCGCTCTTTATTTAATAATTCGCTCGTCTGCTTCTGCTCGTTTCGGTCGCTGGCCACCGATTTCGTTTTGTGCCGATATTCGCGTGCAGAGCTGCCAGACTGTCTGGTACTCACGAACCGTGAGGAGGGCACGTAACGTAAGCAGCCGGTACGTAACGGAGCGCCTTAACGTAACATCGTGTAGAAGTCGTGTCGATTTCAATATTTCTGGGTCGGTCCTTAGAGTTTGAGTTTAATTAATATATTATAATTAGAAATTTTCCTTAGTTCTTTTTACGCTTAGTAGGGATTTTATATATTTTTTTTGTATTTAACTTACCACTTATATTTATTGCTTTAAAAAAAAAACAAACGCAAACAAACAAACGCCCTTGACATACCAAATTGTTAATAAAAATATCCACAAAATTCTAAACAAAAATTGTATTGTTAATTCACTAAAACGCATTTAAGTCGATGACATACCATATAGCTACAAAAAAAATATCCACAGTTTAGTAGTTTATTCTACACATTTTCAGTCCGAACGTTTGGTGAAAACTACGA